>NC_136521.1:6764503-6862003 GCF_053919585.1 Euprymna scolopes | reverse complement strand
TTATTATGGAAAAGTGATCCTTCACTTTTTTAAACTAACATTTCTTCATATCTTGGAAACTACTCGTTTGCCTTAATTATAAAAGTTATTTTCGTTTTTAGCGACCCCGAAAACCTATTGGAGTGGTAATTTTAAAGGAATTTTCGAGGATGGAGTAATTCCTCATATTTACCTTCCCCCCCCCCAATAACATAAGAAATTAAGAATTAAACACATTTATGGGACTAATGCACTTACCGATCCGTACTATTTTTTAAAATCGTATTTCCAAGTTTAATTAAAGTTTTTTTTTATTATTATTCAATTGTATTCTAAATAATGTTAATGTTTTTGTACTGTTCCTTGTCTGCTTAAGTTTAATTTTTGTTTATTAAATTGTTAGGTGAAAGTCCAGAATAGTTACAAAACACCCCTTCCCCCAATTTTAAGAATGGCTTTTTAAATAATAGCGTTATTATTTCAGCACGGATAAATAAGTGCACGAGTACCCAATTTCTTTAATAAAGAAAAAGCATTAATATTTTAGAATAGATGCAAAACTCCCTCCCCATGTTAAGAATAGCTTTCTAAATAACGGTATTATTTCAGCACGGTACCTTCTCTGCATAAGTACTATCTTTTGTTTATTAAACTGTTAGGTGAAAATATAAAATAGTTACAGAACACTCTCCCTTTCCCATGTTAAGAATGGCTTTCTTAATAGCGTTATTTCAGCACGGTACCTTCTCTGCATAAGTACCATGTTTTGTTTATCAAATTGTTAGGTGAAAGTACAGTACTCATGCAGAGAGTGATCTGTGTTGAAATAATAACGTTATTATTTAAAAAGCCATTCTTAACATGGGGAGGGGAGGGTGTATTTTAACCTTACAATTGAATAAAAAAACATATAAAACTAATTAAACCTGGAAATACGATTTAAAAAATAGCGCGGACAAAAAAACTGTACTTTACCAATCAATCTTATATCGAAAAACAAAAAAACTCGAAAAGCAAGCGACAAACCTTTTTTTTTTGGCCTTATATAATAAAGAAAAAATGTGTAAATTAAAAAATTTGGAAGATAAACAAATGAATTATGTTTTTTAATAGCGTTATTTCAGCACGGTATCTTCTCTGCATAAACACCATGTTTTGTTTATTAAATTGTTATGTGAAAGTACAGTACTCATGCAGAGAGTGATCCGTGTTGAAATAATAACGTTATTATTTAAACAGCCATTCTTAACATGGGGAGGGTGTATTTTAACCTTACAATTGAATAAAAAAACATATAAATTAAACCTGGAAATACGATTTAAAAAGTAGTAAAACATATACTTTACCAACGAATCTTATATCGAAAAACAAAAAAAAACTCAAAAAGAAAGCGACAAACTTTTTTTGGCCTTATATAATAAAGAAAAGATGTGTACATTAAAAAATTTGGAGGATAAACAAATGAAATATGTTTTTTTGTTTTTTTTCTTTTTACTTATCGAGTTAACAGAAAATGAAATCTTTCGTCAATTCGTGGCTGTGAAATGAATCGAACCGGAAGTTCAGTTTTATCAACAGAACAGATTCGCAGTAACGGCTTACGAAAATATATTTATTTTATTCAATATTTTAATTTTAATAATTCGCGAGGTAAATTTATTTTAATAACATAAAAACATACCTCGACTTTAAAAATGGGTTGTCTGAAAATTTCAAATAAATTGGTAACGTAGAAATATGGTTTTATTCGTTTAGAACGAACCAACTTTACATTTTTATAGATATAGATATGTGTGTATATATATATGTATATATATATATATATATATATATATATATATAATAAATTCCACAGCCAAACAACGTCGCAGCCCACAAGAGCCATGACAGTCAAAGGACCGGAAGTCCAAGACTCAAGTTTCGCCCTCATTTGGGCTCATTAGTTAGACACATCCGAACTCAGGATTCGAAACCCGAGCCTCTTGCATGCAAGGCAAGCACTCTACCAACTGAGCAAACGCCCTGTGTTGGTTAATAGAAATTCTTGTGTGCAGGGCGTTTGCTCAGTTGGTAGAGTGCTTGCCTTGCATGCAAGAGGCTCGGGTTTTGAATCCTGAGTTCGGATGTGTCTAACTGATGAGCCCAAATGAGGGCGAAACTCGAGTCTTGGACTTCCGGTCCTTTGACTGTCATGGCTCTTGTGGGCTGCGACGTGGTTTGGCTGTGGAATTTATTATATACAATCTCTCACATTCTGAATATATATATATATATATATATATATATATATATATATATATATATATATATATATATATATATATATATACAGGATATCCACAAAGCCTCGCTACATTATGTAGCCAGACTTTGTGAACACCGTGTAGATTATGCAGCCAGACGTTGTGGGCACCGTGTAGATTATGCAGCCAGAGTTTTTGGGCACCATGTACATTATGTAGCCAGACTTTGTGGACACCCTGTATATAATTATACACATATAATCATGTAGATATTTTATATATATATATATATAATTATATATACAATTATATATATAGTATTATATATACATACATATATATATATATATATATAATTCAATTTAGATGGTCCTGATGGCTTCCAGTGATATTGTCATGGCAAAAACAGTGGAGGGTCCTAATGGTATGGGGTGCCTTTTCTTACTAAGGCACGATGGAGATCCAGATGGTGCAGGGTCGTCAGACAGTAGCTGGTTATGTTAACCTGCTACAAAAAGCGTCTTTGATGATGGCTGCTTATCGTTTGTGTGGGGATGGATGCTTATTCTAACAGGATAATGCTGCAATAAATATTATAAAACGGACTTTGAGCTTTCTACAATAAAATGGAGTCCATCTCTTGGGACATCCTTGAACCCAATTGAAAATGAGAGGTTTATTGAAATGGTAAACAATATTCAAGAAAATATGAACTTCGTGATGCGATATTCAGAAATTGGAGCAGGATCCTCCGCACCTTAATGAAAACTCTTATTTCTAGCATGCCCCAAAGAATTTTTCAAGTCATACAAAAGCAATGCATGTAGAACTTATTACTAAGTTTGATTGTTGAATGTTTTCATACACTTTTCATACACGTTTTGTACAATTTAATAGAATTTTTGTCTCTGGTCTTATAGTTTGGGGCATGTGTAAAAAGCCTAATTTAATAAAAATGTAAATTTTAAAAAGAATTCTTTGGAATGTAACTTTTTGTTTCCATAACTTTTTAGATTGTAGTGTTGATAACCTTAAGTCGGAATAGTTCAAAATCTATCCTTAAAAAAGTTTTTTTTAAAGATTTTAAGTGGTCTTGAATCTTTGATCAGCAATATATATATATATACATATATATATATATATATATATATATATGTGTGTGTGTGTGTGTGTGTGTTTATTTTAAAACTCAGATTTTCAATCGAAAGTATGTGAAAAGTCGATTAAAAGTTAGTCAAAGTCAACTTTTTTTTTTAGTTTTTAACCTCCTGTTACATGATAAATTTATTGTGTTTTTTACTTTTAACTTTTCTGTTTCCTCAATACAGAAAACAACATGGCTGACGAGAGCCTAATGTTATCTACGATTTACCATTAACTGGTCGCTCTTATGTTAGGCTTGACACCGACGGTACAAATGTTTTTCTGACCATTTGTACAATTTTAAATATATATATATATATATATATATATATATATATATATATATATATATATATATATATATATATATATATATATAACTACTTCATTTACTCACATAAAATTAATATATGAAAGTATAAATTTATGGGTAAACTTTAAGTATTTACTTCAAAATTGCTAAATACGTAGGTAGAGCTAGTTAGTAATTTATAAAATACTAGCATTTCAGCCCGGCGTTGCCCGGGTGTTTGGAGGTGTATGCTGAGCAAAAAAAAAAGTAATTTTTTTTTCAATTTGACCCCTATTATGACCCCTTAAAATTTATAGTTTCGGGCTCAAATCACTTTATTAAGTTAGATTCAGGTTCAAGGAACCTATACCTAAAATTTAAAGTGTCTATACCCAAAATTATCGGAGGAGTTTGGTAGAGTTCTTAAAGGTCAAATCGTTGAAATTTGACCCCTTAACAGCCAAATTTCTGGCTGACACCCGTCACATCGATTTTCCCAAATCTCAGTACACGGTATTTCAAATTGCGAGTCTATAGACTAAAAATTGACAGAGTTATTGCGTAGGGAAATGTACACAGACAGACACACAGACAGACACACAGACAGACAGACAGACACGTTCACTTTTATAGATATATAGATATATGGCGATTAAGCTTAACTGAATATTTCGCGTTTCATCCACTCTAGGCTTACTATATATATATATATATATATATATATATATATATATATATATATAGAGAGAGAGAGAGAGAGAGAGAGAGAGAGAG
Organism: Euprymna scolopes; assembly: GCF_053919585.1. NCBI lineage: Eukaryota > Metazoa > Mollusca > Cephalopoda > Sepiida > Sepiolidae > Euprymna > Euprymna scolopes. The sequence continues at coordinate 6,857,572 of NC_136521.1, read as the reverse complement.
AGAGAGAGATTTTTAGTTATGTAATATCGCATTGTTATGATGAAGGATTTTATGCATTCATGACTTGGAAGTTTAATATTTCTGTTGTAGATATTGCCGGTTTAAGAATCTACATGAGCACCCACTGTGGTACGTAAGAACCTAAGCTGCGTCATTGAATCCACCAACCAGAAAACGTGTACATTTCGATATTCACCGATCCCTGTTGTAAAGTTTACGAAACCGATGCAATTGATGTCAGCCAAGTAATGAGATGTCTTCGTGTATTTCAAAATGGCAGCAAATATATAAACAGTTTTTCCATAATCAATAAAAGAAAACAGTGATATATTTTAATTTGAAGACTACTTTATCGATACAGATATGACACTATCCAGATATATCGACTGGATGCCATTATGCCAAGGGAAAATAAAAAAATACTTGCTAACTAATTTATAAAATCATGTGGTATTGGACAGCCATATATATATATATATATATATATATATATATATATATATATATATATATACATTTACACGTATATATATATGGATGTGTGATGTTACATTATTCTACAGATTAATTATATATATACATATTAATATATATATGCATATGTATTTAGATATATACATAAAGTACGCTTAAATATGATATTCCAAATCTTGCAGATTCCGTATATATTGTTATTATAGAGTTAAGGTTCTATCTATATCATACTCTTGGGATTTTCAACAAATATATATCCCTATGACTTGAGGGCATCAGCTTTAATTTTAAGGGAAACCAAAACTCATATATATATATATATATATATATATATATATATATATATATATATATATATAAAATAAAAATTACAATTAAATTTACCAACATGATACAAGATGGTAAAATTAATGTACATTATAAATATTAAAGAATTAATATTTATAAAATTATCTTAGCCAGATATAAAAGCTCGATACAACCAAATAGGAAACAGAGCTTATAATATGAGAATTTATATATATATATATATATACATATACATATATATATATATATATATATATGTATATATATATATATATATATATATATATATATATATATATATATAGTGTTATAATGGAATAATTCCAGAGGAAATCCGGGTATGAGAGCTCAATGTGGTAAACAGAGCAATAACATAAAATAAAAATATAACACGGAAATTACATAATTGTCGATGCAATAATTTATTTCAACCTTATGGTATTTTCAAGCATCTAAACTAGACAATTACATTTTTGATACTCTATCAAAAATGTAATTGTCTAGTTTAGATGCTTGAAAATACCATAAGGTTGAAATAAATTATTGCATCGACAATTATGTAATTTCCGTGTTATATTTTTATTTTATATTATATATATATATATATATATATATATATATATATATATATATATATATATATATATATATATATATATATATATATACACTCAGGAGTTGTGATAGAATGAAATAGGACTGTATGTTGATGACTGCAAATATATTTTAAGCCCCCCACCTCTTTGGGTAGAGCACTCTCGTAAATAACCTCACCTGATATTTAATTGACTGAAAAATGCAAGGCTCGCTATTTGTTTGTAAATAAGCGGTTTAGCACTATAAAAGTGGTGGATGAATGTTTGTTTAAAATAGAGATTTGGCGAGGTTATGTGCGGTCACACCTCCCGTGGGCCGAACGGTAAAACTGCTGATATTCAATGCTGTGGTTTTAGGTTCAATCCTCGTTTTGGGAGATGTGCTAGTTTAGTCGTTTTGGGAGATGTGCTAGATTGATGAGTTGTGATAAAACGAAACAGGAGTGTATGTCGATGACTACACACATACACACACTCAAACATACACACACACACACGTATATATATATATATACATATATATATATATATATTGTTTAAACAATAGAATTATCCAGTGACACGTGTTTCGTCGTCTACGACTCATCAGAGTAGGTGTATCTAGTGAAATTGTTATTATATATATATATATATATATATATATATATATATATATATATATATATATATATAACTTGAGTGCCATCAGTTATAAGAATTATTGATCAATCTTTTTTTTTTAAATATAGATTACTGGTGTGCCGTCAGCTATAATCGAAACCGAAACCAAACTACGAAAATCTTACGAAGAATTCATGGTAAAATTATTTATTACAATAAATGGAAGTACATAAAAATTAAACGGCTCAGGTGTAAGCGTGACACAGAAAATAACACACACGCTATCGTATTAATATATAGATAATGCATTCGGAGTTTATCTAAGAAGTAGCAATATTATTGAGAAAATCTTTCTAAACATTTCCCTGACCAGGAACAAAGTGTAGTATCTGTTCCGATACTACACCTCATCTTTTCTGTCCGCGGTCAGTGGAGGAGAAATCGTTCATGGCTGAGAAAATTTTTATTTATTTCTTATTTATTTTTTATTTATTTTTGTTCCTATACATAGCGGCCCTTTTTTAGGAAGCTGGACATCCCCCAGATGAAAAAAAAAAACGATCTTGTATCTTACTCTGCCCTCGCAAGTAAATAGGAACATTGTTGATTTGGTTTTCAAGCGAAGCTCATAGAGTCAACCCCTCTCCCCCAATCTTCTTAAGGGCTTCCTGGCTAAGTTTCTTGTTTTTTAATTTTTTATTTGCATTTTTTTGTTTAACATTAGTTGTAATTTTAGAACAATAAATTATATAAACAAGATCACTGTGTAGTATCAGTTCTGATGATACACTTAACCTTTTCTGTTCTTGCTCACTGGAAGAGAAGTCCTTCATAACTGAGACAATTTTTTTTTATTTTTGTTCCTATCCAGAGTGCCCCTTTTTTTTGGCAGCATGATTTTCTCCACATTAAAACCCGACCTTGTGTTCCACCATTCCCTCGTGGGGAGGCAAGTAAATAGGAATATTTTTGATATTGTTATTCTATTATAAGCAGTATTAGTAATAATAAATGCTGAATTATTCGTTATGACAGTAGTAGTAGTAGTAGTAGTAGTAGTTTTACAGCATTATCAAGATGACACACTGATTCTCTCCAAATCGCCGAAGTTAAGCAACTATGCCCCAAGCCTATACCAAATCGATGGCCGTTTGGGAATATTGGGTGTTAAAAATATAGTGCATACCACATAAATCCTGTAGATACAGCTTTCATTGCAGGTCATCAGAGCATCAAGAATTCTAAAGTGTCCTCATATCTGGATTGCATTTTTTGAAAATTACTAGCTTTAACAATCAGGCTTTAGTAGGGTGTATTTCAATTACTCTGTAGCTGTTCATTTGAACTTGAAACGATAAAAGTTGGTCAGTCATCTCATAAGATGTATAGCAGTAATGTTTACAAAAGTCTACAATTTCTAATGCCTGTCCAAAAACTGTCTGGAAACTTATTGAAGACACCTCCTATCTATTGATCGATCCGTCTTTCTTTGTCTCACTCTCTCTCTCTCTCTCTCTCACACACACACACACACACTCTCTCTCTCTCTCTCTCTCTCTCTCTCTCTCTCTCTTTGTTTATAAACAAAGCGGTTAGAGCATTGTACAAATGGTGGACGAATGTTTGCTTAAATAGACATTTGGCGACATTATTTACGGGCGTCCCTCCGTAGGGTCGATCGGTAGAACTGCTGACTGTCAACGCGATGGTTCTCGGTTCAATCCTCGGCTTGGGAGAGGTGCTAGTCCAGCGGCACTGATGAGTATATATATACAAGAGCAAATAGTTAATAAACATTTTAAAAAACACTTTGAAAAGAGTTAAAAACATATTTAATCTGAAACAGGGTAGGAATTAGCAAAATGCGGGATCGGATTTTGCATACAAAAGTATTTGATGAAACTACAAGTAAGTTAAAGATCTTACTTGATAACAAAAAGTGACACAAAGGGAATAGGGTGAAGAAAAAGGTGATTTCACGTGAATGGATAGTCTGGTGAAGGGTAAAGTATCCAATGACGATAAAATCCAAAAATATAAACCCAAGAAAGTTAAATTTCCATTCGGACAAGTAAAATCCAAGGGAATCGCGTAATTGGAATATGGTTCAAAATAATCCAAAAGGCCGAAATCCGTGGAATAATTCTCAAATATGTACAAGGAAAAGGGGAAAAATTTCAATAATATTAATTAAAAAAAAAAAATATGCGTTTAACACGGCCGCCGAGAAAAGTGTAATTAAGAAAAATCAGTGAAGAATAATTTTTATTTTATATTTTATTTTTTATTTTTTATTTATTTTAATTTTTTTATTTTATTTTTTTATTTATTTATTTTTTTCCATTTAGTGTCTTTTAATAACTCTTGCTGATATTTTCTTAAGTAATAACCTGTACATTTCAGTTGACCTCTTTTTTGCCCTATGTTTTTCGCGCCTTTTAACGTCATATTTTATGGGTCATTTCGACATTTGCTTTTCTATTTTATATTTAATTCTATCACCATTTTTTCTCTCTCTCTCTTCTTCTTCACTGATTTTTCCGTTATATATAAATTTCAAATGTTTTAACCCAAATTTGGCTGAGTAGTTTGTTAGACACCGCAAAGATAAAATCTTTGGAACTTTGACCTCTTGGCAGTTCAAATTTTCGACTCAATCCAATTAAAAAGCTTGCCCTATATCTGAATATACTTTATGTAAAACTTCAAATGTTTAGACCAGAAATTGGCCGAGTAATTTTGTAGAAACCGCCGAGGTAAAATCTTTTTATGTTTGACCCCTATTATGACCGCTTAACATTTATTGTTGGCTCAAGTCAAATTAAAAAATGTGATCCATGTACAAGTAACCTACATTTAAATTTTCAAGTGTTTAAAACCACAATTGGTGAAGGAGTTTGGTAGAGTTTTCAAAGGTCAAATCGTTGAACATCAGCCCCTTGACAGCCAGATTTATGTCGGAAAACAGATTAAAAAGATTTTCCCAAGTCCCAATACACCTTGTGTCACATCGCGAGTCTCTATACCGAACATTGACAGAATTATTTAGTAGGGAAGTGCACACACACATTTATGAGACCGTTCACAAGCCATATACATATTTCAAAACACTGACTGGACAATATCCTCTTGTCTCATAGGTTCCATTATAGCCCATTCTTGGTTTATCTGTTTGGACCAAACGACTTGGAATAAGTAATCTTCAACTTCTCCGAAGAAAAAGACCAACACAGGAATCATCGGTAAAATAATATTTACTCTTCTTTATACCGGTAGTTTCTTTCATCTTGAAATTGCAAGCACCGTTCATATTCACATTTGCATTCTTTTGATTTATCTCATGGGTTGCTGAAAGATGGATAATAGTTAAAACTTTGTCTATGAAACACACTAGGTCTTTTTTTTGTTTGTTTTTCTGAGATGCCATATGATGCAGGAAGGTGGGATTCCTATTGGCCCCCTACCCCGTATTAGGTTAGAAAGGGAAGGAGGACAGTATTTGAGGGTAGGACAGATATTTTATGATTTTTGTAAACATCCACACTTGTTTTATTTATAAGCATATCATATTTATAACCATATCTTTTTTTTTCATTTTACTTCAGTTAAAGTTCTCAAAAAATCAAGATAACACTGAATTTCTATACGAAATAGAAATTTGAATATTCTATTAAAATTTTCTTTTACCTCTCAAGCACTAAATTGGTAAAGAAGTTAAGAACATTAATTTTCCTTGATCTAATTAATCAGTTAATTATATTATAGCATATCTTTTTAGTGATCTCTTGGTTGATCGTCCGGAGAAACCTACCTTCTTTTGTCAGCTCCAAAAACCCAACTCTTAATAACGGAATCTCCCTAGCTCATTCTAAGATCCATCTCATCTTAAGTGAAATTTACGTTAGACTGCTAGATATGAGGCCTATTTTTAAGTTATTGTTATTAATTTAATTATTTTAAAACCTATTTTGTTTATGTTATTTCTCTAGACATTGTTTTTTTTAGTTTAGTTTATACTAGCATGGCTGCCCGGCGTTGCCCAGGTGTTTGGAGGTTTACGTTGAGAAAAAAAAAAGTGGTAGTAGGAAGGCAGGCTCGAACCCGTACCGCGAAGGAGGAAAAGAACGTGAAAAAACGTGACGTCTTTGCTATTATAACCACCGCCAAACAGGAAGTGACATAGGTTTAAATTAAGGCTAGACAATCGAAAAGAGGGGATGACTTTCGAAAATATCGACCCCTCCCTGTAGAAAAGTGCCCAGTTGAGGGTGAAGAAATTAATGCTTTTAGCCAATTTTTCGATATTTGTCGTCTGAAGTGTCGAGCTTAAAAACGATAGTGGTCTTGTGAAAATCCCTCGCGTCTGTCGAAAGTTTTAGGCAGACATGCAAACATACATACATAGATTTATATATTTTTAGCTCAAATTTTCGACACAAACCGATTAAAAAGCCCTATCTCTGAATGCCCCTATGTAAAATTTCAAATGTTTATACCAGAAATTGTCTGAGTAATTTGGTAGAGACCGCAGAGGTCAATTTATTTTTAATTTGACTTCTATTATGCCCCCTTAACATTTATTCTTTTGGGCTCAAATCAAGTTAAAAACTTATCTAAAATTTCGAGTGCTTACACCCAAAATTGGCGGAGACGTTTGCTAGAGTTATCAAAGGTCAAATCGTTGAACTTTGACCCCTTGACAGCCAAATTTCTGGCTGCAAAACTGATTACAAAGTTTTTTCCTAAATCTCACAACTCTGTATATCAAATTTCGAGTCTGTAAACTGAAAATTGACAGAGTTATTGTGTATGGAAATGTACACAGACAGACAGACAGACACTTTCACTTTCATAGATATATAGATTTATATAAACATTTATATCGGCTGGAATTTAATTTCAAACAATCGATTTATCGTAGGCTAGCAAGGTTATCTGGCATCATCCAAACTGCTGGTACTACAATGGTTCGGTTTTAGGGTTAGGCTTAAATTGCAGTTTAGTGTTTAGATTTAGAGTTAAACTTAAGGGTTTAGGGTAATGTTATAGTTAACGTTTAGGGTTAAGGTTAGTTCTTTTAATAGGTACCAGGATGTTCCGGGGTCACAGCACATTCTCTCTTCAGATTTTTTTAGTGTCTACATCGTGTGTCTACAGGTAAATAATCTTGAAGATATATATGAATTGCTTGTTTACGTTGGACTTGAAGAGAATCATATTCTAGTCATTTGGAAAGCAGATAAATGGAAGACAGTTCCACAGGCGTGATGTTCTAAGAAAGAAACTATGTTCGTGGAATCTACGTTTAGGTTTAGACACAGATAAAGAGTTGGGGAAATTTTTTATAGTGGTTTCGGCCAGTTAGACGAGTGTTTTTCGTGAAAGTTTGGGAAAGGAGAGACCATAGATTGGAGCTCAAACGAGCACTTACTATGAAAATAACGATAAAGCAGACACAGGCTCGCAACGTCTCTTTCTGAATATATCTCTGCACAATGGCCGTCCGATTCGCGGCGTTGACCAATGCCAATTTGCACTAAACTTGCATCTCTCTACACATTCGACGGAGGAGAGAACGCAGGGGGGTTAGTGCAATAATCGATATTCCAAATCGAATCTCAGAACAAAAGTTAGGACACAAAAGAAATGGACATTTACTCGTCCATCTATCGATAGTTTCTTCCTGTAGCGAACCGCCCTGCCCGCATCGCTGCCTCTTTGATTGATAATTCTCTGGTATCGATGCCTAATCAACGACCCATAAAGTAAAGATCGATTCGCCTTGAATAAAGACCGAACCATCAAAAATAAATGTATACGGTGCAATAAAAAGTTGCATGTATTATTGAAAGGAGCAATGGCCGACTAACAAGATCAACATGAAATGGAACATCTAAATACACATAAGAACACGTACAAATGAACACACGCATGCGCACACAAAAACCCAGACACATACACATGCACATACATACGCGCTAACACACACTTACAGGTACGAACACACATAAACACACACACATACACGAATACACACAAACGCACACGCCTACATATGTTTATACTCTTTATAAGCAGTAACATGTTGCTACACAGTCATGGTCATGTTTCGCTCAACTATTTACCAGTAAGGAGAAACATCTTTAAACGATACAGATTATACGAAAGCAAAATTTGCCTCGAGATTTATGCAAGAGTTCTCAATACCGAAGTAGAGCAGATTATATATATATATATATATATATATATTATATGTATGTATTATATAAATAGATTTATATATAGATTGATAGATAGAAAGATAGATACATATACATACATATATATACATATATATATGTATGTATAATTATTTACTATAATAATTATTAAATTAATCATGAATATATATATATATATATATATATATACTAGCCGAAGTACCCGTCGTTGAATGGGTGCAAAAACAGCCTACAGAAAATGGACTGTGATTGATGAAAATATGATAGGTTATGAAAAGGAGGGGGTTGTAAGGAGATAGGTTTCGATACTCAAAATTTTTACCCCAAGCAAAATATGATGAAAGTAAAGATAATTTTCGCGAAAATATATTTGTTTCCATTCGTAGCCAAGAGTGACCAACAAAATGAGGTTTCCTAATAAAGAGAAAATGTTATATATATAATGATATAAATATACACGAAATAAATGTTACCATAGTCAATAAAAGTTACTTTTTTGGTAGAAAAGTTCATTGGTTTGTATTTTAAGTAGTTTGTACAATTTCTTTTTAATTCACGAACCCGTTTTAAAACAAATCAAAATGGAGAGCCCTGTTTTCAATGTGAAGGAGGGGCACCCGAGCATTCTGTGTTACCAATTTAAGGGAGTTTCGTCAACGTAAGGAATATTTATAAAATATGTTAATGTTTTCCGTTATTTTGTGCTTGAGGAATATTCGATTATGGCATGTGTAGCTTATTAAAAAAATCATTTAAGTATTTATCACCTCAAAGTTCGTTTTAATTTCGGTTCGCTGAAATTATTTTAGGTAAAGTGCATTTAAAACTATTTCAAAACAAAAAAAAACATGAACTGAACTTTTATTGACTATGGTAACATTTATTGCTTGTATATTTATTTTTTCGGTTAGTCGTTTGTTGGCTTTTCTGCTTAACACTCTTACAAAATAATATCGACGAAATATACAAAAAACAAAGAAACAAAAACAGTTTTGAAAAATAATAAAAGCTTTACTTACTTTAGTAAAATAATCCGAAACAGCAAAATGGGATATTAAAAAAGTAAACAGGTAATTACTTTAGTTTTTTAAAGAGAAAAATCGACATAAATAAGAATAAGAAGAAAATTACGCCCTTTTAAAGCTGAGCAGCTTCGTTTCAGTTTTACAGTATTGAACGGTGTAGTATTGCGCCGTCGGATTCAGGGATATACTGTTGTAATGTAAAGAACACGCAGAAAGGTTTGTAATCCACTGAATTCCTTCTAGTACACTGACAAACAACCTTAAACAGATATATAAATAAAAATAAAAAGGTTATGTAAATGTTTTAAACAGACACGTAATCACGTGAGCAGGAGTGTTTCATTCTTTTGACACGATAACAAGTAACGTCCGAATGCCCTCTTAATCAATAATGCTTCCAAACAGAAGTAGTGTGTAAAGTCACAATTGCACCTAAAAGAACTCAAACGACAAAAAATATATTGACAAAAATACTATATTGGCTTGGAAGGCACCTCATTTAAAGATGCTCCCTCACAAACCTCAACCACCCTAACGAATCCTCATTAACCTCCCAATACCTACATCTAATCCAAAATAACCTTGCACCAACCATTACGTGGGAACTCCTCAAAAAATCTTACGTATGTAAATCTTTAGACTCCCCATGCCTCCTCTGCCTATAAGAAATTTTTTTTTTGTATTCAATTTTAAATTCAATTTTAAAGATAGAGACAAATTACTAAATAGAAAACATGAAAGCACGATAAACTGCAGGCACTACAAATCCCACTTCCTTAGCAATTTTACACCTTTCTTAAACAAATCCTAGACAACATCAGTTTTTTTTGTTTTTTTACACGGCGGTCACCACTTATCAGGGCCCGGAAGCCACTTAGGGTTAAGGGTTTTGGACCCGCTGAATAATACACACAGTACATCCATCTACCGCATACACCCAATTACTGTAACATCAACACAACCAAATCCCCTTACTCCACTCCCCCATACCCTGTATTACCTTACTCCCTGCCCCCAAATCCCACTAAATCAACAAAATAACCTATATCTCCAATATTACCAATTTATTCCGACTGATTATCGCATCCTAGAGACAGGCTGTGAAAAGTTTTGGCGAGATGTTGTCGCCAATTTAAACACCACACGACCTCATCTACCATACAAAATTACTTCAAAATTACGTCAACGTCTAATTAAATTTACCCACCCAACCCCAACATATTCCATACACAATTTACACAATTTGATATAGAAATCTATCGTACTTGCCTTATATGCATAGGTATATATCATAATATGTAGATGCTCCAATATAGCTCAATATCCTTCTGAATAATCCAATAGTATTTATCCACCCAACTCACCTTTTTATTCATCAGAAATACCCTGTTCCTTCCTAATACTCTATCTCTCTAAGTATTCAACTTATCCTATATTACCATATATTCTCTGATATACTCTCCTCCTCCATATTTCCTCTAAAACCCTTCTTCCAAATAATAACAATCATTTCTGTAAGGTCTGATGAGATCGTAAACATGGTCCAACATCCGAAACATATGTAACTAAACAGATAAAACGGTAATAAAAAATAAAACACATGTTTGCTCTGCATAATATTAAGCATTCTCTTCAGGTTTTTACTTATTACCAGTTTTACTATATATATATATATGTGTGTGTATATATATATATATATGCGTGTGTGTGTGTGTGTGTGTGTGTGTGTATGTATGACAACATCTCGCCAAAACTTCCCACAGCCTGTCTCTAGGATGCGATAATCAGTCAGAATAAGTGGAAGGGTAAGGGAGTCAACATTTATGGCGAACACCTGTCACATCTCATCTTCCCTGATTATATCGTACTGATGGCACACTCTCCTCAGGAACTAAGTAACATTGTAAACGACATCCACTCTAAGAGACAAACCAGTTGGCCTCAACATGCATCTTGGGAAGACCAAGGCGATGTCAAACCAGCACGCCAATAATTGTTGATGCAAAGACCTTACTTAAAAAGATGAAGAACTACGGAGCCGTACCATTATTAATATCTGCAACAGACCTATGAATTTTGTGGAATCAATGAATGCAGAATCTCAATCATCATAACAATGCAATTTGCAATCGTCTCTGCTACATCTTAATAGCATTTGCCATTACGTTTGGAATATATATATATATATATATATATATATATATATATATATATATATATACATTACTTGGAATATATATATATATATATATATATACATTACTTCAACAATATATATATATATATATATATATACATTACTTCAACAATAAAAAACACCGTATAAAAACAACACTAGCGAATAAATACTGGGAACTCAAAGAAAGCTGACATTCGCCGGTAGTCGAATGGAAAATAATAAGACAAGCTACAACGTTTAGACGACCCATGTAGATTACGCCTTCATGAAAAATTTGCTATCCTATACTTTAAAGAACCCCAAAATCTATTAAACTGTAGAAAAGAAATAGCAAATAACTGTGTTCACAAAATAAAATTTACCCTAGGATAGCGATACAAAATAGTTTTAAAATAAACAAAAACAATAGAAAATAAACAAATAAATAAATTAAATAAGCATGAATATACATCAACGCTCACACATATATGTGTGTATATATATATGTGTATATATATATGTGTATATATGTATGTACACATATGTATATTTATATATAAACTAACAAAAAAAAAGAAAAAAGAAAATGTCTGCCTTAAACCACTAACCTAGTCTTAAAACAGATCCTTTTTTCGATAAAATGCATGCCCATTAGCTGATAGGAAGGGGCGCGGTGGATACTAGAAAGCTGATTGGCCAACTAAATCCTCAATAGAAGAGGACCATGTAAAAACGATAAACAACCACAGAATTCGCGCATAAGCCTGAGGAATCCTAGAGTGGATGAAACGCCGAATATTCAGTGTAGCTTAATAACCATATATATTTTATAAATTACTAACTAGCTCTACCTGCGTATTGAGCACTTTTGAAGTAAATACTTAAAGTTTACGCATAAATCTATACTTTCGTATATAAACTTTATGTGAGTAAATAAAGTAGTTATATATATATATGGAACTCACCTGTTGGATTGGAAGTTTTTAATTCGACCGTGTTTGGATTTTACCATTCTTGGATTTTTTACCCTTCACCGGACTATCTATTCACGTAAAATCTTTTTATCATTTTTTCTTTTACCTCCTATTCTCCTTACCTCACCTTTTTTGAACCAAGTAATATCTGTGACTTACTTGTGGTTTCATTAAATACTTTAACATGCAAAATCCGATCCCACATTTGGCTAATTCCTGCCCTATGATAAGAAGGAGAGTATTTCTTCGTAACTCCGCGGATTAAGGACTATCCACTTATCTTGTGTTTCCTTTTTAAAATTAAATACGTTTTTAACTCTTTTTCAAGATGTTTTTAACATGTTTTATTAATCATTTGTGCATATATATATACATATATATATATATATATATATATATATATATATATATATATAGGTTGTGTACAAAGCCTCTAGTCTTCAAGCAAAGCAAACGGTTACATTGACCAAAATGTTTACGAAATAATCATCCAAAAAATCCACAAATGGAGACATACGTGTGATATACCAAAAATCCAATACGTAATGGATAAAAGTTCGTATTGTAACGATTCTAAGTAACAGACCTCTAAGTGTGGGGTGGATTTTCAGTACGAGCGATATTAATATTAAAATTCCTATTAACTAAAGATCACTACCCTGTATTGGTTAACTGAACAAGAAGAACCTAGTCACGTGGTTAAAAACAGGGTTTTTACAAGTCACCAATTACCAAAGTCCGAAGACAACTCGAAAATAAAGTTTAATGAGTATCAAGACAATTGTATATTTTCGGTCGCCCACACTGTGGATTAAACCTTCAACCTTCAGGAGAATATCACTTTTTAAAATTGATTTCTCCAAGTACTTAAAGACAAATCCAGCGGGATATTTTACCCTTCCGAGTCGTGGTGAGCCCAATACAAAACGAAAATGGCCGCGCCCGAATTCAGTATGTTACAAAAATCAGGGGAAGTTACGCTGGTTGCCTTTCTGTTCAAGGGAGATCACTCTGTTTACCTCCTAATTTCAAGGACAGATAACGCCTATACCTATACAGTCCCTAGGACAACAAATTAGTGTTTGCTGGTGGTGAAAATCGGTTATATACGGAGTAATCACATTAATCCACTAGTTCCCGCTAGATAAACGAAGTAAAGCAATGTTAACCATAGTCAATATTAGATGGGTGACCAATTCAAATTAGCAGATAGGTGACCAATTTGGGAATACTAGGTGCTGTACGTAGAAGGACATCGACACCTGTCCAACAAGTTGCAATAGCCTAACGTTGTCATCTCCCCTAACGAGACTATGCAGGCGACTGAGGACCTCTTCTGAATTCCATTACTCCTAGTTACTTCCTCCTTCAAAGCAAGCCGGTTGAACTCGTATTTTTGCTATTACTGCATTAAAAAAAATCGAATTTTATTATTAAAAGAGGCGCGACATCACGAACGTGTTTACATTTTCTACGTTCGACATAAAGTTTCTCGAATTGAACAATTACGCACTTGATGATGATCAGAGATTACATCGGCTTAAACGTAGTGAAAATGAATTATGTAAATTAACCAGACCTGTGCAAATGCTACGTACTAAGAGACAACTATATTTTTCTGGATAGCGGAAAACATTAGTCTTTGTAGATTGAAAAAATGTTACATGATAAGGGCTGTCCCCTTTTCATGTAAGTATAAAAATAGAGAGATTAGTTAAAATGAGAATAAAATGAGAGAAAGCAGAAATCGAAACCTGGACATAAGTTTTAAAGAACAATAGGTTTAAATGGAATGTCCAGTAAATTGTTAATTCTGATGAAATAAATAATAAACTATTCAATTGTTAGAAAGAATGTGGATAATAAAATATGGGTTAAATAAATTAGATATTTAGGTTGAATTCTTTTGTGAAAACAACAAAAGAAAAATAGGTTATTGGGAAATCATAATATTTGGAAACGTGCAATTCCACGCATGTTGAGGGCACGTGAATTTTAGTCACGTGGCCGGACATGCATGGATTTCTCAATATAGGAAGTTATAGTTAGTTAAAGACAGTCAGTGAGAAACTCAGAGAGGGTCTGGGAATTCGAACGTCTAGGAAGCGAGACGTCACTTTGAAACTAAAATGTGAAGCTTTGAATTCTTGATGAGAAAACCACGGCCAGTCGTGAAGAAATAAATCCATCATGTGTTTTGATAAAACGTCGTCTTGTGTTTGTGATTCTTACAAAAAGGTAAAGTGAAAATTGTATTATATGTATTATATATCTGTGTTATAAAATGTCATTTCATACACATCTCGACTTCTCATATCCACAATGTGAATCTACATCATATCTACACTAAGACTGTCTGAACACGATCTCCTTCACTCTAAGAGTTTTCTTCTTCTACGCGTCTAAGGAATGAACATTTAATATATAAGAATCATAACATGAACAATTTCTCTTACAACAACACCTCTCTCTCTCTATCTCTCTCTAAGACTCTCTCTTTTAATGAAACCCCTTTATGTAACAAAAATACACGTAGCAAATAAATATAAATCGCTTTCTGGATCTGTTGTAAATCGCTCCAGTCGAATAAAGTGTTCCATTCTTAATTGAATAAATTATAATGAAATCAGAACAATATATTCCATCTAGTAATCTTTTATTTAATTAAGAATCTTACTACTCGTCTACTTGACAAGCGGGAATGTACAGCTTTTATTGTTTGGATTATCAAAGAGGAGATAATTCATATTCACAGCACGTAGCAAATATGAAATTATTAAAATTTCTATGAAAATAGTGTCCATTGTATTTTAAATATAAAACTGAACCAAATAAGATAAGTTAATAAGTACTAATAAACACTGAGTAATATTGTGCTACATAGTTCAATACAAATAATAAAAACATATTGTAAGAGGCAATCTTTAATTTACTCCTTACGTCCAACGCCTTCTTGACAGACAAGGTTTCGTGCCCTGTTTCTTTCGTGTGTTCCTTTTTTATGTAACGTTTCGCTGATTTCATCTTCGGTAAAGAATCCTTTGGCGTCGCTATTACTAGGAGATCTTTCTCAAACCATTACAACAATGATTGTAAATAATTATAAAGCTGTTAAACTTCATACTACAATTGTCCGCAAGGACCCGTGGCACAGTGGTTAGAGTACTTGGAGAAATCAATTTTAAAAAGTGATATTCTCCTGAAGGTTGAAGGTTCAATCCTCAGTGTGGGCGACCGAAAATATACAATTGCGAATTACTTAGGTCCTCAATCCAGTCAAGCCTGACGGAAAAAGAGCATGCTACTCCGTGAAGTAGATAAAACGTTCCGTTCGAAATTCCGTCCAAATTCTCTAGTTCGCCAGAAACATTACCGAGTTCGATCGACACGATACACCTGAAGAATGTCGGAGGTTACATCGACCGGAGCGTTGTGAAAAATCACACTCAAGACGAGAACAGTAGTCCGATGAATCCAAATAATACGAATTACCAATCCTCATCTCAAAATTTCAGAAACGTCATTTTTTTTTTTACACAGTGATCACCACTTATCAAGGCCCGAAAGCCACTCAGGGATGAGGGTTATCGCAAGTACATTACGTTAGTGTGGAAATTTGATGAAGTGTTTACTTAAGGGGGCGGTTCATTAGGAATTTGTTAACATTGGACTTGAAGACATCCAAGTTGTAGTCGGGTGGGAAGCAGGCAGACGGAAGAGAGTTCCACAGGCGTGCAGTTCTAAGAAAGATGATGTTTGTAAAAAAGATGACATCAAATTGAAATCACTCTCATATGCTTGACCAACGTTTCCTAATTGGCCCTTTTCAAAGCAAATGTCGCGAATTTGGCCTTTATTTTCATACTGGTTGGCTTTCAAAAATTGTATTTGCCATTTTTAAGAAACGTAACCTATAGATTTACTAAGAAAGTTACAGGCAGAATATTATATTGATAAGAGAAGAAACTACATTTGTTCTTAAATGTGAAAAAAAATGGTTTATTTGCACGTCGCATACATAACATAAGACGACTTCTGTTTTAAAGATTCTCTTCAAACGGAAAGTAAATGGAGAAAAAAAAAATCTAGTACGAATTTAGGGTTTTTACGGTTTCGGATTGAAGGCCCTTATGTTTCCGAAGCGGAAATCCGAAACTCTGCAATGATTTCTTTATATTTCGTGTTTGGTTTTTACAGAAAACGCGTGAAAAGAAAAAAAGCTAATGGGAAGTAAAAAGATGAGGATGAAATTAAATTAGTACGAAGCGAAGGAGATATGGAAGAAATATTAAACAGACAGATATGGAAAGTTGAAAAATGAAACAAACCAAATTATATGTCCATCACGGTTTCTTCTTTATTTCAAGACTTCCCCAGGATGAGTAATTTACAAAAAAAAATAAAATAGCAGTATAATATTTGAAAATGTACATGTTTGAATTGTAATGTGAAAAGGATTTCTTCGTTCTATATATAAAAAAAAAAAAAAACGCCGTTAGCATTACAAGCGTATATAGCGTTGTGTAATGGAGAGTGAAAACTAATACCTAATGAATATACAAAATCAATCAACAAATATTAAAAATAAAGAAACCTTATAATTATTTATGATCATTTCATTTCCAACGATCATAATTAATTATAAGGCTTCTTTATTTTATCTGTGCCTAAATCAAAACGTGGATTCCATGAACAAAGTTTCTTTCTTAGAACTGCACGCCTGTGGAACTCTGTTTCATCTGCCTGCTTCCCACCGGACTACAATTTGGATGTCTTCAAGTCCAATGTATTCAAATTCCTAATGAACCGCCCCCTTAAGTAAACACTTCATCAAATCTCCACACTAACGTAATGCACTTTCAATAACCCTTATCCCTGAGTGGCTTCCGGGCCTTGATAAGTGGTGATCACTGTGTAAAAAAAAAACAAAAAAACTTATAACTGTTAATTAACGCATGCGCAGGATGAAATTGGGATAATCAGTTTACGCCAGGCGACAGTTAATGTTTTTTTTTTATTAATTGGGCCCCTTAGTAGCTATTTTTCCTGTCAAAAACCTAACCGACATTGTTTCCAACCTCGGTTGAAAAATGAGACCGTAGTTCTAATTGTCCATTACCATCGTCTCGTGTTCCAACAATGGAGTTTTCGCTATTTTTTCCAATTCGGTCCTAAAAAAAAAAAGTTCCAGCTAGTGAAATCTGGGTTTCTGCCGTTTCACCCTGGGGATTTCTCACGAACAATTTACGGTCAATCAGATTAGTTAATTCATTGCAGGAAGTTACCAACATCCGTTTTATGGAGATGTAGTCTACTCTCTTGCTAGCTACGAACCGTTTTCACACTCCAGGGATGGAGCCATTTAACCTAATTTACATATTATCAGGATTTGTCATTGGAAGGTCGGTTTGATCTGATGCGCAGCATATAAATCCTACACTTTTAAAATTAAATACTCTGAATGTATTCAGGAGGATTTCTAATGGAGATTTTGTATCTGTCTAAGGCCGAAACAATACTATTATTTCTATTGGTGTACTGCTGTATTTATATTTCTAATGAACGTATCGTATCTATTTACCTATTATTTTTATACATGTACTATTGTACTTTTATTATTAACTAGCATGGGTGCCCGGCGGGTATTTGGAGATGCATGTTGAGCAAAAAATAAAAGTGGTCACTTTTTTTAACTTTGACCCCTATTATGACCACCTTAAAATTTATTATTTTGGGCTCAAATTAAGTTATTAAGTAAGACCCATGTCCAAGTAACCTATATCTAAAATTTCAACTGTTTAAACCCAAAATTGTCGAGGGAGTTTGGAAGAGTTCTCAAAGGTCAAATCGTTGAACTTTGACCCCTTAATAGCCAAATTTATAGCCGAAACTCAATCACATCGATTTTCCCAAATATAAGTACTCGTTATATCAAATTTCGAGTCTGCAGACTTAAAATTGACAGAGTTATTGCGTAGGGGAATGTACACACACATACACACAGATACACAGATACACAGACAGACAGACACCTTCACTTTTATAAATATATAGATTGAGATTTGTCCCCTGTCTGAAGTCGAAACTATACTATGACTTCTACAAGGTGCCCAAAAAGTCACTGAAGAGTTCTAAACTTTAATAGATTCTTTATTTTTGAGGATATCCTTCTGTACTTTGAACACAATCTGACAAAACATTGGGATTAATTTATTTTTATTTCGGACTATTAGTCTCATCTTTATTAGTTGCTGTTTTTTTATCTTTGTATTGGTTTGTTTATTCACAACGTTACGGCCAACTATTCCTCTGGCCTTCGTCAGGTGGTAACCGAGACGAATAGGAACTTCGAATCTCCTAACTGCATTCTCAGCCATCACTGCCATCCGTAGTTGTTGTCGTCTCACCACATTTTGACCAATTACCCTCTGGCACACTTTAGGTGGGATTGAAACCGCTATCTTCAGACAATGCTCATCTGGAACCGTAGAGATTCAACGTTTCTATCAACTGCGCCACGTTGGATTCTTTGATCTTATAAATCCACGTTTATTTATCATCTGATCTTCCATACATATATATATATATATATATATATATATATATATATATATATATATATATATATATATATATTCCTTAATTGGAATTCATTTTTTAGATGAGCATTATATATTAATTTATTTTTATTTCGGACTATTATTCTCATCTTTTTTAGTTGTTGGCTGAGAATGCAGTTAGGAGATTCGAAGTTCCTATCCGTCGCGGTTACCACAAAGATCAAAAAACAACAACTAATAAAGATGAGACTAATAGTCCGAAATAAAAATAAATTAATATATAATGCTCATCTCAAAAAATGAATTCCAATTAAGGAATAATATATATATAAAACATTGGGATGTTTTTTTAATCGTGCAAAATTCAAACAATCTTTATTATATAAAAAAAAATGACTTTTAAATGTTGCCCATTCTCAGCTTCGCATACTTGTGCTCTTTCCAAACCACTATTCCTGACAGATTGCAGAATCACTGGATTGCGATTAAACTCTCTTATTTCTTCCGTGAAACGTCAAACATCGCAAGAATTGAAGGAAAACATCAGGAACGAAATAAGGAATTATTTGTATTTCCTTGGACTACCCTTCTGATCTTCATGTTCACAACGTTTAGGTCGATGTAACCTCCGACCTTATTCAGGTGTATCTTCTCCAATTCTGGAATGTTTCTGTCGAACTCGGGAATTCAGACAGAATTTCGAACGAACCCCGTCATTTACTCCACGAGCGTAGCATGCTCGCGTCCCGTCAGCGATGACTGGATAGTGGTCCTAAGTAATTCACAACTGTATTTTAAGGCTCGCAAAATGTATATTAGTGTAATGTTATGACCCTTTATGCTGTGATCATAGCGTAGTATCTGTTAACTGTGGCAAGCGGGAGCAATAGTCAAAACATTATTATTATTGTTATTGTATTCTTATTAATTGATTTGAGCGACGGATGGTCGCTGGATCAGTTATTATGATTAGAAGAATAAACAATTAAATTGCGAAAGAAATGATTGACGTGTGAATCGCAAAAAGAATGCGAAAATCGAAAATAGATGCAAACATTCTTTTGGATTTGGATAAACAAAGAATTAGGTGGATTAGATTGGTATGAGACACGTAATCAGGTGACGTCAGAGAACACGTGACGTAGTTAGTTTTGGGAGATATTCAAAGAGTTGAGGATTGACCACCAGAGCAGACAGACGTCTAGGCAAGGGTGGACAGACAGCTAGGAGTGGGCTGTAGGAACAGAAAATGTAGAAACTGCAGATCCTGTGAAAACCATTTGGGACAACTGTAATAAATTTATATTATAAAAATATAAAGAGTTATTTTGATGGTTTCACAAATAAGAACAGTTGTCTTAATTATATGGTGCTGATCGCTTCATAGTTCGTCACGGAGCAGCGGGAAGATACAGAAGATCTCTTCAAGAAAAAAGGTCCGAAGCATATATTATTCTTCTTACATATGAACTGTAAAAATATCCCGTAAGATAAGTCTGATACAACATGACTCGGTTTACACGTCAATATCATGTCCCCTGGCTAACAACATACATACGATTTATACGTTTATTATCTGTCTGTTAAAAGAACAATATATTACATCCACTAGATAACACATGACACGTTTTAATATATCATCTCCTCCAATATAAACCAATATACAACACTAGGACTGTCTGCAACGATCCGTGGTGAAGTTGCTAGAGTACTTGGAAAAACTAATTATAAAAGGTGATTTTTTTTTCAAGGTTCTATTTTATATATGGGCGACCGTAAATAAAAACATTGCGAATCACTATGCCTCTCTATTCAGTCATAGATGACAAGACGTGAGCAAGTTCTCCAGAGGGAGTAAAGTGGCGGACCGAAAACGAATCCCAAATATGAAATTAAGATGAGGAGTTTAGATATAATATTTCGTATTATTATGATTATGTAATATAGATCACGTAAAATATAAATAGTTCAAACGTTCTTATTGTGTTAATGTTTTCTATGTCCTTATTGGCGTTATATAGTTATAGTTATTCAAATAAAGTAAATTCAGACGTGCTTTCAGTTATAGGATTAGCGAATCTCGCGACGGAGACTTCCTCTCTGGGCAATCGGTCTTGACATATCAAAAGCCTTTGATAACGTATGGCATAGAGGACTACATCATAGATCTTCAGCTATACCATAGCTGCAAATGTCTTCTCAATTATTGAATCATTTTTCTCTGATAGGTTAATAAAAGTAGTAGTTGATGCGCAGAAATCAGAAGCTCTCAGTATTAATGCTGGAGTCCCTCAGAGGTCCAGACTGGGCCCAACTCTCTTCCTGATCTACATAAATGATCTTCCAAGTAACATCCTTACATCATTCGTATACATTTATGCTGACGACACTATAATCAATGGTTGGTTGGTTGGTTGTTTTTGTTTTACGGCATATCAACCCTTTTCGGATTATTTAATGCAGAATCCAAAGATTTTGAAGATTTTTTTTTAATAGAATATATTTGTTGTTTTCACATCGGTTTCTATTTAACCCATAGTTGGGACCCTAACAGGTAGTACCACTCCGGGTCAGAGTGGACCTGGGAGCAATGGTAATTAAAGGGTGGCTCCACACTCCCCAAGGCCCACAGGCTGGGGCCTCACCACTGGATATAGTTTAGGGTCATATCCAGGACCCCCATTGAGGGACTTTTACCCTCTGCAGGGGGGCAGTCGGCGTATTCTAATGCCCCACCGACAGGGCCACAATCAATGGTAGCACATCAAAGATCGTAAACGACCAAGTTTTCACCGATTCTCTCTCCTCTGATCTTGATCAAGTAGTACAATGGAAGAAGAGGTGGCTGGTTACTTTTAATGTATCTACAACCAAGCTTCTATCTGTACACAATCTACGCTCTGATGCCAATCTGGCATCGGTTGAAATGAATGGCTCTTGTATTGGGGAGGCTCCGTGTTTTGACACGCTTCTGGGCTTGACCTTTACTCTTGACCTGAAATGGAACACGTATATGAAATTCATTGCCAAAGTCGCCGGAAAAAATGGTGGAAGGCTTCTACTGCTCCAGTAGATATCTCACTCCTGATGCAATTCTCTATCTATATAAAAGCCAGGTACGGTCAACGATAGAGTATTGTTGCCAGATCTTGGCATTGGCTGTTAGAAGCAGCTTATCCTGCCTTGACAGAGTTAAAAATAGACTTGGTAGGTTAGTGGGGGTGCCCTTTTGTCTTCCCTGCAACCTCTTTCTCAGAGAAGAGACGTTGCGATCCTGTTTCTGGTTTATCGTTATTTTCATGGCAAATGTTCAGCTGAGCTTCTTTTTATGATCTCCCCTCGCCAAACTTTAACGAAAAGCACTCGCCTAGCCAAAACCACTCTCAGTAATTATGCTTTGAGAGAATTCTAAAAGAATTTGTAGTCTAGTTATGGATGCCTTTTTCTTTTCCCTGCAAACTCTTTCCCACAGAAGATACGTTGCGAGCCTATCTCTGCTTTATCGTTATTTTCATGGCAAGTGCTCCTCTGAGCTCAAATCTATGGTACTCCCTCGCCAAACATTCGAGAAACAATCGTCTAGCTGAAAATACGATCAATAATTTCCCCTACTCTTTATCAGTGCCTAAACCATAACGTAGATTCCATGAACAAAGGTTATTTCTTAGAACAGCACGCCTGTGGAATTGTCTTCCGCTTTCCTGCTTTCCGGCAGACTACAATATGCTTGTCTTCAAGTCTAACTTAAACAGGTTCTTAATGATCAATTCCCCTTAAGTAATACAATTTACCAAATTTCCACTGCAAACGGTTGCTACGATATTTTCGCATTGACTTATGTACACACTTTAACCCTTGTCCTCGAGTAGCTTCTGGGTCTTGATAAGTGGTGCCGCCTATGTTAAAAAATGTAAGACGACGTATTGCAATAGCAGAGACAGCAATGATTACGTTAACCAATATCTGCAAAAACAGATCCATTTCACAACGCAACAAGAAACGACTCCTCTAAGATTTGGTGTGCTCAATGGCAACAGACGGAGCAAAATGTTGGGTCTTGAAGAAAGTCGACAAGAAAAAATTGCTGCTTTTGAATTGTGGTGCTACCGTAGACGTTTTACTGTAAGCTGGATCGACAAACGTACAAACGAATGTGATCTTGAGAAGATTGGACTATGCCGAAACTGCTGGGCAGCATCAATGACAGGAAATTGCAATTTTTGAGACATAAATATATACTGACGATAATGTAGTGAGTTCGATCCTTGTTGATGGTTGAGCTATGCTGATGATAGTCTACACCCTAATCCTAACCTGTCCATGGATATATTGTATGTGTGTAAAAATATGTTAATATATTTAAATAAAAGTACTTAAATATTTAATAAATAATAATAAAAGTAAATATGAAATACGTCCCGTTAAAAAAATAATAAAAAAATAAAAACGGAGGGACGCCAAAAAAAACAAAAAAACCCAAAATAATAAGGCCAGAAGAGAGAGAGAGAGAGAGAGAGATCTTCGAAAGATCTGTTCTTTGCTACAACCTCTGGCAAAAGAGGATGTGGAAGGCCAAAAACAAGAATATCAGACAATGTGAAGAATATCGCGGATATTAGCATGACTGAGTTGCTCAAAATGGCGCAGAACCGGAGTCAATGTCGACGATTCGTGATGTGTTCTACATCAATCCACCCATCCCCCCATCCATAGATTTGAGCCCCTGGGGGGGGGCATAGGCCATGCACAACTTTGTAGATGCTTTTGTAGCGAGGAACACTTTTTTCGGGGTGAGGGTGCTGACCCCATGCCCAACCTGCCCAAAAGGTACATATAACGCCTAGACTTTCCAAATGGTAACCCCTCTGGTACTGGCCAGGCTCAACGTTGCTTAACTTCAGTGATCTGGCGAGAACAAGTGTGTCAACGTCATTGTGCGACGGCTGATTAATAATCATTGCGCTAAATAGGGAGAACCTTGGTGTGAAAAAAAATTTGAAATTAGTCATTTAAAAAGTAAACCGTCCCAGATTCATTATCGCGTGTGCACAAAAATATGTTAGCAATTATAATCTTTATTCTTTAAGGTAGTTACATTTTTTAATCGAGACCCGTACACCGCTCGAGGATAAGTGTTAACATGCGAACGGCGACCACTGAGACATGTTGAGACACGTAGTGATCGTTAGTAGGTTAAATAGAGTAGAATTCGATTAATTAAGAAAAGGAGTCAAAAATAATTGTTTGCATTGGACTTGATAACGAGCATATTGTAATTAGCTGAAAAGCAGACTAGCGGAAAATATTTTCACAATTCGTGGAACAGAAAATTCGTTCATGGAATTTGCGTTGAAATTTAGGCACAGATAGAGAGTGGGAGAAATTGTTGATTGTAGTTATAGCTAGACGAGTGCTTTTTTGATAGTTTGGCAGGCGCGACACTATGAATTAAAGTTCAGAGTAACACTTGCCATGAAAATAAAAATAGAAAAGTGACAGACTCGCAACGTCTCTTGTGTGGGAAAGATGCTGCAGGCGGGTGGGGAGGGGGTAAGCATCACCTACTATGTTTCAAAGCCGGTTTTGAACTCAAATCAGGAGGAAGAATTTATCTATTCATCAATCTAACTATATCGAATGATCGATAACTTTACACGGCTATCAGTCTATTAATTATTAATGTCGCGGGTATTTTCATTACTTTGTGGATACGATGTGTATCCATCAAATGTAAAGATTGTTTTATAACATTAGACAAGAAAGATCGATACAGTCGGTAAGATGGCGTCAAAAGATAAGGATCCGGGAATAGCGCTATTGTCAATTATCGACGCAGGCCGATGGATCAGTGTTGCATGTGATCGATACGTGGCCGATTGATCTGCATTGAGCCGGAGCTTGCGATACTGTATTAGTATTGGGTGTGTTTTCATGACATGTTTCTGTCGACATGCCTAGGTTGATCACAATTCTCTCTGATATATACACAAGCGGCAAAAAGAAAGGCCACACTTGTAATTTTTTCAAACACTGCCAATCTAAGCTAAATCTATTGCTACTGTTTAAACAAACTTGACCTCATTTGATTGGCCTTTTATTCTTCTATAATTTTACCTGTTCATATTTGACTTTTAATTGAAATATTCTAGTGTTCACGTCAATTTAAAAAAATATAACTTCAAATCGAGGAGGCAGTAGGGTACAAAATGCTCAGTCAACATATTAATGTACTTGGTCGAATTAATTCCACCTAGCTAGCGAACTATACGTCCTGGACCATTGGTACAAACAATGCCCCACACCAAAACTGAACCTCCACCACCTTGCAGCGTTGAAACTAAGCACCTAGGTTTAAATTCTTCGTCTTTCCTCTGACACGCGTACTGCCTACCATCACTGCCTAGCCTATTGAACTTGCTTTCGTCACTAAATGACTCTTGACCAATATGAAGAGTCATGATCTTCATTGCATCTGACGAAGTCCAGACGGCGCTTTCTGTTCTTTACAGAAATCACCGGCTTGCGTCTTGCAACATGTCCTCGCAAATTAAATTCCTTTAATCTGTTTTTGACAGTAGAAAGAGAGCACTTTTTAACAAGATTGCACTGTTGTTGGATTTGGGGAGCCGTTTCAAATCTGTTTCTTAGGCTCTCGGATCTTGATAGCATTGTCTTCCCTGTTAGAAGTAATTCTCGTACGACCAGATTTAGGGGCATCACGAACACTGCCAGTGCTTTGGTGCTTTTCCACAGTCTTTCGTACCGTTTTCTCATCACATTTCAATCTGCGGAAGATTTCTCGATTTGATAAACCAGGAAGTTGGAGATTAATGAGCTCTTGACGATCACCAAGAGAAAGTCGTTATATATGGACTAAATGTAAGGATGTAAAACCTGGAACAACAGCAATTACGATTAGAGATGCTTTCATGCCTGTTGGGGGATATTTAAACTTTTAATTAGGGGAGATAATTTAAGTTGGTTTTAAGCGAATTTGTTGCTGCGGGCTTTTTTTTGCCTTCGCATTTTGAAGTTATTTCTTGAAAATTGACGTGAACACTAGAATATTTACAATTAAAAGTCAAATATGAACAGGTAAAATTTATAGAGTAATAAAAGGCGTATTAAATGAGGCATAGTTTGTTTAAACAGTGACATTAAATTTAGCTTAAATTTGCACTTCTGGAAAAAAATACAAGTGCGGACTTTCTTTTTCTCGGCACGGTATATATTTTCGCATGGTTCGAATACCCTATCTATTAAGTTCCATATCTGCAAGTTAAATACTGACAGAAGAGTTTTAATATATATATATATATATATATATATATATATATATATATATATATATATTTGTAGTCATCGACATACAGTCCTGTTTCGTTGTATCACAACGCATCACTGCCGCTAGACTAGCACCTATCCGAAGCTGAGGATCGAACCTGGAACCGTCGTGATGACAGTCGGCAGTTCTACCCCTTCACCACGGAAGCGGTGCCCACAACTAATCTGTCCGAATGTCTATTTAAATAAACATCCGTCCGCTACTTGTAACGTGCTCAAACGATTGTTTGTAAACAAATCGCGAGCTTCGCATTTTTCAGCCAAATTAAGTAGCGAGTGAGATTATTTACGGCAGTGCTCAAGCCAAA
The DNA here is from genome assembly GCF_053919585.1 of Euprymna scolopes. Taxonomy (NCBI): domain Eukaryota; kingdom Metazoa; phylum Mollusca; class Cephalopoda; order Sepiida; family Sepiolidae; genus Euprymna; species Euprymna scolopes. The sequence goes on along the minus strand of NC_136521.1, from coordinate 6,831,003 downwards.
GAGGGGGGCTTTATAAAATATATTTGTAGTCATCGACATACAGTCCTGTTTCGTTGTATCACAACTCATCAGTGCCGCTAGACAAGTTTCACTGGTACTAGTGGTCATCGGATCTTTATCTCTTTTACAATTGTCTACGACTACGCAGGCGCGAACTGTTCACATTATGTTCAGAATTTCGAAAACAATTTTTCAAGCATGTCAAGCTAGTCTGGTGGTTATCATACTTGACTCACTATTTTAAGACTTTAACTCGAGCATATTTTTAACTTAAAGAAGAAAACTGTTTAGAATAAAATAATGTCTCACTTTCTTTCTGATTTTTACTTCGTTTTATATAAAGCAATTAAACGTTACGTTTAATATCAGGCAACGCCGAGTACAGCTTTAGTGTACATATATATATATATATATATATATATATATATATATATATATATATATATATATATGTGTATATATATGTATATATATATATATATATTGCCAGGGCCGCTGCGAAAAAGGTAGGCTCTCTCTACCGTGCTAGAAAACTACTGACACCTGAAAGTATCCTGTACCTCTATAAGGCCACCATTCGCCTATGTATGGAGTATTGTTGTCACATTTGGGCTGGTGCATCTGCTACTAGTCTCTCGCTCCTAGACAAGGTTTAAAAAAGAGTCGCCAATCTGATAGGCCCTGAACTGGCATCTAAGCTTCAGCCTCTGTCTCATCAACGAAACGTTACATCCCTCTGCCTGTTTTACAAGTATTTTAATGGTGAATGCTCTAACGAACTGCAGACACTTGTGCCCCCACGACGTAGACACTCTCGACAAACCCGACAGGTAGCTAAATCCCACCCACACACAGTAGAGATCCCTAGATGTAAAAGATCTTTCTACTCTAGTAGTTTCTTCCCCAAAACGGCTAGACTCTGGAAATATATATATATATATATATATATATATATATATATATGTATATATATGTATATATATATTTATATATATATATATATATATATATATATATATATATATATATATATATATACACACACTCTTTAGAATAAATTTATCCAACAAATAGTCTTGTACGGAAGCCTGTGATTATAGGTCGTACAAAATATTATTAGCAGTAATATTCCATAAGGACAATCTTATCTGAATAAAAAAAAACCGCTCAATATGCAATGTAGAGCAAATAAATCAAATTTTCGTAATTTAATTAATTTAAAATTCATGACGTGAAATGGTTAAATTCCAAATTATTTTTTTTATTATGCTACTAGCGGGGGTACCCGGCGTTGCCCGAGTGTTTGTTTCCGGGACGGGGGGGGGGGAGTTTTAAAAAATGTTATGGTAGGTAAGTAGGAAGGATCAAACCCGAAGTCATGAGTAAAAGTAGGAAAATAAAGTGTGAAAAAAAAAACAAAAAAAAACCCATCTGCAACGTTAACAGTTCGGCCACCAAGAAAAGTCCATTCCAGTTGTTTAGGAAAAAAAAAACGACTACGGTAGGTCGGCGCGAACGTGAAAATATAATGTGAATTGTCCAGCACGCTAACCACTACGCCACAGAGCACTGCAGCTTAGTTTAGTGATTTTAAATAACTTCACATGAAAGAACTACGAAGCCAAACAGGTGTTCTCTTCTCAACTGTTCCTTGTGAACGATCCCCAAACGGTGTTAAGTGGTGGCAGGGGGAGGAGGAATTTATTAGAGAGAAAATATTTTTCCACTTCCATTGATCTTAACCGATTTTGGCCGTGACTTCTCAGCAGAAAAAGTATAGAAATCTAAGATTATGGAGGAATTTGAGAAATAATAAGCCTATAACACACCTCAGATATTGTTCTGCCGTTTGTGCATATTATATTTGCATGAAATATCTTGATTTTTAATCCTATTAATGTCAAAATCAGACGGGAAAAAATGAGTTCATTTTATTTATATAGAGAAGAAGAAGAAGATGTAAAACAAAGAATACATTTGAAATATTATAGGATTTCGATGTCTACCATCTTTTCAGAGGAGAAAATATTAGCAAAAAATTATAACGGTTTACACCTTATTTGCTAAAATCAGTGAGACATGGAAAATCACAGTTAAAAGTTTGTTTAAGCATTTAAATATCATAGAGTATGGGAAGTTAATTAAAAGGATATTGAATTTTACATCCGATTTTCTTGGTAAAATCTGAAGTGAAGGTCTTTGATAGAGGTGATATAATGGTATCCAATCTGCATTTTGCGTAATCCATAGCATAAGTTAACAGTTCAAAATAGGCATATTTTCCAGGTTTCTTCTTTGTTTATATAATGCGTCCGGTAAATAAATTATTATATAGGTCCGGCGAATATGTTTCTTAATAAACATATACTTTTTTTAATATATTTATAATATTTTATATAATTATAATATATGAGGTTCAAATTCAATTGGAGTGGAATCTGAAACTCATAAATGATATGAGTAGAACTGCCGAGTATTAGCCCGATGGTTGTAGATTCAATCCTCGACTAGGGAAAGGTGCTAGTTTTGCTTCACTGATGAGTTGTGATACAACGAAAGAATATTGTATGTGAATAACTATATATATATATATGTGTGTGTGTGTGTGTGTGTGTGTGTGTGTGTGTGTGTGTGTGTGTGTGTGGATACAACATACAATTCGAACGCCATAAAAATAAACACATTAAACGTCTCATCTGTGATTATTTTAAGAATTATTACTTGGATTCATAGGAATACTGTTCTTATATGTTTTCCCCGCAACATTTCGGCCGATGGAAACTCCTACCTTCTTTGTCGAACTTGGGAATTTTTCAGTCGAACTCTGTGTCAAACTCTCGAATTTGCACGAATTCCTGGCGTAGTAGGTAGAATAATTGATAAAATCTATTCGTCATTTACACTTTACTGGAGGTTGAGTGTTCACTCCGCAGTGGGTTGCACTTCTACCTTATAATGGATTAAATAATTGGTTCCGTTCGAAAGTCTAATTTGACGGAAAGATCGCAGAATTATTTGGAATCTTCGGATATCTGATCTCATATCAAGAATACTTTCGACATCATTTCCGTCAAGGAAATCAGCGCGGAATTTTGAATAGAAACTTTTATTTTATCCACCGGAGTCGCATGTTCTTGTTCTATCAGCCATGACTCTGGAAAGATACTAAATAATTCGCAATTGTATTTTCAATGTCGCCTACATTAAGGATTGAACATCTTCTAGAGGTTGAAGGTCCTATCCTCAATTCGGGCGACACCAGAAATGCAGTTGCAAATTACTAAGGTCATATATTCAACTATGGCTGACGGTACATGAACACGTTTCCCCCTTTGGATTAATAAAATGTCTCCGTTTGATATTCCGCGCAGTTAGATTGAAAGATTTCCAAGTTTGAAGAGAAAATTCCCGAGTTCAAACAGAAATATTCTCGAGTTTGAAAATATACACGTAAATAAGGTCAGCGATTAAATCAAACAGCAGTATGAATAATTCAAAGAATTCGAATTCTGACAGTGCTCGGATACGCGTATATAAATGTATGCGAAATGACGTTATCGGTAGGCAAAACGACTTTAAAAAACGAAAGGGCACGTTATAGAGAACGATTACGTTGAGCATGTTTAAGAGCACGTTCGAGAGCACGTTCTAAAAGACGATCGAGAGGACAGAGGTCAAGGAGAAGAAGCACGCTCACGTTTTATTCAGGAAACAAATATCGTTGTTACATGAAAAATTGGGTTGAGTTATTACTTGTTTTCTGTTCGGTGCGACGTAGACTGCATACAACGTGTTGGGTCCTGTGTGTGTAAGTTTACAGAATAACCAATCCTGATCACAAACACGAGATTCAAAGAACTACTGATTTCCTCTTGAGTATAATTTTAACGACGTTTCTGTCGATGTAACCTATCTACCCAGCCATGGTTAACGAAACAAGAGCATGCTAACCCAGTGAAGTAAATAATTGCTTTTGTTCGAAATTCCGCCCAAATTCTCGAAATCGACAGAAACATTCCCGAGTTCGAAAAATACACCTAAAGTAGGTGGGAGGTTATATCGACCGAAAGGTTTTGAAAATGACACTCAAGATAGTGCTCGTCTAACCTCACATCTATGCTATCCCCATTGGTCTGACATTCACGAAAACACTCGTCCAGTTGAAACCACAATCAACAGTTCCCCCCACTCTTTATCTGTGCCTACACCTAAACGTAGATTCCATAGAAAAAAAGCTTATTTTTTAGAACTGAATGCCTGTGGAACACTGTTCCGTTTGTCTGCTTTCCAACTGACTACACTATGGTTGTCTTCAAGTACAATGTGAACAAATTCTTAATGGACCATCCCCTTAAGTAATCCAATTTATCAAATGTCTATTAGTAATGATGACTACGACATGTTTGCACACCCATTAACACTTATCCTCGAGTGGCCGACGAGCCTTGATAAATGGTGACTACTTTGTAAACAAAAGACGAGATCAGTAGTCTGGTGAATTAAAAAATTACGAATAACCAATCCTCACCTCCAAAATTTAGAAGCAAAATAAGACACGAGTTTTCTAAAAATGGTTTGGCTTTTTTTTTCTTTTTTTTTCTTTTCTTTTTTCTTTTTCGTTTTTTTCTTTTTTTCTTTTTTTTTCTTTCTTCTTTTTTTTCTTTTTTTTTTCTTTTTTTTCTTTTTTTTCTTTTCTTTTTTTTTGTTTTTTTTTCTTTTTTTTTTCTTTTTTTTCTTTTCTTTTTTTTTCTTTTCTTTTTTCTTTTCTTTTTCTTTTTTTCTTTTTTTTCTTTTTTTTTCTTTTCTTTCTTTTTTTCTTTTTATTTTTTTTTTCTCTTTTTTTTATTTTTTTTTCTTTTCTTTTTTTTGTTTTTTTTTTTTCTTTTTTTTTCTTTTTTTTCTTTTTTTTCTTTTTTCTTTTTTTTCCTTTTTTTTCTGTTTTTTTCTTCTTTTTTTTTCCTTTTTTTTCTTTTTTTTCTTCTTTTTTTTCTTTATTTTCTTCTTTTTTTTTCTTTTTTTTCCTTTTTATTCTTTTTTTTCTTTTTTTTTTTCCTTTTTTTTAATTCCGTCAAGTGTTCCAAAGTTCATATAGGTGTATATTTTGATTGGCATTCGAATTTCATGTAAAATCTATATATAACGAATGAAGCATGTATGGTCACCTGTGAGTGTACAGTGAACGAGGCATGAAAATGACTAAGTTCAGCATTTGCCACGCCACCCCCATTAAGCCCCAAAAGTCCCCAGGAGACATCAAATCTTGGTGAAAATGAACAGTGCAATTTTAGGCCTTAACATATGCCAAAAAAAAAAAGAAATGACTAAGTCCATCATTTGCTCCTCCCTCCATTAAGCCCCAAATGTCCCCAAGGTCTTAACATATGTAAATTTAAGTTCAGCACCATGCAAAACTGCAAAATAGACATACACAGAAAATTTTGGACAAATATAGTAAAATAGTTCCAAAAATGGAGTGTTTTTATTAGCCCTAAAAGAGCCCCCGATGCACACCCAAGAGTTCTCGTGAAGTATAGACAAACAAAATTATATAGAAATCAGTTACAACTTTTTAGAAAGTTTTATAAATATCCAAGGCATCATTTTTATTTTAATAAGCACATAAGTGTTAATTTAAGCCATTTTAAGCGGAAAAGTACCTCTAGAGAGGCAACTGGGGTGTTCCCAGAAAATCCGTTCTGTTACTTTTTTTTTTTTGGACATATCAGGTTTAATGTTTGTGCAAATTTTTAAAAAAATTCGAAGTCATAGTTATTCAGAAAAGTGCGGACAGACGAACAGACGAACAGACGAACGGACGAACGGACAAGTGTGAATTGGTAGGTCCACCCTCCTTTTGACGGGGGGGGGGCGAATAACAAAAGAATATCTCAGATGAGAACAGTAGTCCGAAGTTTCCAAAAAATAAGAATCATCATTCCTCTCTAATAAAAGTTCAGAAACATTTTTTTACACGTGAAGCCGAGTTAATAAAGCTTACATTAATTCTTTCATTTTGTTATCTACCCCGTTGATAATTCGTCCATTATGGACGCTTTTCATTCTTAGTCAACATTACGACTTCGACTCCGATATTGTCAGCAGCATTTAATATAATCATCCAGTTCGTATCCTTTTCTTATTTCAAGAGCGAGAAGGTCTTAATGGACGCGGTTGCCATTTCGAAGAATATGAAGAAATAATGGAGAAAAAAAAAATGTTAAGGTTAAATAGACTCCACGCGCTAAAATGGACGATGTCTAAGAAAAAAAAAAAAAAGAAAGAAAAAAGATGTATGACAAAATAAATAGAATGAAAACAAATAGAAATATGTCTCCGTGTAAAATTGTATTCTCCGGTTGAGGGAATAGAAAATGAGGCTGGTTTTGGAGTTGGATGTCAGTCGGAATCTTGGAGGAACGTCGGTGCGTTATCTCCGGATATAATTCAGCGTGACATTGAGGGAAAAATATAAACATTGAAAGAAATAATGTGCGTAAAAATGATAGAAACTTTTTCTTTTTCGTGATACTGCGTGTTAAAATAGAGATGGATTGAGCCAGAAAATAAAAGTCTATTCTTCAACTTTTCTTAATATAAGGCAAGTACGAGGGGCGTGCAATAAGTAATGCCCATGACCCACTTCCCATAGAAGTAGAGCAACGAAACTTGGCACAGTTATTATTCTTTCTCTACATAGGAACCACGCAGAGTTATGCATTTCTCCCATCGTGTGATGCAGCTCTCGAGACCATTTTTGTAGAACACCCCAGGTTGACGTGACTTAATAAATCAAGGCTGCATCATCTGGGAAACGCTTTCCTTTCAAAAACAACTTCATAGCTGGGAAGAGGTGAAAGTCAGAGGGTACAAGGTCAGGAGAGTAGGAAGGATGGGGAGAGATTTCCTTTCAAAAACAACTTCATGGCATTAAGCTGGTCTGCAGTTTAACTTGTTGCTGGTTATCTTGCTCTTGCTTGTTGCTGGATCTCAAAATTTTGAACCGAAAGAGAGACTTAGCTGTCGTAAAAAGCTAAGGCTCTGTAACATCATTTGTGTATAGATACTCCCTCAGGCATTTGTCTATAAAAGTAGTCCTGTGTCGATGGAAGTCATTTTTGGGCTCATGGACCTTAAGTGTCTGAGGGAGTTGCACTCGTCTGACAAGACGTTGCAATCATCATGAATGTATGTATGTATATTTGTATGCCCCAAACTTTCAACAGAGGTGACGGAATTTCACAAAATCAGTATTGTTTTGAAACACGGCCCTTAGGGCGCCAAATGTCGAAAAAGGGCTAAAAACATTAATTTCTTCACTCTCAACTAGACACTTTTCTACAGGGAGGGTCGCTTTTTCGCTTTTTTCGCTGATATCATCGAAAGTAATCCCCTCTTTTCAATTGACTAGCCTTAATTTAAACCGTCGCCACTTCCGGTTCGGTGATGGACGCAACGGCAAAGACGTCACGTATTTTTTCCTCCTTCGCGGTAAGAGTTAAACAAGTCGTTAGATGTAGATTACTTGGACATGGACCAAACATATTAACTTGATTTAAGCCCAAAATAATAAATGTTAAGGGGTCAAAATTGGGGTCAAAGTTTTAAAAACTTCACCTCTTCACTCTCTACCAAATTACTCAGCAAATTTCTGGTCTAAATATTTGAAATTTTACATAAAGTGTATTCAAACATAAGGCAAACTTTTTAATCGGTTTTTGGTGAGTATTTCGTTGTCGAGGGTTAAAAGTTTAAACGATTTGACCTTTGCGTTCTCTAGCAAATTATTCAGCTGGACCTAAACATTTGAAATTTTACATAAAGTGTATTCAGACATGCAGCAAGCTTTTTATTCAGTTTTTGTGCGAAAATTTAGCTGCCAAGAGGTCAAAGTTGAGAGAGATGATTTTTGCAGACTCTACCAAACTCCTCCGCTAATTTTGGGTCTAAATACTTAAAATTTAAAAATTTTAGATGTAGATTACCTGGACATGAGTCACACTTTTTAATATTACATGAATTTATGAAAATTACATACAGCCCGAGCAAAGCCGGGCCGAACTGCTAGTAATAAAAAAACAATGTTATGCTAAGTTCCTAGTAGAAATCTCCGTTCCATCAAGAACAACTCCGTATCATCCTGTCTCGTTCGTATTTCTGTGACTTACTCTGTCAAACACCTAAACTAAGAGATCTAGGCGATTGTTTAAACCGCCTTTTCCATGATGAATGAGTTATGCGTCTTTCCTTGTACAGTTCTAGGAGGTCCACACACTCAGGCTTTACTTTCTCACATTGATAAAACATTTGCTTATTTTTTGATAACTTTTATTATCATGTTTAAATGTTTGTGCAAAATTTCAGAAAATTCCAAAGTGGTGTTGAGAAAAGTGCAGACAGACGAAAGGAACGAACAAGGGTTAATGCGTTGGATGAACAAAAAAAAAAACAAGTGCCATTTTGTGTGTGCACACGTATTTTATGGTCTTTTTTCCCCCCTACTGTGATGTCATTTCGCGCACAGATCGGCATTTGTATGCGCATGTCTACACTGTATTAAAAAGTGAGTTGAAATTTATTTTTTTATTTATTAAGTAGAATGCCAATGCTTTCGTGAGGCATAAATCTTACATATATAATCACGTCCTGACCTCACGCTTCAAGGAGCAAAAATTCGGAACGCCCGATCATCAATGATGATTCAGTCCGATTCCTTAACATGTGGTTTGGACACGGCCTCTAGCTCAAAAAGAACTGGTCAGAGATACACTCCAAAGAAAGGCGTTGGTTACCTCTTGGTTTCGGAGAAACATTCCTAAAAATGTAGAGCCGTGCACCACTTACGCCTTCTCTGTCATCTTGTATCAATTCGCTGTACTTCCTCTTCCTGCGAAATACCTACATATTTTGACGACTCCGCGTAAAGAACACACTCGGTAGAAGAGGTTGATTTTAAACAGAAAGATTGATATTCGTCGTCTTTTCATGATATCAACAGCATTATCGATCAGGATATAAAATGGCTTTGGATTAATATTCCAATCGGCAACCCCCGTTTTCGTTTTAATTTAAAAATTTTAATATCGAAGAATTATAGCAATTGTGTGTATAGCGATCGATCTTCCCGACAATTGGTGAAAGAATTTTGGAAGAACTTGTTGCGATTTCTTATCACGATCTGTCCTTATTACCATTTATAACCGACCTCTCTTTAGAAATATCATCTCGTTTCTTCTTTGGCGATAACCATTTTGATTCCCATTCCCCCCTCTTGTTTTCGCCTTATTTCTCTTTCATTTTGCCATCTTTCTTTCTTTTTTTTTTTATCTCTCTGGGTTTTCGCGCGCTTCTTCTGCCTCTCTCTCTAACGGACTATAATAATATATACTCTCTCTCTCTCTCTCTCTTTCTCTCTCTCTTTCTTTCTCTCTCTTAATCTCTCTTTTCTACCCTGTTTTTTTCTGCATTTAAATTTTTCTGATTCACTCTTTTTTATCAGTCTCTCTCTCTCTCTCTCTATCTCTCTCTCGCTCTCTCTCTCTCTCTCTTTTAACCTCAACTCATCTACTCTTTTTTTCTTCCTCTTTTAATTTTTCTGATTCGCTCTTTCTCTCTCTCCCTTTCTCTCCGCATATTTTACAGTCTCTCTCTCCCTCTCTGTGCTTCTGTCCATATTTCTCTCTCTCTTTTTCTCGCTCTTTCTATTAATCTCTCATCTACTCTGTTTTTCTCTCCCTTTGAATTTTTGAAATTCATCCTTTTTCTTTCCCTCTTTGCATATTTTTCTGTCTGTTTCTCTCTAACTCTCTCTTCTCTCTCTCTCTCTCTCTCTCTTAATCTCTCTTCATCTCTGTTTTTCTCTCCCTTTGAATTTTTCTAATTCGCTCTTTCTCTCTCTCTCTCTCTCTCTCTCTCTCTCTCTCTCTCTTCGCATATTTCTCTCTCTTTGTCTCTCTCCCTCTCTCTGTGCCTCTCTGCATTTTTCTCTTTCCATCTCGCTCGTCCCTATCTCAATTTCTCTCTTTCCCACCCTCTCTGCTGCTTACTCATTGTAACTCTTTCTCTCTCTCTCTCTCTCTCTCTCTCTCTCTCTCTCTATCTATCTATCTCTCTCTGTTTGTCTTTCTTTTTCTCCATTTGTCTCTATACCTCTCACCAATCTTGCTTCCCTTTCCTTTCCTATGTTTCTGATCTTGACTCTTCTTCTCTCTGTCTCTCTGTCTGTCTCTCTGTCTCTCTCTCTCTCTCTCTCTCTCTCTCTCTCTCTCTGTCGGCATCTCTATCTATCTTTTTCTTAATCTCTCTCTTTTCATCTATCAGCCTATCATTTTTACCGCTCCCTATTTCTATCTATCTACAAGGTAACACGATAAAATTGTCACCCTAAAGAAAAAACACTACAGCTTTATTTAAAAAGTTTTATTTAAAAAAGTCAATTCAGATAAATTAATTCAATGTAGCCGCCTTTAGCTTCAATCATCGCTTCGAATCGCATCCAGAACTGAAAACATACCTTTTCTAAAAGCGCCGACGAGAACTCAGATAATACTCAGCGGATGACGGCGATCAGACTGGCTTTGGTGTTGTGGTAGGTCGTGTTGGTGATATTCTCGACGTATGATCAAACAAATTGCCTACGAGTTCAAGTTGGGGAAGGAGAGTGGTCAGTGAGAGAAGCATACAAAGTCGTAGCACCCTTTTGAAGCTAAGCCTGTGTGGTCTTGTACTTGTGGGCTGGCACCGAGTGCTGCTGCCACACCTAGGTTCTGCAGCGGTTACCTGAATGCACCAGGGGATCACCACACTCTTCAGCATATCCAGTTACACTTTGGTGTTGACTTTCAAACCGACTTCGAAGATGTGAGGTGGCAGAATGTGACTCAATTGAAAACACACCAAAACCAAAACCGTAGCCGGAAAATTCGTTGAGTTGTGACTCCAAGCGTTGAACTGTCAGGATTTGCATTTTGAGGGTGCTGGCAATGGTCCGGTTGTCATAACTTGGATCGTTAGAGATCAGGAGCTGTGCAGCAGCGCATCCCCGATCTGGCTCGTTTAACATTGCTTCACTTTCAGATATGAGAAAACTCTCATATCGCTCTTGGAGTTTGTACACAAGTGACCAACTAGTAGATAGTATGGAACAAAAAAAGAAAACCGGTTTTCATCAAACGGAAATGGAATCATATCTTCTTTTCTAGAACGACAATTTTATCGTTCTACCCTTTCTCTCTCTACGTCTTCTCTTTCTGCAACTGTATCTCCCTCTTTCCTGCCGACACACTTTCTTTCCCCCCTTTTTTCTCTCTCTCTCTCTCTCTCTTTCTCTCTTTTCTCTCTCTTTTACACAGATGCACATGCTCTCTCATACACACACACTCTCTCTCTTTCTCTCTCTCTCTCTCTCTCTCTCTCTCTTTGTTGTCCACACATCGCCGGACTCTTTTCTCATAGTTGTCCCTGGGTGGACCTCTCACGCGAAGATAATTTCATATCAATTTCATTTTTCCACCCCCAGCTTCCTCTATCACTTCTCCATCCGTCAGCATCCGCCCAATCCGATGCATGCCTCACCTTCCAGGTAAATACGAAGAACGGGTTTCAAAATAGAATCCATTTTTGCATTAATAGATTTAATTAAGCTCGTAATACCGGGACGTTCGGCCTGGGAGTTAACTTCGCAGCTTCCTCTCCTGCCCGGAATATGTAATCAAATTCGAGCTTGAGTGCCATTTAAGACCGTCGGGATGGAAGCGGGGGTTGGGCACTGTGATGAACCGAGCAGGGTAGTTGCTCAAGAGGAAGGAGCAGTTGTTCGGGAAAAGGATGTACGGATCCCCGTTAAAGATGACAGAAATGATCATTGTGTGGATGAAATTGACCGGTAAATCTTTGGAAAATCTTCAGGAAGAATATCTAGATCTTCCGAATTACGAAGACTAAGCTACTCACACACGCACACACACACACACACATACACACACATACACACACACGCACGCACGCACGCACGCACATACACACACATATATATATATATATATATATATATATATATATATATATATATATATATATATATATCCACGAGTTAGCTAATGGTGGGATGGTTAATAATGTTGGCGTGCAACAAGAAAAAATGAAAATTAAAAGTAACTGAAACACCAGGGCAACACCAAATAACCAAAGATAGTAAGTAAATGACACAGGACGTCCTAATTTTTGAAACAACACAAACAATGGAAAACAGAAGTACGAAGAATGCAGGAAAATATAAACAGAATTGAATTATGAATCAAGAGCGAGACGATCGACTACATTCCGCCTGCCGCCTGCCATATCATCTCTGCATTCCCCTCTCCACGCCAGATATTAATTAGTCAAATAAAAAGGAACCGTTTTCATAACTAAAGAATTTGTCATTTATTTGATAAACACAGCATTACTTCTGACGCGGCTTCTTGTCATTAAGATTAAAATTTAAATAAAAATGAGCAAACATACACACGTATGTAACAACATGACAAACGTTCGGCTTCAGTTTATTTGAAATCCTCTTTTTTCAGTTTTGTATAGGAGTGGCGTACTCGTATAATAATCTATTGAAGTAATACAAATATCTGTGCGTGATGTTGCCAAGCTAATCAAAAACCTTGATTCAAGTAAAGCAACTGGCTCAGATGGTATTCCAATTATATTGCTGAAAAAGCTTCAAGCAGAACTAGCAACCATACTTACAAAGCCGTTTAAGCATTGTATTAAGGAGAATTGCTTCCCAACACAATGGAAAATCTCATCAGTATGCTTTGTATTTAAAAATTCAGGTGATGAGTCATCTCCCTCAGGACGGACCGATAAGTCTCCTATGCGTCATAAGTAAGTTAATAGAATCTGTGTTAAATAGAAAAGTAGTTAATCACATCAGCAAAAATAACATTCTTAGTGACATGCAATATTGTGTTTGTTCTGCTAGATCTACAGCAGATAGGCTTGCAATTATATCTCATAAGATTAGCGAATTACTCGACGAAAGCTTCTATTCTAAGGCAATTACTCTTGAAATATCAAAGGCCTTAGATAGGGTATGTCATAAAGATCTCCAGCTATACCATAGCTGGAAATGTCTTCTCAATTCTTAAATCATTTCTCTCTTATAGGTTAATTAAAGTAGTGGTTGATGTCCACCTCTCTTCCTGATCTACATCAATGATCTTCCAAATCACCTCCTTAGATCATTCGTAGACATTTACGCTGACGACACTACTACTTCTCACTGACTCGCCCTCCACTGATGATATAATGGCGAAAAAATGGACTGGTTACTTTTAATGCATCTAAAACCAAACTTTATCTTTATATCATCAACTTTCTTATCCCATCTAGTATTAATTGAAATGAATGGCTCTCGTCTTCGGGAGGGTCCATGTTTTGACAAGCTTTTGCGTTTGAACTTTACTCTAACAGGTACTACCACTCCGAGTGAGAGTGGACCTGGGAGCAATGTCAATTAAAGGGTGGCTCCTCACTCCCCAAAGCCCGCAAGCTGGGGCCTCACCACTGGATATAGTTTAACGTCATATTCAAGACCTAATGTTTTGGAAAGAGCACAAATATGTGAAGCTGAAAATGGGCAAGATGTAAAAGATATTTTTTATATAAATAAAAACTGTTTGCATTTCGAAGTTACTATAAATTATGTCTAAGTTAGATTGTATTAAAATTAGAAAAAAGATATCTATTTAAGTTACAAAAAACCTTCAGTAACCTTTTGGACAGCTTGCATAAGTGTCTCACTTCTATAGCGCAAGTCTCATAATCCAGAAACACCCTATGTTCCGAAGAATACATTCAATCGACTTTTGATATTTTCAGGTTCAAATGAACAGTTACAACAGGAATTGGAAGACTTCCTAATAAAGCCTGATGGTCGCAGCTGGTGAATTTCAAAATGCAATCTGGCTGTGAGAACACTTTAGAAGAACGCAATAAAATTATGTTTTAAACTTGAAAAAATGCCACAGAAAGGTATGGAATGCTTCAGACTGCTTTTGGACCATCTTGCATGAATCGAGCATCAGTTTTTGAGTGGCATAAGATATTCAGGGAAGGCACAGAGTCTGTTAGGAATGATAAGAGGTGTGGGAAGAGTAAAGAGTCAGAACACCTGATTTGATAGGCCAAATAAAGAATTTCGTAAATAAGGGCAACTGTGCGTCTATAGAGACAATAAGTACACAGTTTGATTTCAATGTGGGAACTGTACACACAATTATTTGCAAGGTACAGAAGATATGAAAGATTTGCACACAGTGTCCCAAGGGTGCTCCATACTTGTCACAGACTAATCGTCTAAGATGGGCCTCAAGACAGTTCCTTCCTACCTCCTTATAGTCCAGATCTCATCAGAAAGGACTATACCAAGACAGAGAGAAAATTACCCAACAATCTCTGGAGAAATGCTTTAATACCTGTGTAAGAATTTTAGAAGTTTTTTTTTTATTTCTGTAAACAAGTCACATTGCCGTTTGAAACAAAGGTTATTATTATTTGGGGTTGTGTCTAGGGGTAAGATGAGCAGTGACATGTCTGTTAACATTACATATACACTTCTTCAGATTGGAACAGTCAAGGAAACAGGAAACAGGAAAGAAATTTGAAAGTATTGCAGTTCTAGGAAATAACATATGGGAGTATAATGTAGTGACTTCAAAAGTCAAGAGGTGGGATTTTGCTGTTTGTGGAGAAGTTTTCTCGATAGTGCACACATGTAACTCTAGTCCTCTTCAAAGTTGGTTCATTGCGAATACTTGTATATACAGTTCCCATACTGATATTAAACTATACACCTATATTCTATATGAAATACGGCGGTTCTTATCCATGAAAGTCTTTATTTGGCCAACCATCTCTGGTTTTCTGCCTTCTTTTCACTTACACATCTCATACTCCCTGCTTTCTTGGAATCTCTTGTGTCACAAAAGAACGTATGCTCAATTCATGCCAGATGGTCCAAAAGCAGTCTTCAGACTACATTTCCAACGTTTGTATAACATTTTCTTCAAATAATAATGATAACGTTGTTCATCACATTCCGTCTGTGTTTGTTTACAGTATTTTGTCAGCTGATATTTCGGTTTGACGATGAATGCAGAGAAATATCACATTTGATTAATGCTTAGTTTTAAAATATGCAAACAAAGAAATGATTTGCGGCGATTGTAAATGGTCCCTCTTTTTTATTATGAGTATTAATGCCTATCGAACTCATTAACAAGAAAAAAATTAATATAAAATAGTGAAGTACATCCGGGCCTGAACAGGGGATCATTCGGTCCATAGCCGACTGCTCTACCGCGTAGCGATATCTCCAGATGATAATAAATCAGTTGTTGTTTTTGTGTGTGTGTGTTTTTTAAAGAAATGATTTGATGTGATTTTATATTTTCCCTTGGCCGGTGTATTGTAAAAGAGTCACCTGCAAAAATTATTTTATCGATAAGAAAGAAAGAGTACTTTTAGATCGGATTTTTTCGATATTCGATACTTATCGAGTGAATCTCAGTACAAAATATACCTAAGAACACTATCAGACATATAAATTAGCTTCGTGTGAAATTTAAAAAAAATAGGCTCAGCTTTTTAGGAACCTATGGCGACGAAACTCACACACAAAGTGAGTTTTACATAATAGTAGAAAATATATATGATCGTAATATACGGCCTAATCACGTTGACGCACCGCTTCTCACCATATCACCGCAGTTTCACATCATTGAGCCAGGTTAGTACCAAATAAGTGACCATTTGGGAAGACTAGGCGCTGTATGTACCACGCTGAGTCGAAATTTCCTGTTTTGTATCTGAGGGCACATTAATTTACTGGGAGAGATACATCCCAATCTTCGTTAAGATATGCATCTAGGACAAGGATACTCTAATGTGGTTGGTTCTACACAAAGCCTTCACCACTAAAAACAAATCATTTGTGTTTATTTCTGAGCAGCTTAAATGTTGTGGCAGAAGCTCATCGAAAATCCGTTTAAAAATACTATTACACACATAAAACGCAAAAACATATTACAACATTCCAAACTCATTTTGGTACAAAACTTTGGGATTTTTCATAGTTTTTTTTTTTTTAATTGTTTTGTTTTTCTATTTCCTTCTGGCGCGTCCTTTGAATCTATCCAAGTAAGACTGTCAGATATTTCAGGGTGGAACGATAAAATTGTTGCAATAGTAAAGACCACGTGATTCCATTTCTATTTGATGAAAAACAATTTATCCTCTTTTCTTTGTCTTTTTTTTTTTGTATGTTGCAGACGATTGGCCAGTTGTGTCCAAATCCCAAAAGCGATAGGAGCCTTCTATCAGGCTACAAAATAACACAATACTCAACGAGCGTGATCTGTGATGCACCGCTATACAACTTATGCTCTCTACCGATCCATGTTCCGAAAACAGGACCATTGCCAACATCCTCAAAATGCATCTATAAATTCCTACGGATAAGACGGACGTGCCAAGGTTATGCACTCAAAGTTTGCAGCCACAGTTATGGTTTTTGGTGCGGCTTCAAGTGAGGGCCACATCATGCCACCTCCCATTTCCGAGTTCAGCTTGAAAGGCAACACCAAAGTGTATCTGGATGTTCTGAAGAGTGTGATGATTCCCTTGTGCGATCAGGTGACCGCTGGCAGACCCTGGGTTTAGCAGAAAGATTTGCTGCCGATCCAAATAGACTAAGGATTTGTTTCAGACGGAATGCTACGACTTTGTCACCTTCTCTCACTGGCCTCCTCTCTCCTCTACCTGAACACGCTGGACTACTATGTTTGGTCATGCATCGAGAACATCATCAACAACAAAGCCAGTCTGATCGCCGTCATCCGCCGAGTATTCGCCGAGCTCCCGCCAGCTCTTGTTGAAAAAGCATTCTCTAAGTTCCGGACGCGTATCGAGGCGGTGATTGAGGCTGAAGGCGACAACTTTATTGAATAGATGTCAGTTATATTACTTACTCAAGTTACCTGAATTGATTTTTCAATAAAAGTTTTTTTAAATAAAGTTGTAGCGTTATTCTCTTTCTATCCATCCAGCGCGGCTGAGATTGAACTCACTACACGAGTCTGTAGTTTAATTCGAATCTGGTCGGTCACTGAGTACTTGATGCTTCGCTAGGGCTATCAAGGGTATTTGTTTTTGTAGTGACGCCGTCATTAGATGGAGTGCCTACCATAGCTTAAGAGAGTCCCATCTACCCTCGAGAGAAGGTTAGACCGCGCCAGTTTCTCAACCTGCTATTTTACTTCACGGTACATACAGCGCATCGCTTTCTCAAATGGTCACCCATCTGGTACTGGTACTGGCTAGGCTCAACGTTGCTTAACTTCGGTGAGCTAGCGAGAATTGGTGTTCCTACGTGATTGTGCCGTATTGCTGTTGTTTTCTTTTGAGCAACAATGTCATCATTCCACATTGAACTAAAAAAATATTAAAACGACATTCAACACGTGAACACTAGTCGGAAGAATCCAAATAACACAGATTCCAAGGATTATTTTAGCTGATATGAATTAGTTCTAACATTATTTTATCCTTGACCAAACCATTATAATTTCAAAGATCCTTTTTTTTCTTCTTAAAAACCAATGTCAGCAAAACCTTTTTTGCATCGAACGCGAAAATTTAAAAAAAAAGCCTCGGGATATTTTATTAAAAAAAAAAATAAGTTAATGATATTTTTATTTATTTATTTATTTAATTTTTTTTTTTTTTTTTTTTTTTTTGAAAAGTGGCTGTTGCTTCCTCGTGTCGAATGCAAGGCTTTTGTTTGTCGACTGAGTTTGCTGGGAGCAAAGCAAATTTAAACATTTCCAAACATGTTTTGCTGTTAATGAAAACACATTCTCAATTTCTACAACAGGTGGGGAAATAGCAAATAAAAGGGAGAGTAGGAAGGAAGGGGAGGAAGATAAAAACATAGAGAGGGGAATAATTTGAAAAATATAAAATGCGAGTAAAACTAACAGTTTCTAATAAACTGATAGACTGATTGATAGATAGAAATATTGATTGATAGATAGATGGATAGACTAGTTGATTGATTGATTGATTATATATATATATATATATATATATATATATATATATATATACATAAATATATATATATATATTATTTTTCTTTTATTAATATTATTGGACTTTCCCCCCCTTTTCCCCTTGTACACATTTTTGTGAATTATTCCATAGATTTCTGCCTTTGGATTATTTTGGACCATCTTCCAATTACGGGATTTCCTTGGATTTTACTTGTGCAAATGGAAATTCAATTAACTTTCTTGAAGTTATATATTTGGATTTTATCGTCACTGGATTATTTATCTTCCACCAGACTATCCATTCACGTGTAATCACCTTTTTCTTCACCATATTCCCTCTGCTTCACTTTTTATGTTATCAAGTAAGATCTTTGACATTGTCCGTTGTCGATGCAATTGATCGATTCTATCTAATTCTGGGTTCTAGCTTTATCGTGAAAGGTGTATGTGAACTGGTATTTATATATCTATCTATAATCTCCTCTTAATGTTTGGCCCTGTCGGTGGGGTATTAGAATACACCGACTGCCTCCCTGCAGAAGGTAAAAGTCCCTCAATGGGGGTCCTGGATATGACCTTAAACTATATCCAGTGGTGAGGCTCCAGCTTGCGGGCTTTGGGGAGTGTGTAGCCACCCTTTAATTACCATTGCTCCCAGGTCCACTCTGACCCTTAGTGGTAGTACCTGTTAGGGTCCCAACTATGGGTTAAATAGAAACCGACTTGAAAACAACAAATATATTCTATTAAATTTTTTTCTTCAAAATCTTTGGATTCGGCATTAAATAACCCGAAAAGAGTTGATATGCCGTAAAACAAAAACAACCAACCAACCAACATCTTAATGTTTAATATGTGTAGAAAAAGCGGTTCATCCTTCGTAGGGACGTGATGTCTCTCCACTAATAGGTTGTTCAGAAATCGTGTCTGGGGAGTCGGCTAATTTCAGTTAATGTTTGTAGATGTGATATCTACCGGCTGCATAGCAGTAACTATCTTAGTTGTCTAAGACGCGTTGCTTGTCACATCGTATAATGTAGAACTGGATGAAAATATAAGAATTTAAAAAATCGAGGCATAGCCAATGGATTACGCCGTGGCCCATATGGTTAGGTCGTCAGTATTGCAAATTCATACGTGCGACGACCTGGGTTCGCGCCTATGTCGGAGCACGTCACTGATGAGATGCAGTACATCGAAACCCACTTTGGGTCTGGCGTTGTCCGTTGTCGATGCAATTGCTCGGTTCTATCTAATTCTGGGTTCTAGCTTTATCGTGAAAGGTGTATGTGAACGTATATATATATATATATATATATATATATATATATATATAAGAAATAAAAATTACAATAAGTTTACCAAGGTAATCAAAATGGTAAACTTAAAATACATTATAAATATTAAAGAGTTAATATTTACAAGTAAAGTAATCTCAACCAGTTGTAAAAGCTCAATAAAACCGAAAAGGAAATGGAGCTTATAATATGAACAAATGATTAATAAAACATGTTAAAAGACATCTTGAAAAAGAGTAAAAATATATTTAATTTTAAAAAGGAAGCACAAGATAAGTGGATAGTCCTTAATCCGCGGAGTTTCGAAGAAATACTTTCCTTCTCATCAGAGGGCAGGAATTAGCAAAATGCGGGATCGGATTTTCCATGTAAAAGTATTTAATGAAACTACAAGTAAGTCACAGATCTTACTTGGTTTAAAAAAATGGGGAGGTAAGGGGAATAGGAGGTAAAAGAAAAATGATTTTAAAAAATGTATATAGTCACAAAGTACAATACAAAACACAGTACATTATATAATAACATGTATGTAATCAAATAACATTATGCATAATATGGTGCTACCAGATCAGGCTGTCTGAAGATATTGGCTTCCTGAGACGAAGTACACCTTACATTGATGATTTTTCTTTTTCTACTTCCTTTTGTAAAACTTAATTATGTTCTGCAAAACCAAAACCAAAAACAATAACCCACTGTTTACCCTTTTTTCCTTTTCCCTATTTCTCCTTTCTCTTTCAATCTCCCCTCACCCCCTGACTGTTTTACTAACTTTACATTTACCAAACATTAATACTGTGATGCAGTTCTCTCTCCCATTGCAAAACTCATTCATGTTCTGCAGGACAGGGAACAAAAACGATAAAATCCACTATAAAACAACCAAACCAAACACTACAAACTAGCGATTGAAGATACAAAAAGCTTCAAGGATAAAAACCTTCTACAAAATAATCGATCGTTATTTTCATGGCAAATGCTTGTCTGAGCTCCAATATCTTGTCCCCCCCCCCGCCAATCTTTCACAAAAAACACCCGTCTGGCTGAAATCATTGTCATTAATTTTCCCCACTCTTTATCTGTGGCTAAATCCTGAGGTAGATTCCATGAGCAGAGCTTCTTTCTGAGGAGTGCACGACTGTGGAACTCTCTTCCGTTTGTCTGTTTCCCACCTGAGTACAACTTGGATGTCTTCAAGTCCAACATAAACAAATTCCTGAAAAACCGCCTCCCTTTAGTAAGACACTTTATCAAATCTCAAATACTAACGATTACTACGATATTATCCCATTGATTACTGTACACGCAATAACCCTTATCGACGAGTGGCTTTCGGGCCTTGATAAGTGGTGACCTCCATGTAAAAAAAAAAAGAATACTATTTCAAAATAACTGGATTCAGCATTAAATAACCCCAAAAGGGTTGATATGCCGTAAAACAAAACAACCAAATCAAACACTGCAAGCCGGGTCAAATACCGAAACCAGGATCTGGAAACACATCGTATTCTACATCGTAACCTGAAAAAGACGTATCCTAGGAGCACCGTATCCTGGGGTTCTACTGTATATCTAATAGCAGGGTGACCCGACGTGGCTCGAGATAGAATGATGATCGAAGAATATTTCATATTTCCATATTGTTGTGGAGACGCCCATTAATTAGCATACGTGGGTGAACAAGATATAGATAAAGGTATCAAGTCACCAAGACCGGAGAGCTGTGTTCGAACGCCGGATAGGTAAGACGCATGTGCCGGTTGCTCCATGAAAGACTTTAACACGCCCTCTGACGGACAACCTTCCACCTGCAGTACAACTGCACCTTTGTAAATATGTATCATATTTTCGTCTTAATATTTTTTTTACCTTTACTTTCTGCGTTCGTGTTGTTATTGATACAGATACAACACATATTTTTATTGTCATCAAAATAGTTGAAATCGCTCATATCTTTAAATCAAATCGACTGATTGCCTGCACTAATTGAAAATCTTCCTCCATAGGTACCTTGAAATATTTTCGCAGTGGATAAGGTCAAAATACATTGTAGTGTACAATGCAGTGCAGAGTACTTAGTGTTGATGTAATAAAATTACTTTTATATATATATATAAACATATATATATATATATATATATATATATATATATATATATGAGCAAACAGTTAATAAAATAGGTTAAAAACACTTTGAAATGAGTTAAAAACATATTTAATCTGAAAAGGAAACACTAGATAAGTGGATAGTCCTTAATCCGAGAAGTTTCGAAGAAATACTCTCCTTCTCATCAGAGGGTAGGAATTAGCAAAATGCGGGATCTGATTTTGCATGCAGAAGTATTTGATGAAACAACAAGTAAGTCAAAGATCTTATTTGAAAACAAAATAAGTTATGCAGAAGGAATATGGTAAAGAAAAAGGTGATTGCACATGAATGGATAGTCTGGTGGAAGATAAAAAATCCAGTGACGGTAAAATCCAAATGTAAAACTTCAAGAAAGTTTTAAAAAAATTCCATTTGCACAAGTAAAATCCAAGGAAATCCCGTAATTGGGAGATGGTCACTAATAATCCAAAAGCAGAAATCCATGGAATAATTCACAAAAATGTGTACAAGGAAAAAAATAATATTAATAAAAGAAAAATAAGATGTGCTTTTCACTCCACTTCCG
This sequence comes from Euprymna scolopes, assembly GCF_053919585.1. NCBI lineage: Eukaryota > Metazoa > Mollusca > Cephalopoda > Sepiida > Sepiolidae > Euprymna > Euprymna scolopes. Next base: position 6,808,929 of record NC_136521.1, on the reverse strand, counting down.
AGACATAACTATAATAATAATAATAATAATAATAATAATAATAATAATAATAATATAAGCTCTATTTCCTGTTTGTTTTATCGAGCTTTTATATCTGGCTAAGATAATTTTATAAATATTAATTCTTTAATATTCATAATTTACTTTAATTTTACCATCTTGGATCATTTTGGTAAATGCAATTGTAATTTTCATTATATATATATATATATATATATATATATATATATATATATATATATATATATATATATATATATATATATATATATAATCGCTTTCATTATTGTTTAAATTACAAAAGCCAAGTATCATAATTCAATTGTGCACTAAACAAACACATTCATTTCGAACTCGCCCCTGTAATATCAAAGAATCTACTGTTGATTTTATATGCCGGGTATTACTAGTTGTGCGGTGATATTTGCTTCAATTTAAGTTTAAAATGAAAGTCAAATATCATAAAATTAAATAGAAGTATCCATTTCAAACGTCATATCAAAAAACCAACATTTGGTTTCATCTGTTTATTCTTTCGGCTTGTCTGGGTATAAAACTTCTCAAATCAAATAGACTTGTGATGTTAGGCTATGTAATTTGTAAACTTTGGTAAAAATCGCTCGTTCATTCTTTCATTGGATTATTTCGTGTATCGATTAGCTATACTTAGCGAAGACATTTCGATACAACACCGATCTAAGAACACTGCCAGGCACATAAGGTACATTCGTGATAAATTTCATAAAAATCAACTCAGTCGTTTTTGAGTCCATAGGGAACGAACTCAGAGACACACAGACACATAGACAAAGTTCGATATATATGTATATATATATATATATATCCATAAAAGTGAACGTGCCTGTGTGTGTGTGTCTGTCTGTCTGTGTGTCTGTGTACATTTCCTTATGGTCTAACTCTGTCAATTTTTAGTCTACAGACTCGAACTTTGATAGGCAGGGTACTGAGATTTGAGAAAATCGATTTGATTGATTTTCGGTCAGGAATTTAGCTGTTAGGGAGTCAAAATTCAACGATTTTACCTTTGAGAACTCTACCAAACTCCTCCGACAATGTTGTGTCTAAACACTTGAAATTTTAAATATAGGTTCCTTGGACATGGATCTAACTTAACAACTTGATTTGAGCCCCAAAACAATAAATGTTTAGGGGTGATAATAGGGGTCAATGTTAAAAAAATTGACTGTTTTTTTTTTTTGCTCAGCATACACCTCCAAAAACCCGGGAAACGCCGTGCCGAAATGCTAGTATATCTATAAAAGTGAACGTGTATGTGTCTCTATGTGTCTGTCTGCCCGTCTGCGTGTCTGTGTACATTTTCCTTCGAAATAACTCTGTTAATTTTTAGTCTACAGGCTCGAAATTTCATATGCAGGGTACTGAGATTTGGGAAAATCGATGTGATCGGTATTGGGCCAGACATTTGGCTGTTAAGGGGCCAAAGTTCAACGATTTGACCTTTTAGAACTCTACCTAACTTCTCCGACAATTTGGGGTCTAAACACTTGAAATTTCAAATATCGGTTCCTTGGACATGGATCTAACTTAATAACTTTATTTAAGCCCAAAACAATAAATATTAAGGGGTCAAATTAAAAAAAATTGACCGTTTTTTATTTTATTTTTTTTTTTGTTTTGCTCAGCATACACCTCCAAACACCCGGGCAACGCCAGGCACCCATGTTAGTATATCTATAAAAGAGAACGTCTCTGTGTGTGTGTTTGCGTGCATTTCCCTTCGCAATAATTTTTTAGTCTACAGACTCGAAATTTGATATAGGGGGTATTGAGATTTGCGAAAGAAAAAAAATTGTAGTGTAGTATAAGAACAAAAAATTGTAGTGTAGTTTTGGCCAGAAATTAGGCGATTAAGGGGTCAAAGTTCAACGATTTGATCTTTGAGAACTCCACCAAACTCCTCCGGTAATTTTGGGACTACGCACTTGAAATTTTAGATAAAGGTTCCTTGGACATGGATCTAACTTATTAACTTGATTTGAGTGCAAAACAATAAATGTTAAGGGGTCATAATAGGGATCAATATTAAAAAAAATTGACCGTTTATTTTTCTTGCTCAGCATACACCTCCAAACACCCGGGCAACTCCGGACCCCACGCTAGTATATATATATATATATATATATATATATATATATATATATATATATATATATATAATTTTTTCCATTTGCATTAAGAAACATGCTTCTTAACAGTTGAACCCTGCCTATGAATGAATAGTTCGCTTGATCACTGAAACTGAAAATTTAATAATATTTGTCAAATTGTTAAAGTTCACTTGAATATCGTGGCTGTAGACGGTTGCCCTTCGCTTATGATCCTTGCAAATAGAGATAGAGTTGTTCGAATCCCACGAGCAGCGTTAATCGTCAGATCCTGCATTGATGATTTTGGAAGAATGAAACGCTAGTGTCTGTAGGTATTCAAAATAATTATTATCAACGCCACGACGGCAGAATTGAACACAAGAGTCGTTTTTTTAACGTAGGAAAAAGGAACAAAAATAAAATTGTCTCAGTCGTGAAGGAGTGTCCTCCAGTAACTGAGAACAAAAAATTGTAGTGTAGTAGAAGAACAGATTATATTTATTTACTTCGTCACGAAAGCAAATTAGACACATGGTGTTTTTTTTTTAATGTGGAGGAAAAATCAGCCCCCCCCCGTGTCCAAATAAATAGTAATTGTTTCGATATGAAGGGCTTCCCCTACATTGACCAAGGCCTTATTACAGAACACATTGTATTTATTTGATTCACCACGGGAGCAAATTAGATACAAGGTCGTTTTTTTATGTGGGGAGAAGGGATGGAGAACCAGCACCTGTGAGTAGACACTCTGGCATGGTAAAAAATGACAATTGCTATGAAAGGTTTCCCTTACATCGACCAAAACTGCTTGCTTCAAGCGCAATGGTCTGCTATATGGTGTTGTCCCCACACATTACTTGGTTGGTTGGTTGTTTTTGTTTTACGGCATATCAACCCTTTTCGGGTTATTTAATGCCGAATCCAAAGATTTTGAAAAAAACATTTTTTAATAGAATATATTTGTTGTTTTCACGTCAGTTTCTATTTAACCCATAGTTGGGACCCTAACAGGTACTACCACTCCGGGTCAGAGTGGACCTGGTAGCAATGGTAATTCAAGGGTGGCTACACACTCCCCAAAGCCCACAAGCTGGGGCCTCACCACTGGATATAGTTTAAGGTCATATCCAGGACCCCCATTGAGGGACTTTTACCCTCTGCAGGGGGGGAGCAGTCGGCGTATTCTAATGCCCCACCGACAGGGCCCACATTACTTGGATTGAAGCATCTGCAGAACAGATACTACACTTAGATCTTTCGCTCCCGGGCCTAGGAGGCGGGAGGGGGTATTTATTTGCTTCCCCGCTGAGCAAATTAGGTACAAGGCCGTTTTTTAATGTGGAGAGATTGGGGAAAAGGGACCAGCTCTCCAGGGAGCAGGGGAGCTGGATAGTGACCATTGGTATGAAGGCCTTACCCTACATTGACCAATAACTGATTGCTACAAGAGCAAAGGTCTTCTATGTGGGGTTGCCCCCACATATGGTGTTTGGCTGCCAGTATCTGCCGGAACAGATATTACACTTTGATCTTGGCTCAAAGGCCAAAGGCTAGTCAGAATCCACTGCGCTGGGGAAGGTAATGGTAACCCACCCTACGTATTCTGTCAAGTTCAAAATCATGTGATGTCTTCAGGGGAATCGAACCAACAATGTACCGAAGCCTGTGGAGAACGCTAACCATGTTTCCATTTACGGTATGAACATGCTACGATACAAAGAGATGAACCAAAAGTCAATTATGCATCGATTATTTTTATTAACTCTTTATTCGTATTGCAACCTCTTTTTATATTACATATATTACCTGGAATTCCTCTGATGAGAAGGAGAGTATTTCTTCGAAACTCCGCGGATTAGGGACTATCCACTTATCTTGTGCTTCCTTTTTTTTAAATTAAATATGTTTTTAACTCTTTTTCAAGATGTCTTTTAACATGTTTTATTAATCATTTGTTCATATAAGCTCTATTTCCTTTTCGGTTTTATTGATCTTTTACATCTGGTTGAGATTACTTTACTTGTAAATATTAACTCTTTAATATTTATAATATATTTTAAGTTTACCATTTTGATTACCTTGGTAAACTTATTGTAATTTTTATTTCTTATATATATATATATATATATATATATATATATATATATATATATATATCCGTTCACATACACCTTTCACGATAAAGCTAGAACCCAGAATTAGATAGAATCGATCAATTGCATCGACAACGGACAACGCCAGACCCAAAGTGGGTTTCGATGTACTGCATCTAATCAGTGACGTGCTCCGACATAGGCGCGAACCCAGGTCGTCGCACGTATGAATTTGCAATACTGACGACCTAACCATATGGGCCACGGCGCAATCCCTTGGCTATGCCTCGATTTTTTAAATTCTTATATTTTCATCCAGTTCTACATTATACGATGTGACAAGCAACGCGTCTTAGACAACTAAGATAGTTACTGCTATGCAGGCGGTAGATATCACATCTACAAACATTAACTGAAATTAGCCGACTCCCCAGACACGATTTCTGAACAACCTCTTTTTATACGCGTTACTAGGCTAATGTAAGCAATTCATACATGTATTCGATCGAACCGTGTGATAATTCATGCCAAGCCCTGTCAATATTTCAATATACAACCGCCCTCCCACCTCCTCTCAGGATAGACTCTTCTAATCACAAGTCAATTAAGCATCGATTATTTTTATTAATCCACCAGAAGTTGGTTTATGTGGCTGACATGTTGTGTCGTCTCATTAAGTCATTAATCAAAACAATCGATCTGCACTATAGATTTCTCATTGTTGTTTATTGTTTTTATCGAAATGACTGTAAAAAAATATGAATGTATACGAAATGATTCACTTACGTATACATCAGTTAGTGTTTCTTAGCACGAGTAAAAGTTAAAGTTTAGCGCTGGACTTCCAAATTTTAAAACAAGTCTATATTTAGTATCTGTCTAGAAACGTTAATTAATTCCTTCTTCCATCAATACGCTTTGACATTTCTATTTACTAACAGGACCTATGGAAATTCCAGAGGGGACCCATTTATATGTAATATATTGATGCTGGCAGTCTGTAGATATTCAGTGTAAATGGAGAAGCTCTGGTATTATTGTAACATTTTTTTTGTTGTTGAAACCGCAAAAAGTATTTACATAAGCTAGCAGGAACATCCGGCAACGTCCGGTCGTAAAATACGCTTAAATATGATATTTTAATTCTTGCAGATTTCGTATATATTATTATAGGGTTAATATTCTATCGATTTTTATATATTATAAAGTTGCAATTTCAAAAAATATATCTATATCTATATGACTTGGGGACATCAGCTTGAATCTTTGAAAAAATATATATATACATATATATGCATATATATATATATATATATATATTTAGGCACACACACACACACACACACACACACACACATATATATATATATATGAATTTTTCATAAAATTATTTATAAAAAATATAGATTACTGGAGAGCGATCAGTTGTAATCGAAATTTCAACAAAAACGTATGAAGAATACTCGATAAAATTATTTATGACAAGAAATGGAAGTACGTAGCAATTAAACGACCCGGATGTAAGCGTAAATCACAAAAACGCTATCGTATTAATATATAGATAATATAAGTTTGATATTTTTCTAAAATCGAAACAATGCTATGAATGAAACCTGCGGACAGTCTCGAAAAAAACAGTGGATACCTCCTATAGGTGCATTTATTAAATGTGAGGTAAGAGTTGCACAATCCTCAAACCTACCTCTCCTTAATTGGCACCAGTGGAAAGTAGAAGTCCGAGACGACTGGAAACAACGCCGAGATAAGCAGAGAGCCCATATATTACCTGGAATTCCTTAATGGTCACTAATTTCAGTACTGATCAGGCTAAACATTGCTTAACTTCTATGAGGTATAATTGGATTTGTATTATAAATGCGTATATATATATATATATATATATAAATATATATATATATATATATATATATATATATATATATATAATAAATTCCACAGCCAAACAACGTCGCAGCCCACAAGAGCCATGGCAGTCAACGAACCGGAAGTCCAAGACTCGACTTTCGCCTTCATTTCGGCTCATCAGTTAGACACATCCGAACTCAGAGCCTCTTGCATGCCAGGCAAGCAACTGAACAAATGCTCCGCTCACAAGAAATTTTATTAATCAACACAGATCAAGCCGAAATCCGACGGTGAAATGGACCTACTTTGTCTCGACAAGGGGCGCGGTCATCCAACCAGCTAATAACCCAAGCCGATGTCTCACAAGTAGGAGTTTCATACTCTAGGAGTTATATATATATATATATATATATATATATATATATATATATATATATATATATATATATATATATATTAGTGATGGGACGATTCCAATATTTTTCCCGATTCCGATATTCCGATTCTGTATAAGCCTCTAAAGATTTAACTCTAAAATTGTTAGTTTGTCCCGATTACTACAAAAACACACCTTAAATGTCCCTATATTTCCTCAAATGTGACAACACACTTGTGAGAGGGTAATCTAGAGATTTTACTCTTACTGGAAGTTTGAATCAATAAATATTTATTATTTGATTATTACTACAAGCAGTGGAGGACGTTTCTTAAACCAAAATCAAATAAAAAAGAAAATTTACGGAATCGGTTTTGGCATCGGAAAATGGGCTCAAATTTTTCGGATTCTGATACCGTTTTCGATCCGCCAAAAAGGTCCGTTTTCCCCCCGATTTTTGATTCCGATTCCGATTGATCGTCCCAACACTTATATATATATATATAATTATATATATATATATATATATATATATATATATATATATATATATTTATATATATAGGTGCATATATGTGTATATAAATGTGAGTATATATACATATATATAAATACACGAATATATATATATATATATATATATATATATATATATATATATATATATATATATATATATATATGGTGTTTATTTAGGCAACATTTTGTTATTTAAACAAACATTGCTAAAGGCAACAGAGAGATTTGGTTTAGGTATGCCTTTTTTTTAATTTTTCAATTTTTCTGATAATGTTGTTTTGTGTATAGACCGAAGGGATTAATAAATGTCCCATAGTTAGGTTTGTTTCTTCGATGCATGTCGCGATTTTTTGATCTTTCTTTGAAAAATGGATTATTTTTTCCGCCGATTTTTACGACAATATATGTGTTGGAAGTGTGCAACATTCGTTTATCCTAATTTATTCCCGGGCAACGTCACATCCTCCTGCTAGTAAAACGTAACTAAAATTTTTAGAGGCTTAACGTGAATTATTTTACAATTATCTACAATCATTTTGAATTTTGAATTTTATATTTTTACAATTGTTTTGTTCTTGTTTTTATTTTTTCATTTCAATTCAATTAAATCATAAACAATGCAATTAAAACTCGCAGGGAAATCAAAGAATGTCAAAGATGGCGGAGAATTGACGTCTGCTTTGATGTAAAGAATAAAGAAATAAAAATGGCTGAAGATGAAATAAATACATTGACAACGTTAATGAATGTCTCTGAGAAATACTTGTCTTCGAATTTCGTAGACAAGATGTCTGATTGGAAGGAATGCAAGAATATCGACCCTTCATGAAAAATTATGTCTTTTCAAAGGTATCAATTGATTGAGAGAAAATATTTTTTGTATATAAAATTGCTTACGACTTTGCGGCTAAACAAGTCTAAGGTTAACTCCTGAGAGGATGTAAAATTTGGATATCTGCATTTCTTCGTCTCCGTCTTTGTCTCTCCCTATGTCTTTCACGCACATACACATACACGCACATACACATACACACATACATACACATATCTTTATCTCTATCTATCTATAATATAAATAACGAAAACCTGTGTGTTTGTGTGTGTGTGTGTTTGTATGTCTGTTAAAAACTTTTGACTGACACGTCAGAATGTGATGAAATCGGTATTGTTTGAAACCTTGAACTTTCGGACGACAAATATCGAATAATCGACCAAAGAATTTAATTACTTCATCCTCAACAGGGCCGCTTTCTACAAGGAGAGGTCGCTTTTTTCGTGGATATTTTCGAAAGTCATCCACTCTTTTCGATTGACTAGACTTACGTCTTTGCGTTTTTACGTTCTTTCCCTCCTTAGCGTTACGCGTTTGATCATTCCTTTTTTTCTGCTCAGCACACACCCTTACACTCCCTCCAAACATCCAGGCAACGCCGGGCACCCAGGCTAGCCTTATATATGAAGGCAAAATGTGTATATGTTTGGAGGCAAAAACTTTTCACACACACGCGACGGATCTTCATGCGATCTGTATCGTTTTCAAGCACGATCTTTCGGATGATAAATGTCGGAAGATTGGCTAAAAACATTCATTCCTTAACACTGAACTGGGCGGTTTTGTACAAGGAGGGGTCATTTTTCCTCGAGATTTTGCAAAGTCATTATACGCGCTTGCAATCACTAACCTAAATTTTAACAGTAGCGAACGTTATGTTATACTCGTCGCGGGCATTAAGCGGGGGTTCCTGTTTTCTTTATTTTCACCTTCTTTTTCTTTTTCGCGATAGAGATTCGGGCCTGCCTGCCTACTCCTTTTTTATTATTTCGAGGTTCAGGTAATGGGATTTATTTCCTTTTAAAACAAAAACCGAATTATTTTACGGTTCGCTTAAAGTTTTTTTTTCACATTCTCTCCACACGGGCTTCTTATTTATATTTATTGTATTGACTCCTTACTACACCACCTCTTTAAACTTGGGCAACGCCAGGTACCCCCGCTTATTATTATATAAAAAGAAACCTTGTGTGTCCGTGCGTACGTGGGTTCGTTCCCTATGAACTCGAAAACGGTTGGGTCGAATTTTATGAAATTTTACACAGAGGTACTTTATTAACCTGGCAGCTTTCTTAGATATGTTTTGTGTTAGAATGTGTTCGATATGTATCGATAATCCATATTCGATAATCGAAATAAACCGATTAAAGAAGAAACAGGAAATTTTGACCAAAGATAACATCTTATACAGCCTAACGTCACAATTGCATTTGAAAAGTTTTATTACTACAATTACCGAAACGACCGACATATAAAATCTACTGTCGGTTCTTTGATAGAATAGGGGCGTGTTTGAAATGAATGTTTCTGTTTAAAGAAACATTCATTTAAAGAACATTTGCACTTTGCTTCTTGACTTTTTCATTTTAAGCTAAAATTGAAGCCATTATCACCGCACAAGTCAAAGGTTGGGCATATAAAATCAACAGTAGGTTATTTGATGTTATAGTTTAACGTTCGGAATTAGAGTTTCTGCTTAGAACACAGTTGAAGCAGGATACTTGACTTTTAAACTTAAATTCAAGCCATTATATATATTAAAATTTTTTTTTTTAAATCAGTGCAATGTTGACTACGATATATTGTTAATTAGTCATTGCATGGACGTTGAACGTTTTTTTATATAATAGCAATATTTTATTTTTATTTATCTTTTACTAAATGGAAAGGGGTCTGTCCACAAATTTATGTTGGTCTGGAAGAGAGCAGCTGGAGGAAAAAGCAAGTGAGTGATACAAGAACCAAAATTGAAATTTGCAAGGTTTGCTTCTGCAGCCATCTTGAAAATGGGCAGCCATTTTTTAATTTTCTCATGGCTATCGTTCGTTTCTTAAAATGTATGAAGTGAACGTCATTCACGCCAATTTTGGTGTTTGTATAACTAAGTGAAAGATTCTTATAGAATATTGAGGTAACCTGCCCCACTAATCTAATATATAAATCTCACTATGTATGTGTGTGTGTGTGTGTCTGTCTCAGTTTTTAAAATGGTATTTCCTCCTAGACAGATGATCGTTGGAAAACGTGCAATAGCTCAAAAGATTGCATTTTTAGTGCATAATTTTTTTATGGGTATTTAATCAATAAAAACAATTGCTAAGAGCTTCAAAAAAGGGTTCAAAATTGAAAGGAATAACACCTTGACGAGCGTACATCGAATAAAAGAGAAATATATGTATTAAGATATTTCACAATGCTATTGAAGCTGTTATCCCTTTAGTGCGACGAGTAACGTGACCGATTATTAGCAGTAGTCTTGCGGTTTCGATCTCCATAAGTTAATTTTGTTTTGTTTTTCATTCTGATATTTCTTGATTTTTAAGTTTGTAATAAATATACCAAGAACGCTTTTATTAAAAAAAATACAGAAGAACGTTTATGATTTGCGCAACGAAAATGTCCTTTGATATATCAGCGTATTTGTTACATTCCAAAAATCACATAAATAAATCAAATAATGAAATTTGTATTGTATCTACTCCTAAACTAATTTACCAATCCTTAAGAATATTAATTATGTGTATATGTTTATATATTTCTATGTCTTGGATTCACCCCTAAACTAATTAACCGATCATTATGAATTTTAATTATGTGTATATACTTATATATTTCTATATATTGGAATCACTCCTAAACTAATTAACCGATCATTATGAATTATAATTATGTGTATATGTTTTTATATTTTTATGTATTGGAATCACTTTAAAACTAATTAACCGATCATTATGGATTTTAATTATGTGTATATGCTTATATATTCTTATGTATTGGATTCGCTCCTTAACTAATTAACCGATCATTTTGAATTTTAATTGTCTGTATATGTTTATATATTTGTATGTATTGGATTCATTACTAAACTAATTAACCGATCATTATGAATGTTTAGCATACGTATATACTTATATATTTTGTATGTATTGGATTCACTCCTATACTAATTAACTGATCATTAGAACTTGAATGTATTATATGTTTGTATATTTGTATAGAAATATTCCAAAACATTACATACAATGATTAGTTTTTAATGTATTTATGTGTATAAGAAATTCGTGTATAAGAAATTCTATCAAAGTAATAAGGTACTTGTGTAGTATAGTACTCATGAAAAGACAAAGAAAATCTTACCTGTGAGATACATGAAAGTTATTAAAACCGAAAATCACGTTTAATATTCGAGTACTATGACTTACATATGAGAAATAGGGTGCTTCTTCTATATAGCACCCAGATAACAAAACAAATAAATTCTGACCCCTGACGGACAGAAAATGTAACACAACAGAAAATTACATAAACGTATCGAGTTTTTTATTTTTACATTAGAAAAAAGTACGTGTACAATATCCTACCCGAGAAATGAGGTACTTGTACAGTATAGTACGCATATGAAAAACACAAAGAAAATCTTACTCCTGATGTACAAAAAAGCAATCCAAACCGAAAATTATATAATATATTAGAGTAGTATGACATTTATATAAGAAATAAGTGCTTCTTTATAAAAACAACGTCTCACCTCTGACATACGGAAAAGTTCGAACAACAGAAAATTATGTAAAATCATCGATCAGTTTCATCTATATATTAAAATAAGGTTCTTGTACATTATCCTACCCAAGAAATAAGGTGCTTGTGTAGTATAGTACTCATATGAAAAACAAATAAAATCCTACCTGTGACGTGCATAAAAGTCATTAAAACCGAAAATCAAGTTATATAATCGAATAGCATGACTTTTAAATGAGAAATAAGGTGCTTCTTCACTATAGCAATAGATGAAATAAACAAATTCTTACTCTAGACGTTCAGAAAATTTAGCACAACAGAAAATGCCTTAAAAGTATCGAGTTCTTTCATGTTTAATTTAGAAAAAAATGGTACTTCTACAGTATCCTTCCCAGGAAATAAGGTACTTGTACAGTGAAGTACCCATATGAAAAACAAAGAAATTCTTATCTGTGACGTAATATATAACATTCATATAAAAAATCCGGTGCTTCTTCACTATTGGATTTTGACGTAAAAACAAACACACTCTGTGACATGCCGAAAATTTAGCAGAATATAAACTTATTTAAATAATTGTAAATATGTGTTGTACATAACCCGCCCTAGGTAAGGAATTTTTTTTTCCACATACGTGCTGTAAATTTCCTGTCCAATGAAGGTACAATTATTCCATACATATCTTGTGTAATACCCGTCCTAGGTTAGGTAAAATATTATTTTGCTCAAGAAATTTAACAAATTTTCATTACTAATGATTATTATATTGTCCAATTTCTACTGTACACTCTTTAACCCTTATCCTTGAGTGGCCTCTTGGCCTTGATAATGAGTTGATACCTATGAAAAAAAAAAGAAAAAGTCCAATGTGAACAAGTTCTAATTGAATCGTCCCCCTAAGTAATCCAAGTTTCAAAATTCCCACTGTTTACTATGCTAAAATCACAATGACTAATGTATACCTATTAACCCTTATCCTCGAGTGGCCTCTGGGCCTTGATAAGTGGTGACACCCTTGTAAAAAAAAAAAGATGGCAAATGATGTATAGACATCATAACTTCCTCTATTCTAAGAATAACAGGTATGTTCAAAGTTTTTCTCATTGTTTTATACGGTTCCGAGCAACACCGGGTGGCCTTGCTAGTAAATCATAAAAAAGAAAGAAAAAAGAGCGGGGGTGTTAACAGAGTGGATAGTTAAAGAAATTGATAAATATGTTCAATCACTATGTTTTAATTTGCCAAACATTCGCAACACTTAATGCTCTACAATAACTCTTTACTGGCCGTAACAAATAACTTCATTTTTATTCAGGGCGTCAGTTATACTTAGCATCAACTATTTTATTGTCTATGATTGAATATATTTTTATGTCGAGAATATCACAAATCTAGTGTGCATACTTTATTTTTTTTACAAGGGAATCACTACTTATCAAGACCCGAAAACCACTCAAGAATAGGGGTAAAATAATTTAGGTAGTAGTCAAATAATCGCTAATAGCGTACATTGTATAGAATTTGGATTATTTAAGCAAAACAATTCACTAAGAATTTGTTTTCATTGAACTTGAAGGCTACCATATTTAAATCAGTCGAGAGGCGGAGCAGTGGAAGAGTATTCCGCAGGCAAATAGTGCAATCTGCGTTTAGAGTTAGGCAAAGTTAGAGAAGTAGGAATTGCATATAGTGATTGTTACGAGTCGGATGTTTTCGTGCAGGTTTGGCAATGGACTATATATTGGAGCTCAGTCAGGCACTTGCCATGAAAATTAGTATAGAGCAGAGACATATATAACGTCTATCCTTACAAACATCTAATCGCAAGTGTATATTCACACATTTATACATCCCCAAAATAATCAAAATATCATCATACTTACATAATATTTATAGCATATATATATATGTATGTTCGTATATATGCATATATATATATATGTGTATGTATGTATGTTCGTATGTATGTATATATATGCATGTATGTATGTTCGTATGTATGTATATATATGTGTATGTATGTATGTATGTTCGTATATATGTATATATATATATGTGTATGTATGTTCGTATGTATGTATATATATACGTGTATGTATGTTCGTATGTATGTATGTATATATATACATATTTGTGTATGTATGTATGCATGTATGTTCGTATGTACGTATATTTATTTGTGCATGTATGTTCGTATGTATGCACATATATATGTATGTATGTTCGTATGTGCGTATATATATATGTATGTATGTATCTATCTTCGTATGTATGTATATATATATATATATATATATATGTGTGTATGTATGTTCGTATGTATGCATATATATTTGACTTATGTGCAAAAGAAGAACCACATACTTCAAAAGAATGTGGTTTCTCTCTTTTTTTTTTCATTTTTCTTAAACTTTTTCTTCTAGGGGATGGGACATCCAACCAGATGTCTGACATTTACCCCTATTTTAGTGAGTCCAACCAAGAGATCTTTTCAGGATTCTAGCCGTCCCTTTCAGTGCAATCGTTTGTATTTCACTTGCACTTGGTTTACCGGGTATGCTTGCTATGTACTTTTTAAAGTTCTTTTTCATAAGCCCAGTTGCTCCTATGATGACTGGTATAATTTAAACGTCTTTTAATTTCCAATTTTGTTTCATATCATACATAAGTCCTTGATACTTTGTTATCTTTTCCCTCTCAACTCTGTTAAGGCCTGTATCATTGGGTACACTGACCTCTATTACGGTCGCTTTTTTGTTTGCTCTGTCCCAAATCACTATATCTGGTTTAACAGCTGCGTTTTCAAGATATGTAGCAGTAGGGATTATGTAGTCATAGTGAATAGTGTAGTTGTCATTCCCAACTGTTCGTTCGGGTATATGTTCCCAGGAGTTTTTACTACACTGAATGTTGAGTTTCTTACATATCTTCCAGTGAAGGTATTTGCAAACTCCATTATGGCGATCTGTATAATAACCGTCTCCAAGTAGGACTTTGCAACCAGAAATCAGGTGGCCCACACTCTCAACCTCAGTGCTACAAAACCTGCATTTATTATTGTTGCTTAGACCACACATCTTTTTGAAGGCGTTTGTCATGAGGCTCTGGTCTTGTGCAGCCAATATCAACCTCTCTTGGTCGTAATGGAGGGATCCTCTTTTGAGCCAATCCAGGGAACCATCCCTATCAATATATTCTTGGGATAGTTCAGTCGGTAGGTATTTTGCCCGTTTATGGTTGGTCCATTCTTCTGTTTTAACACTATGGAACTGGCTAGTGTATTTTTTCCGACTTTTCTGGGCTATGTCAGTGGCAGGCTTGTTTGGGTTCTCAGTATCATTTGTAAGGCAATCTTTTCCAAAATGAGTGGCAAGTTGTGTTATAGATGTTGTACTACTTGCTCGATTCTGATAATGGTCTTTAATTTTCATAAGCTTGGGGTTACAGGAACTTATTATGTACTGACCTATGCTGACGATTGTGGCTCTGTGTTGATGATTGACTTCCGAGAGTCCCATACCTCCTTCTCGCCTGGGTAGGTACAAACGAGGCATGCACTGATTTCGATAAATAACTCGGTACAAGGTTAGCATTTTCCTTGTCTTTGTGTCGAGCCAATTTATGTCTTTCTTAGGCCAGTCAATAATGCCAAAACTATATGTTAGTACTGGCATGGCAAGTTGGTTAATTGCCGTAACTTTGTTCTTGTTTGTGATTTCGGTTTTGCAAATTTTTCTTACCCGGCGTAAATATTCTTGGCTTAGTTTCTCTCTCATCTTTGAATGCTGGATGGACTCATTTTCATCAATGCCGAGGTATTTGTATGTTTCCTGTTCATCCAGTTCTCTGATTACACTATTTTCATCGTGCTGTATATTTTCAGTAGATATCTTCTTGCCAGCTTTCAGAGTACACATAGCACACTTATCCAGTCCGAGCTTCATTTTGATGTCATTAGAAAAAGTGTGGACAATTTTCAGTAGATTATCTAAATCCTTATCCGAGCTAGCATAAAGCTTAAGATCATCCATGAAAAATAAATGGTTTATTAACTTGGAGGATTCTCTTTGGCGGCTGTTGCTTAGATTATAAGCACCTTGGTAGTTCTTTAGAAGCTTACTTAGAGGATCAATTGCCAGGCAAAATAGTAGAGGAGATAAACTGTCTCCTTGGAAGATTCCTTTTTTTATTCTTATATTTGGGATGGATATCCTTCCCCCGTTATGGTTTAAGGTAATGATATTTGCCACTCCTTCATTTGGGCAGCTAAAATTTCTCGTATGGTCGGGTGGATTTTATATAAGTCAAGGCATTTTAGTATCCACGAATGGGGTACACTATCAAATGCTTTCTGATAATCTATCCATGCCATATTTAGATTTCTTTTTCTTTTCCTGCAATCTTCCGAAATGGTCGTATTAATGAGCAATTGATCTTTGGTGCCCAGGCAGTTTTTCCTACATCCTGTTTGTTCCTCCTCAAGATAATCACCGGATGAAAGATGGTCATATATGCTGTCAGCTATTAATCCAGTGAACAGCTTGTAAGTCGTGGTTAGGCAGCATATTGGGCGATATTTGCTAGGGTTTTTGGTTTCTGTGCTTTTAACTATTAAGCTTGTATCGCCTTTTAATAGCCATGATGGTGTCGCTTCATAAGCTTTCAACATTCTGGTGAAACATCTGCTATAATGATCATGCAATGCTGTTAGCTGTTTTAACCAGAAGTTAGATATGTTGTCGATGGCAGGTTTCTTGTGATTTGAAGCTCGTGCCAGCTTTGATCTTATTTTATCTGGCGTTATTTTCTGGCTCTGGCATTTCTCTTTTATTTTTGTTTGCATTGATAATATCCCCAATCCACTGGGCCTCTTCGTTATGTACTTCCTCTTTTTCAAATAAGGGTCTCCAGTAATCGTCTAATTCCTGTTTACATGGGGGATCTTGGATTTTAATTTCCTCTCTTATTAGATTCCTGTAGAAAGTTCTGGGATTGTTTGCAAAAAGCTTATTCTGTGTCTTTGCATGAATCTTTGCCATGCGATGTTTAATTCTTTGGGCAATGGCTGGTATTTTGCCCTCCAGTTCCTTCACTATGCTTCTGATATTTTTACAATTTGTTTTAAATTTCGCACAGATTCTTTTGACGATGTTTCTGAGTCTACCTTCCACTGTGGGATTATTCATGAACTGCTTTAATTGGCTAAGTTCCTTTCTACAGGTGTTTATTTTTTTTATCAGCTTGGCTTTCCATTTTGGTGTTGCTTTGGTTACATTAGGTATTTTATTTCTATTTTGGTGTTTATTCAGAGGAAGTATTTTGTTGCTAACGTACAGCCCAGCTGCATATGTGACGTTATTTAGCTGCCTGAGGTCTATTTCTTCTGGAACAAGCCTTATAAGAGCAATATTGACTTTTATGATCAATGACTTAAAGAATCTTGAGGCTTGTATTTTAGGTAACCTAGGCCTTTCTTCCATGCTCATATTGTTGACTTTTTCTATTGTGTTAGAGAGTTCCTCTTCTATTTCCAATTGCTCATCATCTGGTTCTGGAAGCAAAACACAGGGTGGAGTTTTTCCTGGTGAAGGAGTTATTTCACACGTTGATGGAAATGCAGATGTGTTACCTGCTTTATAGTGAGAGTGAGCTGGTGTAGAGGATTCTGTAGGCATTTGAGTTCCTGATATAGAGTGATGCACTTCTGTTGGACTTTGTGCTGTAAGGGTTATCTGTTGGGTAGCTACCGACAACTGTTTCACTGATCTAAGGTGGTGGTGTTGCAGGCTCACATTTGCGGTCTCATCAAATTTGGTGGGATACAGAATAGGTTTCTCTAATGGGTTAGCCTGTGTGCTTATTAGGACTGTTATTTCATCTCTCATGTATTTTAGTTCTTCCTCATTAAACACTCGTTCTTTTAAAATATTATATTTTTGAGAGGTTAAATTACTCCGTGGGACATTCTTCTTCCATGGACAGAAATAGAAGAAGATTTCCCTCCAGGTTTCTGTCCTTTGCTTTTGTTTTACACACAATGTATGTGTATGTATGTTCGTATGTATGCATATATATGTGTATGCTCGTATGTATGCATATATATATATGTATGTATGTAAGTGTGTTCGTATGTATTTATATATATATGTGTATGTATGTTCGTATGCATGCATATATATATATGTATGTATATTCGTATATATGCACATATATATATGTGTATGCATGTTCGTATGTATGCATATATATATATGCATGTATGTATGTTCGTATGTATATATATATATATATATATATATATATATACAAAGGAAGAAAAATATAATATATATATATATATATATATATATATATATATATATATTATATTTTTCTTCCTTTGAAGATTGTAATGCCGGGTATGGGGCAGCCAAACCAGCTCCCAACATTGTCCCGCTTTTTTATTGAAACCAACCGAGAGCTCTTTTTAGTATCCTCGCTGTTCCCTTAAGTGCAATTGTCTGAATCTCTTTTGCACTTGGTTCACCAGGAATATTAGTTAGGTAGGACTTCAGGTTCTTCTTCATAAGTCCTGTGGCACCTATGATAACTGGTATGATCGATATCCCCTTTAGGTTCCAGTTTCTTTTCATATCATACATGAGACCTTGGTATTTGGTCTGTTTCTCTCTTTCAGCTCTGTTAAGACCGCCATCATTAGGAACACGCACTTCAATCAAGGTTGCAACTCTCTCTGACTTATTCCATATAACTATGTCAGGTTTCACAGCAGCATTTTCAAGGTAGGTGGCTGTAGGGATTACATGGTTGTAATGTATGGTATATAAATCATTTCCATCTGTTTTTTCAGGTTGATGTTGCCAGGACTTGCTGCTACACTGGATGTTTAATTTTTTACAGATGATCCAGTAGAGGTACTTGCATACTCCATCATGTCTCGCTGTATAGTAGCCGTCCCCTAGAAGAACTTTGCAACTTGATATCAGATGACCAACACTTTCCAATTCTGTGTGGCAGAATCTGCATTTATTGTCATTACTGATCCCTGCGATCTTCTTGAATGCATTGGTCATCAATCCCTGGTCTTGGGCAGCCATTATGACCCTTTCCATATCGTGGTGGAGGGATCCTCTTTTGAGCCAGTCCAAAGAACCTTCTTTATCTATGTATTCCCGAGAAAGTGCCCCCAGAAAATACTTTGCACGCTGATGTTGTTCCCATTCTTTAAGGTTCATCTGTTGAAAGGTCTCGATATATTTCTGCCGGCTCTTTCTTTCTATTTCTGTATGTATGTATGTATGTTCGTATGTATGTATATATATGTATGTATGTATGTTCGTATGTATGTATATATATAGATATATGTATGTATGTATGTTCGTATGTATGTATGTACGTATATATATATATATATGTGTGTGTGTGTATTTATGTTCGTATGTATATATATGTATGTATGTTCGTATGTATGTGTATATATGTGTATGTATGTTCGTATGTATATATATATATATCTATGTATGTATGTTCGTATGTATGTATATATATATGTATGTTTGTATATATGTATGTATATATATATATATATGTATTATAGGTGTCAGGTCATGTCATATGCTACTGGTACCATGTAACCCAGTACTACCTGCCTCATGGTTGTGTCACCGGTGACTAAACTGGTCCCCCCACCAGACTTGTTTGGTGAGGAGGGTGGCTAGTCTCCCTGAAGGATTAAAAACAAGACCTTCGAAAGGGCGAATGAACCCTTTTTGGGGGTCAACGGCCAACTAGCACCGTGTGTGTTTGTTGACATGCATATATGCATTGGGTTGGAGAGAGCTCCCGTAGGCCGTGGTGAAGGCAACCTTTCTAGCAGAAGCAAATCTCTGATTTAAAAAACCATAAAGCGGAAGACCATTGCCCGCATTAAGCTGGTCTGCAGTTTAATTTGTTGCTAGCTATCTTGCTCTTGCTTGTTGCTGGATCTCAACATTTTGGACCGAGAGAGATACTTAGCTGTCGTACAAAGCTAAGACTCTGTAACACCATCTTTGTATATATACTCCCTCAGTAATTTAGGCCCATGGATTTTAAATGTCTGAGGGAGTGGCACTCGTCTGACAAGACGTTGCAATCATCATTTATATGTCTGTATGTTCGTGTGTATTTATATATATGCATGTATGTTCGTATGTATGTATGTTCGTATGTACGTATATATATGTATGTATTTATGTTCGTATGTATGTATATATATGTATTTATGTTCGTATGTATGTATATATGTATTTATGTTCGTATGTATGTATATATATGTATGTATTTATGTTCGTATGTATGTATATATATATGTATGTATTCGTATGTATGTATGTATATATATGTATGGATGTATGTTCGTATGTATGTATGTATGTATATGTATATGTATGTATGTATATTCGTATGTATGTATATATATGTATGTATCTTCGTATGTATGTATATATATGTATGTATATTCTGTATGTATGTATATATATGTATATATGTATGTTCGTATGTATATATATATGTATGTATGTTCGTATGTATGTATATATATATGTATGCATTTATGTATGTATGTATGTATGTATGCATGCATATATATATATATATGTGTGTGTTCGTACGTCTGTCTGTTGTTTTTTCATAATTTGATTAATATCTACAAAATGTACACTAAATCACAAATGAATTTTCATACTGAACGATATATATATATATATATATATATATATATATATATATATATATATATATATAGTATACTACCAGTTCAGCCTGGCTTTAACTTCATGTGTATATGTAAATCAATATATATATTTTAAAAATTGACTGATGTCCAAGTAACCTACATTAAAAATTTTAAGTGTATAGACCCAAAATTTGCGGAGAAGTTTGGTAGAGTCTGCCAAAGTCAACTTTTTCAACTTTCACCTGTTGACAGCCTAACTTTCGCCCAAAAACTGATTAAAAAGCTTGCTGCATGTAGGAATACCCTTTATGTAAAATTTCAAATGTTTACACTCTAAAATTAGCTGAATAGTTTGCTAGAGACCGCATAAGTAAAATCTTTTGAACTTTGACCCCTTGGAAGCCAAATTGTCGGCAAAAAAAACTATTCAAAAGCTTGCCCTATGTCTGAATACACTTTATGTGAAATTTCAAATGTTTAGACCCAAAATTGTATGAGTAATTTGGTAGAAACACAAATAGGTCAAATCTTTCGACTCAAACCGATTACAAAGCTTTCCCTATACCTGAATTTCCTTTATGTAAACTTTCAAATATTTAGATAAAAAATTGGCTGAGTCATTTGGTAGAAACAGCAGAGGTATTTTTTTTTAATTTTGACCCTGATTTTGACCCTGTAACATTTATCAAATCAAATTAAAAAGTGTTATCCATGTCTAAGTTACCTACATTTAAAATTTTAAGTGTGTTTATACCCAAATTTGGCGGAAGAGTTTCGTAGAGTTTTCAAAGACCAAATCGTTGAACTTTGATCTCTGGACAGCCAAATCTCTGGCCGAAAACCGATTAAAAATACTTTCACAGCTCTCAATACTCCTTATGTCAAATCTGGAGCCTGTAGACTGAACATTGACAGAGTATTTTGGCAGGGAATGCACATACACATACACATACACATACACAGACAATTTCATTTTTCGAAATATATAGATATTGAGAAGTCCATTTATTTGAATATAGCATTAAAGAAACTTTACTTAAACGATTAGATCCATATTATCAATTGTTGTTGGTATTATTACGATAGACAACTAATAACAGGTGTAATAGAATTGTAAAAGTTGTAACAGTATTGTCCTCATTGTTCTAGTTCGAAGTGTTATTTATAGTTGACTAGCGAGAGGGCAGCTGTAGCTGGTCTTAAAAATAGCCGCAATATGATATCTTTATTCGTCAGGATTTCCTATATTTTATTATAAAGTCGTGATTTTAAAATTAAAAAAAAAAAGTATTGAGTTCCATAAGCTTTTTTCAGTTTTTAAATATTGTCCCATTATCAACTCCAAAACTAAAAGCCGTAAAGCGGCGTGAGGGGGATGGGGGCTCAACTAATTGGACTTTTTTACGGACCGTTCTTTTGTAGGCTTTTATATGTGTGTATGTTTGAGGACATTTCTCAACCTACATACTCAACGAATTTTTGATCTACAAACTTGAAATTTTGATATAGGGTATTCAGACACGTTGAGAACTTTTTATCAGTTTTCATTCCAATTAATTTAGGAGCACCTAGAGTCACGAAAAAAATTTCAAAACTTACCTTGCCAATATGGGCGGCCAACTAATCAATAGAGAGATTGAAGCTATTGCACTTAAATCGACGGTCAGAATTTTAAAAAGATCAGTCGGTTAGAATATCTGAGTTAGTGGGTGAATGTTTGCTATTTGGTAGGATGATGCGTCCACAGCTTGATCAAATTGAGATTTGTTGCATAGTGTAATTAAAAAGATAAATTATGTCCAAGAAAGAACCAGGGGCAAACGATAATTGGTAATCCAAGTATCGTTATCATATTTCAATTTTTGTCACGTGACAAAGATGGAGGCTGTCGGGCGCCATTTTGACATGTTTACAAGTAGAGTATGATTTTGCAAAATCTGCTGTTTCTTTTGGGTGACTGATGTAGTAAGGGGTCAAAGTGCAAAAAAAAAACATAAACATAATAAAAAGAATGAAAAAAAGAAACAGGATAATCATATGAATCGATTCATAAATGGAAATACTATAAGGATTTACAAAATAAATATACAGGGTGGGACGATTAAATGTCGTCCTAGAAAAGAGGATATGATTTCATTTCCTTTTGATGAAAACCGATTTTTTTAAAATTTTATTTTATTTATTTATTTATTTATTTGCAGAGTATTTACTAGTTGACCGGTTCTGTACAAATCTCAAAGACGATAGGAGCCTTCTATCATGTCTGAAAGTGACACAATGTTCAACGAACGAGAACAGAGATTCGGCGCTGTACAGCACATGCTCTCTACCGATCGCAGTTATAACAACAGGACCATTGGCAGCATCCTAAAAATGCATCGCTGGCTTGCCTCGAATAACAGGGAGGTTCTCAGGGTGATGAAAACAAAGTTTTCGGCCACGGTGGTGGTCTTTGGGATGTTTTCCTATGAGGGTCACATAATGCAACCTCACACCTTCGAAGTCGGGTTGAAAGAGTTAACACCGAAGTGTACTTGAATTGGCTGAAGAATGCTTTGAAAATAACTTTTGGGGAACACTTGCGGTGAGGTGCGTAATTTGGTGGTGTTTGTTTTCGAGAAGCATTTTTTACTTTCATTGCTGGAGTTATTGTCCACAATCATCCGATTCGTCTCTTCGTAACTACGCAATGCCACTTTAAATTCGCTGAAATTTATGTGTTTGTCTTTTTTCGTTACATTAGTTGTAAATGGTATAAAATCGGCTGGAAGTCCCTTGAAGGTCATTGATATAAACAAGCTATCGCTTATTATTTCACCTGAGAGTTTTAAGGCATTGACAGTTGTTTCTGCCCTTATTAGGTAGTCGGTAATAGTTCCATCCTCGTTACGTTTCAGAGACGTTAGTTCTGTATATAGTGATATAATTTTCGGTTTCCCTTTTGATAAATAATGTTCTCTTAATATGTTCAATGCTTTCCGTCCGTCATCCAATGCATCACATATAATCAGAAACAGACTTCTATCGTCTAAGCATTGAATCGGTTCTGCAAAAACAGTCGCGTTCTTTTCGAGAAATTCGGGGCGTAAGGATTCTCTGTTGGAGATTGTATGACTTTGTGTAGTTTTCGAATCCTTAGATATCCCAGAAATTTTATTATTTATTCGAATTTAGATTCCAATCCGCCAAAGAAAAGACGATGGCTGGGCCCATTACCTGTTAAAATGTTGTGACATTATGTTGAACAAAGATGGCGGCGTAGTTCAGATAAAATCCTGACTGTAATTGGCAGTAACTAAGATGGAGGCCAAGAATCAAATGCGGTCTGTGACGTATTTAGCGGCGAACTGATTGAATCCAAAATTCGACAATTTTTATACAAACTTTGGAAGTTTTTCATTGGTGGTTTACCACAGCCGGTGGTTATAAAAATGGTTGGCGAATTCACGAGACTCATACCCCGAAATAGTAGTCAAAAACAGTTTACAGAAAAAAGTATTGTATTTTTAGTTTAATAAATTTGAACTTATTTGATACACACACGCACACACACACATTTATATATATATATATATATATATATATATATATATATATATATATATATATATATATATATATATATATATATATATACATATCTTTACATAACACCAAAAGATGGAGGAAGTGGGGAAGCATGGCTGTGGAAATCTTTTTACCCGAATACGATGTCCAGGAAATAAACGAATTTTGGAATTTTAAACAAAAATGTGCACTATATATATATACTAGCTTGAGTGCCCGGCATTGTCTGGGTGTTTGTAGATGTGTGTCGAGCAAAAAAAATAAAAAGAAGTGGCAGTAGGCAATTAGGCTACAACTCGTACGGGGACGGAGAAAAACCATGAAAGAAAACATGACCTGTTAAGAGTAGCGCCGATCAACAAACCGGAAGTGACATAGGTTTAAATTAAGGCAAGACAATCGAAATAAGGTAATGACTTTCGGAAATATTTGCGAAAAAAGCGACCCCTTCCTGGCCAAAGTTTTAAATATTTGTGGTCCAAAGGGTCGAGCTTCAAAATGATTTATATTTAATGAAAACCCGTCGCCTCTGTCGAAAGTTTTTCCAAGACATACACACAAACATTCATACATACAAACATACATACATACATGCATACATACATACCTTTAAACAGAAAATTTATTCAGCCCAGGGGCAGACAAATAATTACCCCCGAAAGCAAATCCCCAGGCAAAAATGAAAAAATAAACTTTTTATATAATTTTACAAAATTCAATATTTCTTCATAGGCAATTGGCGACATATATATATATATATATATATATATATATATATATATATATATATATATATATATATATATAACCAGATGGGTAAATTAGAAGTTTACAGAAAGTATCATTATTCGGAAGAATGCACCAAAGCTGGTAGTAATTTGTCCCTTCGTCTGCGAGTTTCAAAGAATGCTATTTCTTCTAATCAGAGAAAAAAACTGTTAGCAAAATTATCAGATAGTCACGCTTAAATGTTAACAGTTTCATAATTTTTAGTCATAAAACTTAAATAACATATGGAAAACAGTTCATGCATTTCAGAGTTCAACATTAGAATAAAAATAACAACCGTATTTTAAGAAGTCCAGTGTAATGGAAGTTATTATTTGCAGGTAAATTAACAAAAGCAGGTTATCGTCTCAGTGGTTAAAATTAAAAACCAAAGCCTCAGAAATTGGAGTTCAAAAATTTGAAGGCCACAAATACATTATATATATATATATATATATATATATATATATATATATATATGTGTGTGTGTGTGTGTGTGTGTGTGTGTATATACATATATATATATATATGAACAAATGATTAATAAAACATGTTAAAAAACATCTTGAAAAAGAGTTAAAAACATATTTAATTTTTAAAAGGAAGCACAAGATACATGGACTGGAATTAGCAAAATGCGGGATCGGATTTTGCATGTAAAAGTATTAAATGAAACCACAAGTAAGTCACAGATCTTACTTGGTTAAAAAAAAAAGAAAAAAGAAGAAAAAATGATAAAAAGATTTCACATGAATGGATAGTCCGGTGAAGGGATAAAAATCAACGAATGGTAAAATCCAAACACGGTCGAATTAAAAACTTCCAATCCAACGGGTAAGTTCCAAATGATCCAAATATATATATATATATATATATATATATATATATATATATATATATGAGGCAACCATGAAGGAAAGACTTAAATTCGTGATTAAAAACTTTTAAACTAAAATCAACTTAAAGGGGTGAAGAGAAGAAAGACAAAAAATGGGGGAGTCAGCTGACCGGTTTCGCCCTCACTTTATCAAAGCCGTATCGAGGGGTTTGTTTTAGAGAAAAAACACGAATGGGAATCGAAAATATGTACAAATAAAAATAACGTTTCGTTACCTTATGTAAGGGAGATAAAAAAATGGGTGAAAGCGATTGTAATACAGCAACGTTATATTACTCGAAGATCATAGAGACTAATCACGCTGAAACCTAAGAGGTAAGCAGAAAGCGTCTTCAATTGCCTCGATCCTTAACCCCTCATCGTTTCCCATTCATTCCTGTATATAAACATAAACTCAAATCCGCAGCCTTATTGTTTTTTTTTTGTTTTTTTTAACTTACACGCAAATCTTATTTTTCACAACATTTGACGAAACTTTATTGCAAACTTTGCTTTTCTATAAGCTGAATCGCCTTAAGAAGTCTCAAGATACTGGTAACTAGCTGACCAAAAAATACTCATGACTGTGTAACAACATCTTCCTGCTTATATAAAAACCAATAGGAGTATACATACAAACACATACACCCCCACACACAGATATATATATATATATATATATATATATATATATATATATATATATGGTTACTTAATTTAATCACATAACTTAATATACGAAGTATAATTTTAAGCGTAATTTTTTCAGTATTTACTTCACCAGTGCTGTCTATATAGGTAGAGCTAGGTAGTAAGTTATGAAAATATATATGTCAATTAAGCTACACAGAATATTCCGCGTTTCATTTCGTTAGAATTCTTCAGGCTTACGATTTCTTACAAGAATGAAACGCGGAATATTATGTAGCTTAATTGC
Organism: Euprymna scolopes; assembly: GCF_053919585.1. NCBI lineage: Eukaryota > Metazoa > Mollusca > Cephalopoda > Sepiida > Sepiolidae > Euprymna > Euprymna scolopes. Next base: position 6,782,508 of record NC_136521.1, on the reverse strand, counting down.
CATATATATTTCATAATTAACTACTTCGAAAGATTGTAAGAATAACACGCAATATAGGAAAAGTAGTCTGAATAAACAAAATTTCCCCCAATATGAGCTAATCTTGCAATATTCAGTCTATATCTGTTTCTAAGATCCCTGGTCTTCGGGATGGGATCAAAGTGTAGCATCTGTTCTGCAGATGCTGCAATTAAGGTAATTTGTACCAGTCAATGGAGGGGAAACCCTCTATACTGGGACAATTATTATTTTTGGTAACCAGAGTGCCCCCTTTTTGCCTACTTTTAGGGGAGTTGGTTTTTACCCCACATTAAAAACGGCCTTGTGCCTAATTTTCTTAGGTGGGGAAGCAAATAAATACAATAAATATATTTAATTAGAAGTTGAATGATTTGTAAAAGAAGCTTCCTCTATTCCGTCAAAAACAGTAAAACCATCTTCAACCGGTCGACTTAACATTTCGTTTCACCGCTTTTTTGGCACGAAAACCATGCTGTCATCTTAGCCAAATAAATGCCATGGCTTTAAAAATATCTGATCGATGTATTATTGGATAATATTACTTGAGACATTGTCAAGTCAATTTAACTTAAAAAGTCTCGATCATCTCCAAGTTTCTATGCAATGAACTTGAAATAAAGGACGGCATAGAGGGCGAGGGCACGTGTCAAATATCCGGTGATCGTCGAGAACGAATTTCTGCTAAGATGAGGGCGTTTAAATAGAGCGAGTTTGATTAAACGGTTTTATCGTTCCAAACAATTCAAATTTCCTTCCTCTTGTATAGAAAGCTCCAGTAGATTATACGAGGAACCTCCAATAAGTTTCCAAAGTTTTGTACCAGCATTTACAATTGTCGAAGTGCAACTAAAGCAGGAATTGGAATACACCCTACTAAAGCCTGATTTTCACATATGGGGAATTTCTAAAATGCTAGATGTACGTGAGGACACTTTAGAAGAAGGATATAAAAAAAATTCTGCTTTAAACTTGGAAAAAATACGACAAAAATGTATGGAATGCTTTAAACTGCTTCTGAACCATCTTCCATCGAGCCACTATGCACTGATGATTTCCGAAAGGATGAAAGAGTAGTGTATGTAGGTATTTAAAAAATTACTATTGCAAAATTTATGTCAGTTCTTTTTTTTTTTTTTTTTGAGCACTTCTAAGCTGAAATAGAAAGATCATGATGCTGTATAATTAGATCGCTATGGCCAAATGTTACAACATTTAAAAAAACTGACTCTAGATATCTAAAAAATCATTATTGTAATAATTATATATATATATATATACATTGTAATAATTATATATATACATTGTAATAATTATATATATATATATATATATATATATATATTTAAAAAACTGACTGTAGATGTATAAAAAAATCATTATTGTAATAATTATATATATATATATATATATATATATATATATATATATATATATATAATTCAAACACGGTAGTGTTTGAATATATGATTAAGTGGCAGTGTTAGTAATTTAGGATTGCTTGAAAGCTTCATTTTTAATTCAATATATAACATTATATAATCAATTCTTAATGTTGCAATATTTTAAGTTGTAAATTTATTATGTTTTTACTAGAATATGTTGTCATCTTCCTTTCCAGTTTTCACAACTAGCCCTTTAGTTTTCCATGTTTAAGCTTAACCATATTACTTCTCATGCTCGCAATTTTCTATTATAATTTACACACACACACACATATATATATATCATTCAAACACTACAGTGTTTGAATATATGGTTTAGTGGCTGTTTTAGTCATTTAGAACTGCTTAAAAGATTTACCGCTCGTTCATTTTTCAACCAAATTTCAAACAACTTTTACAGTTTATAGATAAGCTCCTCAGCTATATTGTGAAAACGATTTTTTTATTTTCGTTCCGTAAAACAAAGGTTATGATTAATTTTCTGCTGTTCAAAATCGTAAAAATATGTAAGGAGGCGAGCGACGATTTCTATGACTGCCCGTCCATAGAAACCACATCGCTTCAGCGACTACTGTCGCTACTAATTCACTGCTGTCGCTGAAAGAGAATTAAAAGTGAGACAAAGAGAATGAAAGCGCCAAAGGGAAATAATAATACACGTGAAGTGTGATCTATTGATTTTAGCTTTACAGGTACTTTAAAATCAATAATTATGGTTTGATTATTGCCAGCAAGGGAAGAATTATTTTTAAACAAAATCAAATGAAAAAGACAATTAAAAGAATCGTTTTGGCATCGGTAAATAGGCACTAATTTTTTCGATTCCGATACCGATTCCGATACCTCCAAATTTGTCGATTTCTATTTCAATTACCCCAACACTAATATATATATATATATATATATATATATATATATATATATATAGCATATGATGAGAACTATAGAATTATTATTTCGACAAAATAAAACAGAGTAATAAAAAGGAACAAACTGAGTTATGTGTTCATCAAACAAACAAACAGACAGACAGACAGACAAACAGACAGACAAACAAACAAACAGACGGACAGGAATATGACTCATTTGTATATCTATTAAATATCTGTATAAGTGAGAATGTGCGTTAGGACACTTCTCAACCTATAAGAATCTCACTACTGATGCAATTCTCTATCTGTATAAAAACCAAGTACGTCCAAGGATAGAGTACTGCTGCCACAACTGGGCAGGAGCTGATAAAAACAGCCTATCCTGCCTTGACAGAGTACAAAAAATACTTCGTGGTTTAGTGGGGGGGGCCTTTTCTCTTCCCTGCAGCCTCTCTCCCACAAAAGAGACGTTGCGAGCCTGTCTTTGTTTTATCGTTATTTCCATGTAAATTATTAAACTGTAGAAGAGAAATAGCAAATAACTGTGTTCACAAAATAAAATTTACTCTAGGATAGCGATGCAAAATAGTTTTAAAAATAACAAAAACAATAGAAAATAAACAAATAAATTAATTAAATAAACATAAATATACATAAACGATCACACATATATGTATATATATGTATATATGTGCATGTATGTATGTACACATATATATATATATATTCATATATATACTAACAAAAAAAACGCTAACCTAGTTTTAAAACCAATCCTTTGTCCGATAAAATGCATACCCATTGGCTGATAGGAAGGGCGCGGTGGATACTAGAAAGCTGATTGGCTAACTAAATCCTAAAAAAAGGGCCATATAAAAACGATAAACAACCACAGAATTCGCGCATAAGCCTGAGGAATCCTAGAGTGGATGAAACGCCGAATATTCAGTGTAGCTTAATCGCCATATATATTTTATAAATTACTAACTAGCTCTACCTACGTATTGAGCACTTTTGAAGTAAATACTTAAAGTTTACGCATAAATCTATACTTTCGTATATTAATTTTATGTGTATAAATATATATATATATATATATATATATATATATATATATACGGCATAATTGCATTGACACACACCTTCTTGTCAGATCACCGGAGTTAAGCAACGTTAAGCCTGGTAAATATCAGATGGGTTCTCCTTTAGGAATTCTAGACGCTGTATGAGTTCTCCGCTTATCTCGGTATCTCATATGTACATGTATATATATATATATATATATATATATATATATATATATATATACGTATATATATATATATATATATATATATATATATATATATATATATATATATATATATATATATATATGTATGGTCGTTAAGGTCTGGTGTGGACGTGTGTTAAAAGCACACAGATGTCTTAGCGTTTTCTGTGCTTCTCCCAGACAAATCAACCCCACGTGCACGTCGTGAACACTACCACGCAGACGGGGCTCTGATGAACGGCGAGTGCCCTGCACCATATAACTGGATCTCCACTGGCTTCTGGGCCAAGGTTATTTAACCAAAGGCTAAGAGTGAGGTAACCCTGACAGAAACCTCCAGAGGAGCTTAGGCCCTGTAAGCTGCGGTATATATGACCCACCGGCGTGTGGAATATGCTCTGGTGCCCAGCAACCTAAGTTCCAGACATGGATCAAATGGCATGGTGGGTGGAGAGGATTCTGTAAGCCGTAGTGAAGGTAACCTCCCTAGGAGAAGGAAAACTCTGATATAAAACCTGCGATTACTGCTGCATCCAATGATGTTGACTTGTTCTTCTTTTGGATCGATGTGGCAGTTGTTTAGAGACTGGGATATTATCGGTGCAAAGTTTTTCGCCACTATAACAATCCTCATGCACAGGCATTGCTCGATATAAATTAGATACACTTTTTACCATCTCATGTATCTTTATAGCAAAAATAGCTGGCTGTAGCCTAAAACGGCAAAACATACAATGAAGTTGGAAAAGATGATTATAAACGTAAATGGCAATAAGGGAACTGGAATTTCCAGGGCCTGGCCCGGCAGGTGTTTCAGGACTCCCCAGCCTTGACCCGGTCGTCATCATGCTACTGCGAGGAAATATATGGCAATGACTCTCGACTGTTGGAATGTGCGGACGCTGCTTGACTTGCCGTCAGCATTAACGCGTCCAGAGCCTAGATCTGCTCTTGTGTCTAAGGAACTTCAACGTTATGACATGGACATAGTTACTGTGTCTGAGACCAGGCTGGCTGATGAGGGACAGTTTTCAGAATTGGATGGGGCCATTTCTGGAATGGTAGAGCGGATGGATGTTAGAGGGAATCAGACGTGACTTTTGCTATAAAGGCATCAATTCTTTCCAGCCTGGAAGAACTTCCCTGTAGTGTGAGTGACCGGATCATGACTATGATGTTACCTCTGGTAAATGGTCGTTATACAACTTTTTTGAGTGCCTATGCACCCACTGTAGATGCAACAGAAGATGAAAATGTTACTTTCTACCTTGCTTTATGCAGTGTAGTTAGACGCATTCCCTCTGCTGGTAAGATCTCCATTCTTGGGAATTTTAATGTTTGGGTAGGAAGAAATTTTGAAACTTGGGATGTGCTTGGTAAACACGGAGTAGGCAAGTGTAATAGCAATGGTCTGATGTTGCAGTTTTGTTCAGAGATGGGTTTTAAAATCGGTAACACCGTGTTCCAGCAGAAAGATAAATACAAGACAACCTGGATGCATCCTGGTTCCAAAAAATGGCACTTGATAGACTATGTGTTAGTCAGAAAACGTGAGATGAGGGATATCTGCAGTGTTCGTGTCATGCGGGGTGCAGAGTGCTGGACCGAACATCGGTTGCTCCGTGCAAAGATTAAGTGTGTTGTGAATCCCAAGATGAGGAGAACTAGTGTGGCTATCCCAAAGCGACCTAATGTTGCGCGTCTAAGCGACAATATTGTGAGGGAGAAACTAGTTAAGGAGATGGAAGAGATTGATTGTAAAAATACTTGGCCTGCTTTTAAGGAATCTGTCTATGAGGTATGTGTGAGAGTATTAGGTTATTATGAGCGTAAGCATCAGGATTGGTTCAATGAGAATGATGCTGAAATTCAGGCTCTGCTTGATTCAAAAGCTAGGGCAGTGCACGCTTTTCTCGGGGGTGGTTTGACGGATGGTGAGCAAGATCGACTGAGGGACAAGTTTCAGGCAATCAGACACGAGGTGTAGAGCAGGTTGCGTAACATGCAGGATAAATGGTGGAGGCAGAAAGCTGAGGAAATACAGCTCGCCTCGGATTCAAACAACACTAAGGTCTTATACAGCCTACTGCGAGCGGTTTACATACATGTTAAGAGGTCACATTAGGGATCAAAGTTTAAAAAAATTAACCTATGCGGTCTTTACCGAATTGCTCAGACAATTTCTGGTCTAAACATTTGAAAAGGTATTCTGAGATAGGGCAAGTTTTTTAATCGGTTTGGTCGAAAATTATTATTTGCCAATATATAAATGTATGTATGTATGTTTGCATGTCTGCCCAACACTTTCGACAGAGGCAACGAATTTTCTCAGGAACAATATTGTTTTGAAGTTCGACATTTCAGACGACAAATATCGAAAAATTGGTTAAAAACAGAAATATCTTCACCTTAAACTGGGCACTTTTCTACAGGGGGGGGGCGATATTTCTTAAAGTCATCTTCTCCTTTCGATGATCAAACCTAAATTTTAAAAAAATGTCACTTCCGGTTTGGCGGTTGTCGTAACAGCATAGAGGTCAGGTTTTTTCCCCCGTTCTTTTCCTCCTTTGCCGTACTGGTTCGAGCCGGTCTTCCTACTAGCACTTTTTTTTTTTCTCAAATACCCGGCCAACGCCGGGCAGAAATGCTAGTATATATATATATATATATATATATATATATATATATATATATATATATATATATATATATATATATACTAGCATTTCTGCTATATATATATATATACTAGCATTTCTGCTATATATATATATATATATATATATATATATACTAGCATATATATATATAGTACTAGCATTATATATATATATATATATATATACTAGCATTTCTGCTATATATATATATATATACTAGCATTTCTACTATATATATATATATATATATATATATATATATATATACTAGCATATATATATATTACTAGCATTATATATATATATATATATATATATATATATATATATATATATATATATATATATATGGGGGAGATACAAAACCGTATAAAACATAATGAAAAATACAAGAGAAATTGAGAATCAGAAACTAATAACGTATTAGGATAATCGATACATATGCTGTATAAATCTATATATATTAGGATAATCGATAAAAGCTTTATTTCCGATTCAACAACTCATTCTTGTAATTTTATCAATAAATATAAAACTACACAAAATAATTAAAATATTACTTATTTATTATACGACTCACACGACTGTAGGTTAGGAATCCCATTTCGAAAGTTATCTTTTACCTTTCAATTTATTTTTGATTGATAAATTGCGGTAAAAATATCAAATATTACGTATATATGCTGTATAAATCTATATTCATCTCTCGACACAGTTATTCTTCTTTCCGATTTTTCTGGATATCTTTTGCATTTGCCAAGCGATGTTTGTAATTTCAGCAGGCACGTTATATAAAATGGCGCCAAAAAGTAGTTGTTCGGCCATATTTTTCTCAAGCGTTTCCCCACCCCTCGCAAAATGTTTAAATACACCAAGCCACATAGAAAAGAAAAAAAAACAAGAAAAATCGCTACGGATTATAATCGAATGCACCGATAAAAAGCGCTTGAGAAAAATATGGTGGAACAACAATTTTGGCGCCATTTTATAAAACATGCCCACTGATATTAAAAAGGCCGCTCGGCGAATGGAAAACATATTCAGAAAGATCGGAAAAATACATAACTCTGCCGTGTTCAATCAGACGTGTATTAATATATATATATATATATAGAGAGAGAGAGAGAGAGAGAGAGAGAGAGAAGGAGGGAGAGAGAGAGAGAGAGAAATGGCTCTATAATGATAATAAACATGGAATCTGTGTAAATGAAAATATCAAATTTAAACTTATATAAAGACCGGGCAGCGTGCTAGCATGTATACATATATATATATATATATATATATATATATATATATATATATATATATATATATATATATATATATATATATATATACGTGACATGACAACAAACTAACCGTAATTCAAAGTCTCGGGTTTGGTCCTCATTTGCACTCATCAGTAAGGTACATCCGAAGTCTTGTATGCGAGGCGAGCACTCTACAAACTGTGCAAACACATGCAAGAAAGCCAATCAGATGATCAAGCACACCGCGGAAATATGAGGGCGAAATTCGTGTCCTGGAATTCCTGTAGTTTTCTGTCATGGCTCTTGTGAGCAGCGACGTTGTCTGGTGTGGAAAAATGTATATATTCTCTCATATCTTATAATTATATATATATATATATATATATATATATATATATATATATATATATGTATATGTATATTAAGTTTATTTATACAAACATTCATGGCTACATATGTGCATACATGTTTCTGTAATGACCCGTGCTAAGGGAGATTACGGCTTCATGCAATGAATTATCTTCGAAAACTATATATATATATATATATATATATATATATATATATATATTACAATACACAAATGCGGCGAGCATGAAAAGTAATATGGTTAAGCCTAAACATGGAAAAGTAAAGGACTAGTTGAAAAAACTGGAAAAGGAAAGGACAATATATTCTAGTAAAAAACATATATAATGTTATAAACTGAATGAAAAAATTCTTAATCCTTATTTTAAGTTATAAATTTATTATATTTTTTACTAGAATACCTTGTCTTTTTTTTCCAGTTTTAACAACTAGTCTTTCAATATTCCATTTTTAAGCATAGCCATATTACTTTTCATGCTTACATTTTTCTGTTGTAATCCAGGATTTTTCCAGGCTTCCAATAAATTCACTTATTCATTTTCTAATTTCAGTCTTTTTTTGTTGTCTCCATAACCATAATATACACAGATGTAACAACAACGGACGGCACTCGTCTGCTTTCAATAAAATCCTCCAATTATTTCCCTTTAATTCTTAAATTCCCTCTGCTTTACTTGTTACTTCTCTTTTCGCGAGAGCGCTGAATTGGTAGCAACAGTAGTCGCTGAGGCGACGTTGTTTCTATGGAGACCAGTCATAAAAAAGATTTCTCATCTCCTTACATATTTTTACAATTTTGAACACCAGAAAATTAATCATAACGTTTGTTTTGTTGAACGAAGATTATTTTTTTTTACAGTATAGCTGAGAAGGTGATCTATAAACTGTAATAATTGTTTGAAATTTGATCGAAAAATAAGTGATCAGTTAAGCTTTAAAGCAGTTCTAAACGACTAAACCTGGCACCTAACAATATATTCAAACACTACAATGTATGAATGATATATATATGTATATATATATATATATAAAGTGTGTGTGTGCGTGTGTGTGTGTGTGTGTGTGCGTGCGTGTGTGTGTGTGTGTGTGTGTGTGTGTGTGTGTGTGTGTGTGTGTGTGTGTGTGTGTGTGTGTGTGTGTGTGTGTGAAATGAGCCGTTCTTATTTACTTTGTTGAGTGTGACATTTTCTTAAGCCAATTTATTTCTTTGATGACGGAAATGTCTCCAGAATTTAATTAGTAGAAATCTTTCTTTTGTCACTTGTTTTTTTTGGGGGGGTTTTTTTTTTCAGGTTCAAGAAGGATTTTTTAGCGGGAAAAGAATAGAAATCTCTTGAAGACAAAGACATAATCAGATCAACATTACTGAGTTGAAGGTGACGGATAAAAATTACATATAAAAAAATTGTCTTAATTCGGCAAACGTTCTATCTCTACATCAGTTTGCTCCCTATATATATATATATATATATATATATATATATATATATATATATATATATGTGTGTGTGTGTGTGTGTGTGTGTGTGTGTGTCGTTCTAAAAACCACTCTATATACCATATAAATTCTTTCAATGTCATTACACACACGCACACACTCACACATATATATACATACATACATACGTATAAAAATCTATCTATATAAAAGTGGTTCTCTTTATACGTACACGAACACGAGCACACACACACACACGTGTATTAGTGGCCACACAGCGGCGACAACCAGGCATCATAATCCTTAGCAAAATTCATCTCAAAACAGCAAAAACTGAAGCTCCTCTGCCAGGACACTATATATATATATATATATATATATATATATATATATATATATATAATTTGGGCATATTTTATTGGTTTGAAAATATAGGTTCTTTTTTTAACACTTGTCATAAAATTTTAACGAAAGAATAGTATAATAAACTTCAAAAAGCCGGAAAATTTAATCTAGTTTCTGTCACCTAGAATCAAATATATGAGCATTTAAATATCAATTTGGCTACAAGTATAGACATTTTCATATATATATATATATATATATATATATATATATATATGTGTGTGTGTGTGTGTGTGTGTGTGTGTGTGTGTGTGTGTGTGTGTGTGTGTGTGTGTGTGTGTGAATGAAAATATCTATACATATGTATACAAGCTAGGAAAGCATTTCATCCAAGGCATGCACTTTTTCAAAAAAATCATTGAAATTTTTATATCTATATCATTAATTTCTAGATGAAAAATAATGTTATTGAATTGAAAAAAATGTACATTACATAAAATAAATCCAAGGTAATTTTTTTATTCAATTTAAATTAAATTTTTATAACTTACTTTGAAAAATTTATGAAAGTGTACTTTGAAGATAAATAAATTTCAAATTGAATCTTGTACGTTTATTTTTAAAGCCTATAGTAAAAACATTTTGATTAACAATTTTCATGCCTTGGATGAAATGCTTTTCTAACTTGTATCTTTTCTTTTTACGATTATATTTTAAAACTCTCCTTCTCTCTATTTCAGTTTGTATTTCTCCTCACACCACAACGCATTTTTGCAACCCCCTCTTTGTATTATAACAGATCTGAATATTCTCTCTGTTTCAGATTGTATTTCTCCTCGCACTACAACTCATTTTTTGCAACCCCTCTTTTTGATATAATGAGAAAATCTAATTTTTTTTAACAAAAACTTTAACATAACTTTTTTTAGATTAAATTTTAAAAACTTATTTGAGAATAGAAAATCTTCAAAATTTAAAAAGGAACATATTTGATATAGGTGTCATTAACCAATATTCAGTAGATAACGAGAAAAATAGAGATGAAAATTTCAAAAGGACTGTATAACTGGTTACGCTCAATAGTAGTCCTCACCAGCGAAAGTCTTTGTTATTGTTTTTCTATTATTATTATTATTATTATTATTATTATTATTATTATTATTTAAAACATTTTGTGTCCTGCTCTTTCGCGCGAGGACTGATATATATATATATATATATATATATATATATATATATATATATATATATATATATATATATATAAACTACAATCTAAAAGGTTATGGAAACAAAAAGCTACATTCCGAAGATTTATTTTTAAAATCGACATTTTTATTAAATAAGGCTTTTTACACATGATCAAAATAGTAAGACCAGAGACAAAAATTCTATTAAATTGCATAAAAAATGTATGAAACGTGTATAAAAACATTCAACAATTTTTTGATTTTGATGACTTGAAAAATTCTTTGGGGCATGCTAGAAACAAGGGGTTTCATTAAGGTGCGGAGGGTCCTGCTCCAGTTTCTGAAGATGGCTTCACGAAGTTGATTTTTTGTTTAATATTTTTTGCCATTTCTATAAACCTTTCTGGTTATCCATCCCCAAACATTTTTAATTGGGTCCAAGCCCGGTGAGCATGCAGGATGTCCCAAGATATGGACTCCCTTTACTTGTAGAAAGCACAAGGTTCAGCTTGCACTGTGGATTACAGCAGTATCCTGTTGGAGTTACCATCAATCCCCACACAGCCGATGACCCTTCATCATCAAAGATGCTTTTTGTAGCATGCTAACATAACCAGCTGCTGTCTGACGACCGTGCACCACCTGGAACTCAATCGTCTCTCTGTATGAAATGGCACACTACCCCATTGGGTGTGAAAAAAAATTTCAAGGGACATGTTTTTGTAATCCTAACCCTAACCCTAATATCGCTAGAAGCCATCAGGACCATATAAATTGAATTTTTTCTCATCAGAAAACAGGACTTTCTTCCACTTCTAAACGTCCCAGGTGTGGTATTCACAAGCAAATCTAAAGTGGTCCACATTGTGACGTGGAGGCAATCGAGGAATTTTTTTACGTTTTTTATTTACCATGCCTTTCTAATTTATGTGTCGTCTGATGGTTATTGGACTGTAATCAGCATCTGTAACCGCCTTAATTCGACTAGAAATAAGTCCTCTGTCATTCATAACAACCCGTGTGATTCTCCTACTCAACGCAGGAGTAATTTTTTTTTTGGGGGGGAACTACCAAAGGATTTTGCTTATCGATAATACTTAGTGTTTTTTAGAAAGTTGCAAATAACAGTTTTACTACGATTTACCTATCCTGTATTTTTTTACACAAAAGGAATTCTCTCGCCCTTGAATTTCATATGATTAACGGTTAACGTATACTGAAAACCGAATCAAGCATTTTCTGTGTACGGCGTAATTGGAAAATAGTACGCACTTTCAAGTAATATTTAGCTTAAAATAACGAAATTCATGTGTTGTGTTATTTATGTTGTGTAAATATTTTGTTATCTTTATTACATTCTCGCAAAAATGATGTTTTATTGTGTTGTACATTTTGCATTCAGAAAAAATGATTTTGCGGAAAATGTAAATCAATATTAATGCCTTGATATGTGTTCCAACATTCGGTCGATATACTCACCAACCTTCTTTGGATTTAATCTTCAATTACGATTGTTTTCACGTATTTAAATATTATTGCCATTTTTAACTTAACCGTTAGAAAGAACAAAAACAAAAGCCTAAACTCGCTGTGAAAAACATTGCTTATGGAATCCTAGAATTTTAGAGCGATCAACTTTTTTTTCTTCTTGCTTTAGGCATGGTAACACCTTTACACAGTGATTGCTAATCTCTAACTGAACTAAAAACATTACAATTAATATAAATCTAACAATATATGCCCTTGGTCTTACAATTTTCATCATGCCTAATTTATTAAAAATGCAAATTTTTAAATAAAAATTTTGGAATGTACCTTTTTGTTTCCATGTCCTTTTAGATTATAGTATTAGTAATCTTAAGTCGGAAAAGTTTAAAATCTATCCTTTAAAAAGGTTTCTTTTTAAGGATCATTAAATGGTCTTAAATTTTCGATCAGCAGCGTATATACAATATTTGGAGTTCGAAAATCTCAGCTACTATTGACAAGAACTAAACAAATGAAGCCTCGGTTGAAAGGTAATTTACTTGAATTGTGTATGCGGCTATGCGATTATTTGCCCTTAAGGTTCCACATATTTTTAGCACTTGTTACTGCCATGAAATGTTTCAATAATAGTCATTTGTCTAAACCGGAAGTGACGTAGGTCTAAATTAAGGCTAGACAATCGGAAAGAGGGGATGCCTTTCGAAAATATCGGCGAAAAAAGCGACCCTTCCCTGTAGAAAACTTCCCAGTTGAGGATGAAAAAACTAATGTTTTTAGCCAATTTTTCGGTATTTGTCGTCTGACGGGTTGAACTTCAAAACGCTCCTGATCTTGTGAAAATCCGTCGCCTCTTTCAAAAGCTTCGTAGCTCCAACTTTGGACCCAAACCGATTAAAAATTTTGCCCTATTTCTGAATACCATTTATGAAAAATTACAATTGTTTAAACCAGAAATTGTCTGAGTAATTTGGTAGACACAACAGAGGTCAAATTTTTTAAACTTTGACCTCTATTATGTAGCCTTAACATTTATTGTTTTGGCTAAAATCAAGTTATTAAGATAGATCCATGTCCCAGGAACCTTTATCTAAAATTTCAATTGTTTAAACTCAAAATTGGTGGAGGAGTTTGGTAGAATTCTCAAAGGTCTAATCATTAAACTTTGACCCCTTAACAGCCAAATGTCTTGCAAAAAACGAAAAAGTGACCCCCCTGAAGAAAAGTGCCCAGTTTAAGGTGCAGATACTAAGGTATTTAGCCAATTTTTCGAACTTCAAAACGATACTTATCTTGGTAAAATCCGTCGTTTCTGTCGAAAGTGTTGGGCAGACATGCAAACATACATACATACATATACACATACATTTATATATAGGTAACTAAAGATATTCAAACCAAACCGATGAAAAATCTTGCCCTATCTCAGAATACCCTTTATGTAAAATTTCAAATATTTAGATCAGAAATTGTCTGAGTAATTTTGTAGAGATCGCAGAGCTCAATTTTTTAAAATTTGACCCCTATTATGACTCCTTAATATTTATAGTTTTAGGCTCAACTAAAGTTATTAAGTTAGATCCATGTCCAAGGAAGCTATATCTAAAATTTCAAGTCTTTAGACCCAAAATTGTCGGAGGAGTTTCGTAGAGTTCTTAAAGGTCAAATCGTTGAACTTAGACCCCTTAACAGCCAAATTTCTGGCCGAAAACAGATCATATAGATTTTCCGAAATCTCAGTACCCTGTATATCAAATTTAGAGTATGTAGACTAAAAATTGAAGAGTTATTGCGTAGCGAAATGTACACAGACGGACAAACACACAGGCACATTCACTTTATAGATATATAGATAGATAGACTAATAGATTAAACAAAAATATATACGTATACACAAATATATATGGAAACAATTTTTTGTTTACTGTAAAGATTTTACGCAAATATTATGCAAGGATAAATCATGTAGAATAACTGCATGAATATAATTACACGTAATAGTTAACTCTAGATGATCATCACATAAGAACCCCTAAAAAAACTAATAGGGAATTCATTAAAATGAATGCTTAAAAGAATATGTAAATTAGCTAGTTCTTTTGCTAGTGAATGCAATTCCACAACCCATATATGAGAAAATTGTACTTTCTTTTTAAATAAATTGAAAATAGGCGTACATTTTTTCTGTTGTTCTTGGCCTTCGTGCCGGGATCAAAGTGTAGTATCTGTTCCGGCAGATGCTGCACTTGGGATGGTTTGTGCCAGTCAATGGAGGGGAAACCCTCTATACTGGGACAATTATTATTTTTGGTAACCAGAGTGCCCCCTTTTTGCCTACTTTTAGGGGAGCTGGTTTTTACCTCACATTAAAAACGGCCTTGTGCCTAATTTGCTCAGTGGGGGAGCAAATAAATACCATCTGTTCCGGCAGATGCTGTACTTAAGATAATTTGTACCAGTCAATGGAGGGGACACCCTCTATACTGGGACAATTATTATTTTTGGTAACCAGAGTGCCCCCTTTTTGCCTACTTTTAGGGGAGCTGGTTTTTACCTCACATTAAAAACGGCCTTGTGCCTAATTTGCTCAGTGGGGGAGCAAATAAATACCATCTGTTCCGGCAGATGCTGTACTTAAGATAATTTGTACCAGTCAATGGAGGGGACACCCTCTATACTGGGACAATTATTATTTTTGGTAACCAGAGTGCCCCCTTTTTGCCTACTTTTAGGGGAGCTGGTTTTTACCTCACATTAAAAACGGCCTTGTGCCTAATTTGCTCAGTGGGGGAGCAAATAAACACCATCTGTTCCGGCAGATGCTGCACTTAAGATAATATAATTTGTACCAGTCAATGGAGGGGAAACCCTCTATACTGGGACAATTATTATTTTTGGTAACCAGAGTGCCCCCTTTTTGCCTACTTTTAGGGGAGCTGGTTTTTACCTCACATTAAAAACGGCCTTGTGCCTAATTTGCTCAGTGGGGGAGCAAATAAATACCATCTGTTCCGGCAGATGCGGCACTTAAGATAATTTGTACCAGTCAATGGAGGGGAAACCCTCTATACTGGGACAATTATTATTTTTTGGTAACCAGAGTGACCCCTTTTAGGGGAGCTGGTTTTTACCTCACATTAAAAACGGCCTTGTGCCTAATTTGCTCTGTGGGGGAGCAAATAAATACCATCTGTTCCGGCAGATGCGGCACTTAAGATAATTTGTACCAGTCAATGGAGGGGAAACCCTCTATACTGGGACAATTATTATTTTTTGGTAACCAGAGTGACCCCTTTTAGGGGAGCTGGTTTTTACCTCACATTAAAAACGGCCTTGTGCCTAATTTGCTCAGTGGGGGAGCAAATAAATACCATCTGTTTCGGCAGATGCTGCACTTAAGATAATTTGTACCAGTCAATGGAGGGGACACCCTCTATACTGGGACAATTATTATTTTTGGTAACCAGAGTGCCCCCTTTTTGCCTACTTTTAGGGGAGCTGGTTTTTATCTCACATTAAAAACGGCCTTGTGCCTAATTTGCTCAGTGGGGGAGCAAATAAACACCATCTGTTCCGGCAGATGCTGCACTTAAGATAATATAATTTGTACCAGTCAATGGAGGGGAAACCCTCTATACTGGGACAATTATTATTTTTGGTAACCAGAGTGCCCCCTTTTTGCCTACTTTTAGGGGAGCTGGTTTTTACCTCACATTAAAAACGGCCTTGTGCCTAATTTGCTCAGTGGGGGAGCAAATAAATACCATCTGTTCCGGCAGATGCGGCACTTAAGATAATTTGTACCAGTCAATGGAGGGGAAACCCTCTATACTGGGACAATTATTATTTTTTGGTAACCAGAGTGACCCCTTTTAGGGGAGCTGGTTTTTACCTCACATAAAAAACGGCCTTGTGCCTAATTTGCTCAGTGGGGGAGCAAATAAATACCATCTGTTCCGGCAGATGCGGCACTTAAGATAATTTGTACCAGTCAATGGAGGGGAAACCCTCTATACTGGGACAATTATTATTTTTTGGTAACCAGAGTGACCCCTTTTAGGGGAGCTGGTTTTTACCTCACATTAAAAACGGCCTTGTGCCTAATTTGCTCAGTGGGGGAGCAAATAAACACCATCTGTTCCGGCAGATACTGCACTTAAGATAATTTGTACCAGTCAATGGAGGGGAAACCCTCTATACTGGGACAATTATTATTTTTGGTAACCAGAGTGCCCCCTTTTTGCCTACTTTTAGGGGAGCTGGTTTTTACCTCACATTAAAAACGGCCTTGTGCCTAATTTGCTCAGTGGGGGAGCAAATAAACACCATCTGTTCCGGCAGATGCTGCACTTAAGATAATATAATTTGTACCAGTCAATGGAGGGGAAACCCTCTATACTGGGACAATTATTATTTTTGGTAACAAGAGTGCCCCCTTTTTGCCTACTTTTAGGGGAGCTGGTTTTTACCTCACATTAAAAACGGCCTTGTGCCTAATTTGCTCAGTGGGGGAGCAAATAAATACCATCTGTTCCGGCAGATGCGGCACTTAAGATAATTTGTACCAGTCAATGGAGGGGAAACCCTCTATACTGGGACAATTATTATTTTTTGGTAACCAGAGTGACCCCTTTTAGGGGAGCTGGTTTTTACCTCACATTAAAAACGGCCTTGTGCCTAATTTGCTCAGTGGGGGAGCAAATAAATACCATCTGTTCCGGCAGATGCGGCACTTAAGATAATTTGTACCAGTCAATGGAGGGGAAACCCTCTATACTGGGACAATTATTATTTTTTGGTAACCAGAGTGACCCCTTTTAGGGGAGCTGGTTTTTACCTCACATTAAAAACGGCCTTGTGCCTAATTTGCTCAGTGGGGGAGCAAATAAACACCATCTGTTCCGGCAGATGCTGCACTTAAGATAATATAATTTGTACCAGTCAATGGAGGGGAAACCCTCTATACTGGGACAATTATTATTTTTGGTAACCAGAGTGCCCCCTTTTTGCCTACTTTTAGGGGAGCTGGTTTTTACCTCACATTAAAAACGGCCTTGTGCCTAATTTGCTCAGTGGGGGAGCAAATAAATACCATCTGTTCCGGCAGATGCGGCACTTAAGATAATTTGTACCAGTCAATGGAGGGGAAACCCTCTATACTGGGACAATTATTATTTTTTGGTAACCAGAGTGACCCCTTTTAGGGGAGCTGGTTTTTACCTCACATTAAAAACGGCCTTGTGCCTAATTTGCTCAGTGGGGGAGCAAATAAACACCATCTGTTCCGGCAGATACTGCACTTAAGATAATTTGTACCAGTCAATGGAGGGGAAACCCTCTATACTGGGACAATTATTATTTTTGGTAACCAGAGTGCCCCCTTTTTGCCTACTTTTAGGGGAGCTGGTTTTTACCTCACATTAAAAACGGCCTTGTGCCTAATTTGCTCAGTGGGGGAGCAAATAAATACCATCTGTTCCGGCAGATACTGCACTTAAGATAATTTGTACCAGTCAATGGAGGGGAAACCCTCTATACTGGGACAATTATTATTTTTGGTAACCAGAGTGCCCCCTTTTTGCCTACTTTTAGGGGAGCTGGTTTTTACCTCACATTAAAAACGGCCTTGTGCCTAATTTGCTCAGTGGGGGAGCAAA
>NC_136521.1:6729503-6759503 GCF_053919585.1 Euprymna scolopes | reverse complement strand
ATTAATAATAATAATATTAATAATAATAATATTAATAATAATAATATTGATAATGATAATAATATTAATAATAAATGCAATAATAATATTAATAATAATACAACTAATAATAATATTATTAGAAATAATAATATCAATAATATCTACTACTACTACTACTACTAATAATAATAATAATAATAATAATAATAATAATAATAATAATAATAATAATAATAATAATAATAATAATAATAATAATCAATATAACCGAAATTTACTAAAATAATTTTAAGATTACAAAAACTTAAGATTTGTTGTTGGCATGTGTTTTTAGAATATTAAAAACTTCGCAACGTTTTATTTTTTATTTTTTCCGCTACCTTAGCGTTTTTTTTTAAGAGCTATACACTCTTATTATTATTCATATGTCTATATGAATGGACCTCCCCTATTTTTATGGGACGTATTTATTTATTTATATTATCAAATATTTTTATGCACGTAAAATAATATTTAACAAACGGGAACTGTGGAAACTCCACAGGGGACTGATTCATATGTAATATATTAATGTTGGCATTCTGTAGATGTTCAGTGTAAATTGAGACGCTCTGATATTATTGTAGCTCTTTTGTTAAAACTCCAAAAGTATTTATCTAAGTTAGCTTGAATGCCCGGTAAAGCCCGGTCGTAAAGTACGTTTAAATATGATATTTTAATTCTTGCAGATTTCTGATATATTATTATAGAGTAAATGTTCTATCGATTTTCATATATTATAAAGTTGCGATTTAAAAAAAAAAAAAATATCAATATAACTTGGCTGCTACAGCTTGAATTGAAACCGAAACTTGAGTTCCTTCCACTATAATCAAAACCAGAATGAAAATATGAAGAATTCTTGATAAAGTAATTTATAACAAATAGATGATTTAAGTGCCATCAGCTATATATATATAGATATAACACACACACGCGTGTGTGTGTGTGTTATCTCTCTCTCTCTCTCTCTCTCTCTCTCTATATATATATATATATATATATATATATATATAGAGAGAGAGAGAGAGAGAGAGAGAGAGAGAGAGAGAGAGAGAGTAAAATTATATATATATTGAGTAAAAAAATATAAAATATAGAAAATATATATACTGAGTAAAAAAATTATATATATGTATATATATATACATATATATGTATATATACATATATATATATACATATATGTATATATATATGTATATATATATATACATTGCGTAAAAAGATTAATAATTTTAAATTATATATTAGTTTCAAAAGGAAAGACAAACAAAATCAATATATATACATATATATATATATATATATGCATATATACATGTATATGGTCATCCACATATATATATATGTGTGTGTGTGTGTGTGTGTGTGTGTGTGTGTGTGTGTGTGTGTGTGTGTGTGTGTGTGTGTGTGTGTCTGTGCCGGCAAAAAAGAATGTCTGCACTTGTAATTTTTTCCAAAACTGCAAATTCAAGCTAAATTTAATATAACTGTTTAAACAACCTATACCTTATTTGATTCGCCTTTCATTCCTCTATAAGTTTACCTGTTCATCTTTGACTTTAAATTGAAATATTCTAGTGTTCACGTCAATTAAAAAAATATATTTTAATTGAGGAGCCATGACAGTCAACAGACCGGGTGTCCAAGAGTTGGACTCATCACTAAGACATATCCGAACTCAAGATTCGAAACCCGAGTCTCTTGCATGCGAGACAAGCACTTTGCAAACTGTTGTCGTTTGCTCAGTTGGCAGAGTGTTTGCCTCGCATGCAAGAGGCTCGGGTTTCGAAACTTGAGTTCGGATATATCTAACTGATGAACCGAACTGAGGGCGAAACTCGACTCTCGGACGTCCGGTTTGTTGAGTTTCATGGCTCTTGTAGGTTGTTACGTTGTTTCGGTGTGGAATTTATATATATATATATATATATATATATATATATATATATATATATATATATATAGTTAAGGAGTTAAATTATATATAAACATATAACATGTTTATATGTAATTTAACTACTTGGGAGTAATTACTTATGAATAAATAACATAACGTTTTCATTTAGATAGCTCAATAGTGCGATACTAGAGTTATAAACATTGTTTCCTTTAATGGTGAATGCTCTGACGAACTACAAGCACTTGTACCTCCTCGACGTGACTACCCCCAACAAACCCGACAAGCAACTAAGTTTCAACCCTTTTACAGTAGAGATCACTAGGTGGAAAAGGCTTTTTTACACCTATAGTTTCTTCCCCAGAACTGCAACCGCACCGTTCCGACATTTAAAAAGACTACCGAAAAAACAACTTCTACTGATTGTACGCTCCAGCAACATGGCAAAAAAAAGAAAGAAAGACATATTAATGATGAAGTGTATCTTCAAAATATATTTATAAATTTGAATATGAATTTCAAACAAAATAAATATATGTTTATTTTGTAATAATGCGTTGTTTTGGCTTCAAACGTATCTAACACGTATTTCATTTTATTTAAACTCAACAAGCGCTTCTATCAAAGAACACAAACCCTGGCATAAAATTATATTTTCGTATATAAATTTATGTGATTAACTGAATAACTGAAGTTGTCCTATATATATATATATATATATATATATATATATATATATATATATATATAGATAGATAGATAGATAGATAGATAGATAGATAGATATATAAAATGAAAATTACAATTAAATTTACCAAAATGATCCAAGATGATAAAATTAAAGTATTTTATAAATATTAAAGAATTAATATTTATAAAATTATCTCAGCCAGATGTAAAAGCTCGATAAAACCAAATAGGAGATAGAGCTTATAATATGAACAAACAGTTAATAAAATATTTTTAAAATACTTTGAAAAGAGTTAAAAACATATTTAATCTGAAAAGGAAACACTAGATAAATGGATAGTCCTTAATCCGTGGAGTTTCGAAGAAATACTTTCCTTCTCATCAGAGGGTGGGAATTAGCAAAATGCGGGATCGGATTTTGCATGCAGAAGTATTTGATGAAACGACAAGTAAGTCAAAGATCTTACTTGAAAACAAAAAAAGTGAAGCAGAGGGAATATGGTAAAGAAAAAGGTGATTACATATGAATGGATAGTCTGGTGGAAGATAAAAAAATCCAGTGACTGTAAAATCTAAATGTAAAACTTCAAGAAAGTTAAAAGAATTTATATATATATATATATATATATATATATATATATATATATACTTCAAGAAAGTTAAAATAATTCATATATATATATATATATATATATATATATATATATATATATATATATATATATATTCTTTTTTCCGATCGTAATGGATAATTTTTCATTTTGCTGGGCGATCTTTTTAATTTAAATAGCAACACTAACACCACCACCACACTAAACCAAACTAATGCCCTTTCGTAGACTGTCTCCGAACCCACTCTAATAATTCATACAACGCATACATAGGCCATACAACAACACTCTCCCGACGACTAACCTATCATTTTGCTGACAATAGTGCCATCCAACAACATCTAACATCCCACGATAAAAACCTACACTCGACAAACATTAGAAAAATCTTAACTAACAATACTAAAACAGATACCTTAACAACTGCGCACGAGGACTAAAATTACTAGAAGCCATACTTATAAAAAAAACGACAGCCCTTTTTGGACCGGATCTCATTTAACACCGGGACAAATATACTAACAGTATTTAATAACAAACTAGAAAGTAAATAAATAAATTATGCAATGAGAGAATTGGAATTAAAAATAAAATAAAAATAATTCGACCCAATCCTCCTGCACCCTCCTGTATAACCAATGAAAAATAGAAAAAAAAGTAGATATATAATTACATCCAGCCTCATAGAAAAAGAAACCGAAAACTACAATAATCGCTCCTGAAGATAATCGGACGCACCGATAGAAAGCGCTCGAGAAGAACATGTCCGAAAAACAACTTTTGGGCGTTATTCTGTATAAGTTACCTACTGAAATTAAAAAGACCCACTCAGAAAATTGAAAAAACAAAACAAAATATTATCCATTAAGATTGAAAAGGAATAACTCTCTCTCTCTCTCTCTCTCTCTATATATATATATATATATATATATATATATATATATATATATATATATATATATATATATATATGTATATATACATGTATATATATATGTATATTTATATATATATATATATGTATATGTATATATATTTATATATATGTATATATATGTATATATATGTATATATGTATATATATGCATATATATATGCATATACATGTATATATATATGCATATATATGTATATATACATATGTATGTATATGTATATATATGTATATATATATGTGTGTATATATATATATATATATATCTTATGCATAGATCATCGTATAACGATTAGATCACTGCCTGACTGACGTAAAATGGGTATTTAAAAAAATTATAATGTTTAAATGCAACGTTATTTTGCGCGGTCAATGGTAGCCGAATTTATTAGGTATTCAACAATCGAGCCAGAGATGTCTCGTGTTGCGGGGTTCAAATAGTTCGACTCGACTGGTATTAATCGGAACAACTTGCACTGAAGATTTCCGAAAGGATGAAAAATTAGTGGCTGTAGGTATTTAATTATTACAGTAAAAAAAAAAAAAATTTATGAATTTTTTGCTTATCAAATTTTTAGGTGAAAGTATAGAATAGTTACAATACAGCCTCCTTCCCATATTAAGAATGGCTT
This sequence comes from Euprymna scolopes, assembly GCF_053919585.1. Classification (NCBI taxonomy): domain Eukaryota; kingdom Metazoa; phylum Mollusca; class Cephalopoda; order Sepiida; family Sepiolidae; genus Euprymna; species Euprymna scolopes. Next base: position 6,754,712 of record NC_136521.1, on the reverse strand, counting down.
TCTAAATAACAAAGTTATTTTAGGACAATGAACACATAACGAAAAACCTTTAAAGGAGTTTCCTTATTTACTTGTATTAATCTTTGTGGGTTATCTGATTTTAAAACTATACTTTTAGAAGAAAAACACGGTTTAAAAACAAGTACTCCCTAAAAATAAAAGAAATTAAAATTTGACACTAATTTTCTTCAAAGTATTTTTATTAAGTAGAAAGTCTTGAAAATTTACGTGGTTATGTTTGTATAGACTATATTTTTGTTGTTGTTTTAATATAAAACTGGAGTATTACCATATTTTAATTGTATTTATTTGCTTCCCCAACAACAGAAAAAAGGCAACCTTATTTTAATAAAAAATTCAAATAGAATTTGATGTGAAATATTAGGTTGGTGCAAAAATAATGCTTTTCATGTTCATTTGAACGTCAAAAAATGACATTGTTTTTGTGTCAACCTAATAGAAAAACAAATTAAAAAGATAAAACAAATATGTTAAAATTCACTGCAGACACTTGAAATATAATAATATATATTTTAAACCAGTCTTTTTCGTTTTTCCTTTCGAAATAATTAAGCCTAAATCGTAATGTTTTAAAATTAAATAATAAACAAACGTTAATTTTCAATATCAATAACGAGCGTGTTTTGCGACGGTGAAATCTAAGACGTTTCCACCCCCCACCCCCCAAAAAAAAGTTCCTGAAATGAAAAAACGAACTTTGGTCGTTGTTATTTAAAAAGCATAATTTTGCCTTTACACTTAATATTTCTTTTATTAATTCATTATCCTCACTAATTTTATTTAAAAATTTAGTTTAAAAATTATTCTAAATAATTATTCTGTTTTCTTAACAGTACGGATTTTTTGGATGACGGGACGTTCTTGACAATTCACCGAAAACCTTTTAATCACTTAAATTTTTAAACTTTTCATTTCCTCAAGCAAAGATAACGATTTTGAGAAAAATATTTGGTGTAGGTATTTTCTATGTCACACCCCAACTATCATCACCATTGCCTCATCGGGGTTCCTATTTACAATGTCTCCCCACGGGACAGAGTTAGACACCAGGGTCGTTTTTTAACGTGGAGAAAAGGAACAAAAATAAAAATTGTCTCAGTCGTGAAGGATTTCTCCTCCACTGACAGAGAACAAGAAATAGAAGTGCAGCATCTGAAGAACAGATACTACACTTTGAGGCATTTATTTGCTCCCCCACTAAGCAAATTAGGCACAAGGCCGAATTTTAAAGTGAGGAGTGAAGGGGAAATAGGGACCAACTCCCCGGGGAGTAGGGGAGCTGGATAGTGACAATTGGTATGAAGGGTTTCCCCTACATTGACCAAGGTCTTATATGTGGGGGCGACCCCACATATGGTCTTTGCTTGCAGTATCTGCCGGAACAGATGGTATTTATTTGCTCCCACACCGAGCAAATTAGGCACAAGGCCGATTTTTAATGTGAGGAGTGAAGGGAGGGGGAAGGGAAAAAGGGGACCAGCTCCCGAGAGGTGGGAAATGGGAGCTGGTTAAAGGTCAGGCATGTGGGGTTGCCCCCACATCTGGTCTTTGCTAGTCATAGCTGGTCTTTGCTAGTCATAGCTTGCAGTATCTGCCCGAACAGATGGTATTTATTTGCTCCCCCACCGAGCAAATTAGGCACAAGGCCAATTTTTAATGTGAGGAGTGAAGGGAGGGGAAATGAAAAAGGGGACCAGCTCCCGAGAGGTGGGAAATGGGAGCTGGTTAAAGGTCAGGTATGTGGGTTGCCCCTACATCTGGTCTTTGCATGCAGTATCTGCCGGAACAGATGGTATTTATTTGCTCCCCCACCGAGCAAATTAGGCACAAGGCCAATTTTTAATGTGAGGAGTGAAGGGAGGGGGAAGGGAAAAGGGGACCAGCTCCCGAGAGGTGGGAAATGGGAGCTGGTTAAAGGTCAGGCATGTGGGGTTGCCCCCACATCTGGTCTTTGCTAGTCATAGCTAGTCATAGCTTGCAGTATCTGCCGGAACAGATGGTATTTATTTGCTCCCCCACCGAGCAAATTAGGCACAAGGCCGATTTTTAATATGAGGAGTGAAGGGGAAATGGGGACCAACTCCCCGGGGAGTAGAGGAGCTGGATAGTGACAATTGGTATGAAGGGTTGCCCCTACATTGACCAAGGTCTTTTATGTAGGGTCGCCCCCACATATGGTCTTTGCTTGCAGTATCTGCCGGAACAGATGGTATTTATTTATAGGAGTGAAGGGAGGGGGAAGGGAAAAAGGGGACCAGCTCCCGAGAGGTGGGAAATGAGAGCTGGTTAAAGGTCAGGCATGTGGGGTTGCCCCCACATCTGGTCTTTGCTAGTCATAGCTAGTCATAGCTTGCAGTATCTGCCGGAACAGATGGTATTTATTTGCTCCCCCACCGAGCAAATTAGGCACAAGGCTTATTTTTAATGTGAGGAGTGAAGGGAGGGGGAAGGGAAAAAGGGGACCAGCTCCCGAGAGGTGGGAAATGGGAGCTGGTTAATGGTCAGGCATGTGGGGTTGCCCCCACATCTGGTCTTTGCTAGTCATAGCTTGCAGCATCTGCCGGAACAGATACTACACTCAGATCTTGGACCGAAGGCCAAGTAAAATCGACCTGCCCTAGCGTTCACGTGTGAATGTGTGTTTAACCATGTGTGAAAATGTATGTAAGTGTGTGTGCACGTAAGTCTTAGTTTAAATATGTGTGATTAACTGTGTGTATAAGTGTATGTATAAGTCTGTGTGTGTAACTCTCTGTGTGTAAGTTTGTGTGTAAGTATATGTAAATGCGTGCGTAAGTGTGTGTGTAAGCGTGTGTAAGTCTGTGTAGGTAATGTCTGCCAGTGTGTGTAAATGTGGGTAAATGAGTGTAACTGTGTGTGTGTAAGTTTGTGTGTAATTATGTGTGATAAATTGTGTATGTAACTGATGCTTTAAGTCTGTGTAAGTGTGTGGTTAAATGTGTGTAAGCGCGTGTAAGTCTCTGTATGTGATTTTGTGTGTAAGTCAGCGTAAGTCTGTGTAAGTGCGTGTATCTAAGTGTATGTGTGTAGGTGTAAGTGCGTGTGCGTAAATATGTGTGTAAGCGTATGTGTGTACGTGCGTGGTGTATGTGTATGAACAAATGTGTGTGCGTGTGGGCCTGTGTGTATGTCTGCGACAATACGCATTGGTCTTTATTACATTGTCGGATTATATTTTTTTTTTCTGAAAAGCAACCTAACAGCTTTATTCTCCATTGACAAATATATCGATCCAAACGTCATCATTCCATGCGCTCATTAACGATAATTAAGAAAAATACACGCAAAAAATAATTTATTTAAAAATGTCTCCAATTAATTCAGATTTCAGATTCGGATCTCATTTTTTTTATTCGTTTATTAATTTATTTGTTTATTAATTAATTTTGTCCTTCGTGAAATGGATAGCGTCTTCATATAAATGTTCGATTTTCGAAATCACTAGGGAAATTGACTCTGATATATATATAACAATAACTCTGCCCTCTCTCTCTCTCTCTCTCTCTCTCTCTCTCTCTCTCTTCCTTTATTTACTTAGTATAAATACACACATGTCTCTCTCTCTTTCTTTCTTTCTCTCTCTCTCTCTCTCTCTCTATATTTATATATATATATATATATATATATATATATATATATATATATATATATATATATATATATATAGTTATGTACAGAAATAAAAAGGAACAAACCGTATTATGTGTTCATCAAAGTTTCGTCTTTATTTCGAGACTTCCTCTGGATGAAATAAAGACGAAACGTTGGTGAACGCATAATATGGTTTGTTCCTTTTTATTTCTCTATTTTGTCGAAATACTATTTCCATTATTTTCATCATATATATATATATATATATATATATGTGTGTATATATATATATATATATATATATATCTGTATATTTATAATTGTATATATGTGTATATGGCTACATGTGTGTGTTTATATGCATGTATGTATCTATGTATGTATGTATATGTTCATCTACGTCTTACTGGATATCTATATCTACACGTATATGTATATATGTATATATGTATGTGTGTGTGCGTGTGCATATATATATATGTATATATATGTATATGAGTATGTATATGTATATAGCAGTTGTGCGTATGTGTATGTATGTCTGTGTGTAGATGCAGATGTGTCTGCATAAACATTGATTATATATATGTGCATGTGCGTATATGTCTGTATGTGGATATGTAGAAATGTACACATGTATGTGTCTGTATGTATGCGTATTTGCGCGTGCGTTGGCGTATTTATTAACCCTTAACTACTTAAAAAACAACTCATTGTTAACTGAAATGAACGAGTCGATTATAGCGACTACGAACATTCTAAATGGAACCTTTTACTTGTCAAAAACATATGACACTTACACAAACCCTTTATCTCTCTCTTTTTTCTTTCTCTCTCTCTCTCTTTCTTTCTCTCTCTGTATCTCATTTACTTCATATACCTGGCTAAACAACCAAAAGCAGTCAAAATTTTAAAACCTAGAAATTGAAATTCCTCCTCCTCCTCTCATTACCCCCTTTTTTACCATTCTCTCTCCCCCTCCCCTCCCTATATCTATATATCTCCACCCACGCCTACCTGAATCTGCTATCCCACACACATACTACAATCTAATGTATTTTAACTTTCAAAACTGAAATATTGTCGATACCCGTCTCACTCCCCCTTATTATCTCCTACCCCCTTTTTTTTTCTCGTATTTCTTCTAAAACACTTCTTCCAAATACTAACAACCATTTCTGTAAGGTCTGACGAGACTGTTGGATCGTAAACATTTTTTTTTTTTTACACAGTGATCACCACTTATCAAGGCCCGGAAGCCACTCAGGGATAAGGGTTATTGCAAGTACATTACGTTAGTGAGGAGATTTGCTGAAATGTTTACTTAAGGGGGCGGAGGGAAGTAGGCAGACGGAACAGAGTTCCACAGCCGTGCAGTTCTAAGAAAGAAACTTTGTTCATGGAATCCGCGTTTTGATTTAGGCACAGATATAGAGTGGGGGGAATTTTTCACAGTGGATTCAGCTAGACGGGTGTTTTTCGTAAAAGATTGGCGAGGGGGGACCAGAGATTGGAGTTCAGACGAGCATCTGCCATAGAAATAACGATAAAACAAGGACAGGCTCGCAACGTCTCTTCTGTGGGAGTGAGGTTGCAGGGTAGAGAAAAGGGCATCCCCCACTAAGCCACGAAATCTATTTTGTACTCTGTCAAGGCAGGATAGGCTGTTTTTAGCAGCTCCTGCCGAGATATGGCAACAGTATTCCATCCTAGGACGTACTTGGCTTTTATATAGATAGAGAATTGCATCAGTAGTGAGATATCTTCTGGAGCGGTAGAAGGATCCCACCATCTTTCCAGCGACCTTGATGTACGTGTTCCATTTCCATGGTCCAACATCCGAAATATATGTAACCAAACAGATAAAACGGTAAAAAAAAATCCATATATATATATATGTGTGTGTGTGTGTGTGAGGATTTGTTATATAAATACATGAATTAATAAAAATTTAATAAAAATTTTCGAGCCATAAAAGGGTCTTCTTCAAAAAATCCATATATTTCACATTTCTTTTTATATGGTGGTAATACCTGGTATGTCATCCGAATTTGATTAAGATTGAGGTTTCCAATGCGCCAGACGTGCTCACGGGTGTCAAAATATTAGGAAATACACCGTGTAAAAAAGTATTGTTGATATTTAATTCAAAAATCCAGTATTTGTCTGGTCTTTGATATTCTGTTTTTGGAACTTTTCTCAAAGCTGCAAAAAATAAGAAAAATAATAATTGTGAGGGTGGTGGCTGAAAGAGACAACATGAAATCAAAGCTGAAAATCTCACCTGTCTGTTTAAATATACGTATGTATGTATGTATGTATGTATGTATGTATGTATGAATGTAAATATGTATATATGTATGTATGAATGTATGTATGTATATATATGTATGAATGTATGAATGTGTGTATGTATGTATGAATGTATGTATGTATGAATGTATGTATGTATATATATATGTATGTATGAATGTATGTATATATGTATATATGTATGTATGCATGTATGCATGTATATATGAATGTATGTCTGTATGTATGTATGTATGAATGTATGTATATATGTATGTATGAATGTATGTATATATGTGTATATGTATGTATGCATGTATGTATGTATGTACGTATGTATGGATGTATGTATACATGCATGTATGTATGCATGTATGTATTATGTATAGATGTATATATGTATGTATGTATCTATATATGTATGTATGGATGTATGTATGTATGTATGTATATATGTATGTATGGATGGATGTATGGATGTATATATGCATGTATATACGTATGTATATATGTATGTATGGATGTATATATAGATGTATGTATGTATGGATTTATGGATGTATGTATATATGTATGTATCAATATATGTATGTATGTATGTTTCTATATATATATGTATGCATATATATATATATGCGTATATGTATGCATATATATGTATGGAGGGATGGATGTTATAGAACTTTTGAATCTTTAAAAATTTCTATTTTTTAATTGTCTGATAAATAATAATCAGCAAAAGTAGTTGAAAAAAGAGGAAAAAGAATAAATTGTGAGGGAGAATCGATTGTTCAGGTGCACCTACATATTTTTAAATATATTTTCTTTACACAATTTGTATGTGATTAAAGCCAGAACTTGATTTTAAAAACAGATCTGTAAGTTTTTCGAGTCCGAAATTATTATTTACGATTATTTCATTTATATTTTTCATTGCAATTGGAATTGTTTGCAAACAACAACAAAAAAAGCAAATATGTTTTTTTTATGTCAAAAAGAAATACACTACCTGATTAATTTATATTATTTTAAAAAATTGTTTTTTTTACGACCTAAAGCTACATTTTTCAGCTAATATGTTTCAACGTCCTTTACAGATAATATAAAAGAAAGATTGTTTTTTTAATAATTAAAATTTGACATTTTAGGTTGGGGGATCATTTTTTTAATATAAATTTATCGTAAAATAAGACCACACTTCTTGCCGATGTAGGAAGACATATAATCGTTAGCTTTTTTTCAGGTTTGCTGGGTGGAGCGATGAAAAAGGGAATGAGGTTGGGGTTGGTCTTTAAAATTCATACAAACACTTCAAAACGTGTCGGGGGACTTTTATTTTTTTTTTAATTCACCGTTAAATATTAATTAAATATTTCTAAGGCTGGGTTATATCTGTACAATGCACACTCCCTTCGTGTATTTTTGTCTTTTTTTTTATTAAATGTTTTTTGCAATATTTGACGGATTATACTCAACTCATATAAAGGAATTTTCATTTAATGTAAGTGAGATTGTTATGATCGTTAGTATCCAATGTGCTTAGTATTGTTTTAACTCATCGTCGTGTTTGTTTCGCGCGTGATTTTAATGTTTTGCGTACGTGAAATTGCGTATTGTTTCACTGGTTACAAGGTTTGTTTAAATTCAATTTTTCCGCGTTTATACATCACTTGTACATATATAATCATAAGCTAGCTATAACATATACTGACACAATTAGGCACGACTAGTCTAGTGTATATATATATATATATATATATATATATATATATTAGGCACCGCCAAAAATGGCCGCAAAATCAAGTTGTTGTTGTTTTTTAAAACTAAATTACATTTATTTAAATCCATTATTTCTAAGTAACTTTTTTTTTCCAGAAAGATAAAACCCTGAATTTTATCATATAGAAAACAGAATAATGTAAAACTTTTTCTACTATTTTTAATTCAATTTTAAATGTTAAATTTTCCCAAAAAGTTAACAATTGATATTTTTTGTCTTGCACAAAAAACGTACTTAAATATTTAAAAAAAAAGGGTTTTTGAAATAATTTATTTATTCATTTATTGTCTAACTAAGATTTAGGATGATTTTCTAAGAGAATATGCAAAAATATTATAATATAAGTACCTGAATTTCAAATAATTCCACTTATTCATATAGCTAACCAGATATTTCGCGTCGCCGTAGAGTTCAGATCGACTCTGTTTACGTTTTCTTTTGATGAGACGAAAACTATGGAAGACCAAACAGGCCAAAAAAACTTATTTTTCAGTGACGAAAATTTCAATGTATTATTAAGCTGAGGCTGGCCAGTACCAGATGGGTGACCATTTGTATGAGTCTGGTTTTTAATGTGTATGTGTGTGGGGGCCAGGCTCCCCAAAATGGGGGGAGGGGGCAATTTAAAGCAGAATAAAAAAAATTATTTCAGCGCGTTTGGTCCACTGTAGTCGAAAGGCGGCAAACGTTTTCAAACGAGATCGAAAAAAATGATGCTATTTTTAACACAAAGGGCACAATATTTATCGAATTTTTTTTTTTGTATCGATTATTCAAAGCATGCTCTGTTTAATAATGGTCATGCATTATTCGGCTCGCTAAAAAAAAATTGTTAATTTATTTATCAAAAATTTTAAAATGGCTTTTTTCGTATAAATATAAAAAAAAAAAAATTTTTGTTTTGCTTAACTTAAATTAATTATTTTACTTAACATATTCACCGAATTTCACACTTCAAAACTCAAAAGCGGGATAATTAAACACAATCGAAGTTCTGATATTCAGACGTCAAAATAAGGTATGCAAACATTTTTTTTTTTTTTTAATCTATAATTCTGTCCCTTACAACAACACAATATGTTTTGTTCAGTTTCAGATGATTATTTTAAGCATATTTGTTCCCACTTCAAAACAAGGGGGGGTTTGTAAGCAAAAAAATATATATATATAAATATCGTTTATGAAAAATAAGTACACTGTTATAAAGTTCATTCTTCTCCTAATAATCGCTGAAAATTTCGTATTGATCGGATAATTACCTGATTTTTGGTAGATTTTTAAAAAGACGGTCCGTCAAAAAGTACTACCTGCCCCCCCCCAGTTTTGGCGGTGCCTAATATATATATATATATATATATATATATATATATGTATATATACATAAAATAGTTAAAATGTCTCTGTGTGTGTCTGTCTGTTTGTTTGTGTACATTTTTCTACCAAATAACTCGATTTATAGTCTACAGACTCGAGATTTAACATTAGGGTTATTGAGATTTGGGAAATCAGGTTTTTGGCCAAAAATTTGGCTGTTAGGGAATCTAAGTTCAGCAATTTTACCTTTGCGAACTCTACCAAACTCGTCAGTAAATGTTAGGTACAAACACTTGATATTTTAGATATAGGTTACTTGGACATTCAATTTAAGCCCAAAACAATAAATGTTAAGGGGTCATAATTCGGGTTAAAGTTGTTTTTTTTAAATTGGTCTCTTCGGTCTCTACCAAATTACTCACAAAATTTATGATTTACACATTTGAAAATTTATATATAGCGTATTCAGGCATAGGACAAGCTTATTAATCTTCTTTTTAAATTTTGGGCTAAAAATTTGGCTTCGAAGGAGTCAAAGTTAAAAAGATTTTACAGTACTGTCTCTCGAAAACTATTCAGCCAATTTTGGCTCTAAACATTAGAAATTTTACATAAAGGGTATTCAGATATGCAGCAAGCTTTTTAGTCAGTTTTTTGGCGATAATTTGGGGAGCAAGAGCTCGAAGTTTACAGAGCTGACCTTTGCAGACTCTACTAAACTCCTCTCCCTATTTTGGGTCTAAACACTTCAAATTTTAAATGTAGGTTACCTAGACATGGGTCAATGATTTTGTATTTAAAAATAGCCCTAAACAGTCTGCGGTCTCTTTTCTCTATGGTATTAAAGGAAGCCTATTATATAGAAATGCATTGACCGTACATATCTACACTTTTTAACATATACATATGCACATAAAGATATGGACAGTACATATATACATACTAGCATTTCAGCCTGGTTTTGGCAGGGTGTTTGTATGTGTCTGTTAAGCAGCATAAAAACTGTTAGTAGGAAGGTAGGCTCGAACCCGTACCGCGAATGAGGAAAGAAACGTCTTTACTGTTACGACCACCGTCAAACAGAAGTGACTTATGTTTACATTAAGGCTAGACAATCGAAATGAGAGGATGAATTTCAAAAATATTGGCGAAAAAGCGACCCCTCCCTTGTAGAAAAGTGCCAGTTGAAGGTGAAGATATTAATGTTTTTATCCAATTTTTCGATATTTGTCATCTGAAAGGTCAGGCTTCAAAACGTTACTATTCTTGGTAAAATCCGTCGCCTCTATCGTAAGTTTTAGTCAAACATGCAAACATACACACATACATTTATATATTGGTAACTAAAAATTTTCGACCGAAACCGATTTAAAAGCTTGCACAATCTCTGAATACCTTTTATATAAAATTTCAAATGTTTAGATCAGAAATTTTCTGATTAATTTGGTAGAAACCGTTGCGGTCAACTTTTTTTTAAACTTTGACCCCTATTATGACCCCTTAAAATGTATTGTTTTGGGTTCAAGTCATTTAGTTGGATCCATGTCCAAGGAACCTATATCTAAAATTTCAAGTGTTTAGCCCCCAAATTGTCGGAGGAGTTTGGTAGAGTTCTCAAAGGTCAAATCGTTGAACTTTGACCCCGTGACATCCAAATTTCTGGCGAAAAACCGACGACAAAGATTTTCCCAAATCTCAGTAACTTGTATATCAAATTTCGAGTCTGCAGACTTAAAATTGACAGAGTTATTGCAAAGGGAAATATACACAAACACACAGACATCCAGTCAGAAACGTTCACTTTTATATATATATGTGTGTGTGTGTGTGTGTGTGTGTGGGTGGGTGTGTGTGTGTGTGGGTGTATCTGTGGGTTGGAACATTTTAATCTAAAATTCTACACAATTATAGATAATGCAGAAACTATGCATAAATAGAATTCAGCTTATAAGTAAGTTAAAACCAAGAATCCCAAAAGAAACCATAAAAATCGATAAGTAATTAATTAACTGCTGATTTTCAAAGGAATATGCAAATAAGTTGACCTTTATCTTCTTGCCTGCATATTCATGATTTTTATTAAATAGAACAATAGGTTTTTAATACCAATGAAAATAGAAGTTTATATATATATATTTATATATATATATATATATATATATATATATATATATATATAAACAGAAGAAAAAGAACTATAATTTGGTATACGGCCCCATACAATCAAATGTTAAAAACAAAACTTGGCAAGAAATTTCTAGATCTTATTGAAAAGCACTTTCCCGCAACCAACCCCTTACACAAAATCTTCAATAAAAATACCTTGAAGTTATCTTACAGTTGTTGCGAAAATTTAGAGATGATAATTAAGGCACATAATAACAAAATACTAAATGAAAACAATGTAAACAACAACAAAATAAACAATAAAAAAGTAGACACCATGACAGAAATAAAACCAACACTAGCAGAAATAATAATAATAATAATAATAATAATAATAATAATAATAATAATAATAATAATAATAATAATAATAATAATAATAACAAACCAACCCCGGACAAGAATAACCATACCATAAATAAAAATACTAATAACGAACAAGATAAATGCAATTGTAGACACCGCACACTTTGCCCAGTCCAAAATAAATGTCTAACAAAAAGCGTAGTTTATCAAGCAACAATATTTTCGAAAGAAAACCCGAATAACAAGAAATATTACATAGGCATGACTTCCTTAGATTTCAAAACCCGATACTATGACCACAAAAGCACATTCAAAAATAAAAAAACACCGTATAAAAACAACACTAGCGAATAAATACTGGGAACTCAAAGAAAGCGGACATTACCGGTAGTCGAATGGAAAATAATAAGACAAGCTACCACATGCAGACATTTAGACGACCCATGTAAATTATGCCTCCATGAAAAATTTTCTATCCTGTACTTTAAAGAACCTCAAAATCTATTAAACTGTAGGCGGGAAATAGCAAACAACTGTGTTCACAAAATAAAACTTACTCTAGGATAGCGATACAAAATAGCTTTAAAACTAACAATAACAATAGGAAAAAAAACAAATAAATAAATTAAATAAACATGAATATACATAAACGATCACATACATATATGTATATATATGTATATATATATATATATATATATATATATATATATATATATGTATGTGCATGGTTGTGTGCACATAGGTATATTTATATGTATAAAAAAAAAGGAGAACGACCACCTAAACCCACTAACCTAGTTCTAAAACAGACCCTTTGTTTGATAAAATGCATGCCCATTGGCTGGTAGGAAGGGGCGCGGTGGATACTAGAAAGCTGATTGGCCGACTAGAAATCCTCAACATATATAAAAACAAGAAGCAACGACAGAATTCGCGCATAAGCCTGACGAATCCTATAGTTGGATGAAACGCAGAATATTCAGTGTAGCTTAATCGCCATATATATTTTATAAATTACTATATATATATATATATATATATATACATAGTCATCCACATACAGTACTGTTTCGCTGTTTCACAGCTCATCAGTGCGGCTAGACAGGCAACTACCTCAAGCCAGGATTGAAACCCGACCGTTTATACGGCAGTCAAGGCTTCTAACCATTTGTCCATAAAGTCTGGATACTTAATGTAGCCAGACTTTGTGGACACTCTGTAGATTATGCAGCCAGACTTTATGGGAACCCTGTACATTATGCAGCCAGACTTTATGGGAACCCTTTAGATTATGCAGCCAGACTTTGTGGACACCCTGTAGATTATGCAGCCAGACTTTATGGGAACCCTGTAGATTATGCAGCCAGACTTTATGGGAGCACTTTAGATTATGCAGCCAGACTTTGTGGAGACCCTTTAAATTATGCAGCCAGACTTCGTGGGCACCCTTTAGATTATGTATCCAGACTTTGTATGCACCCTTTAGACTATGCAGCCAGACTTTCTGGACAGCCTGTAAATTATGCAACCAGACTTTGTGGGCACCCTTTAGATTATGTTTCCAGACTTTGTGGGCACCCTTTAGATTATGCAGCCAGATTTATGGACACCTTCAGATTATGCAGCCATACTTTGTGGGCACCATGTAAATTATGTACTAGACTTTATGGGCACTATATATATATATATATATATATATATATATATATATATATATATATATACTAGCAGTGCAGCCCGGTTTTGCTCGGGCGTTATGTACTCTTCATACTTTTATGTGCGTATATATATATATATATATATATATATATATATATATATATATATATATATATATATATATTAAAATGTTGACTCATGTCCAGGTATCCTACATCTAAAATTTCAAGTGTTTAGACACAAAATTCGCGGAGGAGTTGGGTAGCGTTTGAAAAGGTCAGCTCTTTCAACTTAGATGCTTGGTCAGCCAACTTTTCGCCCCAAAACAGAATAAAACCTTGCAGCATGATTGAATATATGTAAAATTCCCAATGTTTAAACCCGAAAGTGGCTGAATAGTTTGCTAGACACCGCAAAGGTCAAGGCTTTTGAACTTTGACCACTTAGCAGATAAATTTTAGGTCAAAGCCGATTAAAAAGCATGGCGTATGTCTGAATATATTTTATGTTAAATTTCAAACGTTTAGAACAAAATTCGCTGAGTCATTTTGTAGAGACCGCAGAAGTAATTATTTTTTTTTAGCTCTGTCCCAAATTTTGCCTTCTTTACTGTTATTTAAATTAAGTTAAGAAATTTGATCGATGTCACAACATTTTACATTTAAGTGTTTAGACAGAAAATTGGCGGAGGAATTTGGTAAAGTTTACAAAGGTCAAATCGTTTAACTTTGACCATTTGACAGGCAAATTTTTGAGCGAAAACCGATTTCAAAGATTTTCCCAAATCTCCATACCCCTTATGTCAAATCTCTAATGTGTAGACTGAAGACTGACAGAGTAGTTTGGTAGGGAAATTTACACACACAGACACACACACAGATATTTTCACTTTTATGGATTCATAGATAGATATAACCATAATTCACGGCCATGAGAGTTGTCATAAACGATAAAACTACATATCTTAACTCCAAAAGAAATCTATATATAGAAATCCGAGTCAGCATTGTTTTTTTCTATTTTAACAAAATATTTTTATTCGCTACTTTAAAAGCGTCTCGCTACCACATGTTCATTTACTTCCGACCGCATCCTGGGTCCGGGCCACCCATTCTCGTCCTCGACTTCACACGGCTATTCACTTCGACGTCCACTTTCTTTCTCTTCGAGCACGTTGTACATTTTTCTCCTTTTTGTTTCCTTTTTATTTCTCGGTCGCACTTCCTAATTTGCATATGTCTTTTTTTCGGTTACTGCAGCTGCTGTTAATCTCTGTGAAAGCCAGTCATCCTTGGTTGCTACTAATACTTTCCACGAATTCATATGGACTATGTTATATATTCACCATGTTACACAAGTAATAATAAAGTTTCGACTTCAGCCAGACCGATGCAAAGTCTCCATTGAGAACAGATGTACAATAGTATATTTAATAGAAGTAATGTTATAGTTTCGGCTTCAAGCAGACAGATAACAAATTTCCATTATAAATAGAACTGCAATAATACCATTAATAGGAGTAATACTATAGTGATATTGAACATTCAGATGAAGCACAGCGTTCATACTCGAGTTTTCTGAGAAAAATCAACCCGAAAAAAACACCACTGTCTTTCCAATACGAAAAAATTATTGGAAATAAGAATTTATTTAAAAATATCTTCAATTAATTTGGTCAGATTTCGTATTTCATTTTTTGCATTCGTTAATTAATAAAATTTCGTTAATCAATTTTTTTTTAATTAATTAAACTTTGGCCAAAACAAATGACGTCTTAATAAACATTTTCGATTGTCGATATTGTCCGGAAAGTTACTATAATGTTGAGAAGAGAGACCGATATTTTATTATCTATATAATATTCTGGTTTTGCCTTTTTTATTTGCTCGTACGTGTCGTTTTGATTAATTCCAAATACAGATTTTGAAGCCCAACCCTCTATATATATAAAAGCGAAAATGTATGTATGTATGTATGTATGTATACATGTGTGTTCGCTTTTTCTGGATGTCAACAAAAGGCTTTTTTTCAGAGAAGCGGTCGCTCGCTTCACAACTTTTTAAAACTTTTTATATCACATATAAATCGTAATATCTCATAGTTAACAACGAAGCTCGCCTGTCTATTTAATTTGCTTGATTTCGGGAAGATAAATATTCAATATTTGTCGCTCGCCGCATGTGGGTTAGTCTTTTTCCTATAAAATCATGGGGGGGGGCGTTCAGCAGTAAATGAATACTATCCCGCAGTCAAACTTGACCTCATTAACTCATTAAAACAGGCACCTGCTAAATCCAAGTAATTAAATAAATTCAAACGTGTTTCCGTTAGCATCTTGCGGTGGGGCAATGGTTAACGTTACACGTCTTTTTTTTCACACTTTAATTTACAACTTTGCCTCAAGGGTTCGGGTTCGATCCTCATACTTACTTTTTTTAACCGCCCCCACACACCTCCAAACACCCGGGCAATGCCGGGTACCCCTCGCTAGTCCATATATAAAAAATGCAAAATGTATGTGTGTGTGAGTGTATGTCTATGTTTGTATGTCTCGTAGAAAAACGTTTGACCGAGGAGACGTATTTTCACCAGATCGGTATCGTTTTAAATTTCGACCCTTCGGATGACAAATATCGAAATATTGGCCAAAATCATTAATTCCTTCACCTTAAACTCTGTGAGTGCATTTCCTACGGACTCTAAAACGGATGGGCCGAATGTTTTTGAAATTTCACACACAAGAACCTTACGTTCCCGGGTGTTTGGGGGATGTTTGTTGATCAAAAAAAAAAGTTGTAGTGTGCAGGCAGGCTCGAACCCGAGACGCGAAGGCATAAAAGAAAGCGGAGGTGTGTGTAAGGGTGTTGGTTGAGCAAAAAAAAAAAGAAGGAAATTTGCTCAAGAAAAAAGTGGTGAAAACCAAGAAATGAACGTGAAAAAAGATACTTTATTTTCAGTGTCAAGTGTATATTGGATATAGGCATATATACATACAAACAAATACATGCATATACATCCAGATGTAGCTATACCTTCATACATATGTTCACCTATGCATACACATAGATATCCATATATACAGACACTAACACCCAGATGCACGCATACACATATATGTGCACATAGACATAGATATACAAATATATATTCATGTATATACACACGACCCATGAGCACATACATCCATACACACTCACATATAAACGTATACATAAGCACATATAAGGATATATACATAGACCTAATCATGCCCGCACATACACATACATATACACATGAAGATACATATACGTATATACAGATAAGTAAGTAGGTGCGTTAAAGGTAATGGTATTTCTGGAATACCCACAAAAATGTACATATATACACATACAGATATCAATACAGATTGCAACATAAGTACACTCATATAAATGTGGAGAGTTTTAGTAGCAACTAATAAGCTGGATTCATGGATAGAAGAATGTGCAGGTAGGTAAGGAAATACATGCTATGGGGAGGGTGAAGTAAGGGGATTTTGTTGTGTAGATGTTACGGTAATTGGGTGTATGCGGTAGATGGATGTATTGTGTATATTATTCAGCGGGTCCAAAAGGTTGTTGTCTGATGGATGTTTCAGAAAGGTATATAATTGCTAAGGAGGTGGGATTTGTAATTCCGGCAGTTTATGGCGGTCTCATGTTCTCTATTTAGTAATTTGTGTAACGCCTTACTCGAAAAGGTAGTTAAGGACTCTTATTTCTCTAGAATTTTCGGCTCGTGTCGTATAGACTTCTCTGAGGTTGTTACATAAAATCTGGTGTGCTGAAAGCGAATATCGAAGCGGCAGGCAAGAAGAAAGACAAACAATTGTAGTCTATCTACAGATGCTTAATTTTCACAAAATTATGTACACAAAATGTTGTTACAATTCTCATTCAATTCGTAGTAAGTTTTTTCAAAGTCTCAAGTCTCTTCACAGACAGCGACAGACGGATGGATGAAGTGGGGAGGGGTCACGTCTCTTCTCGGATTCAACAAGCAATCTGCTTTAAATCCCAACTCAAACTGATCTGTAACTCTCCACTCTCGCTAATTTTCGCACGACAGGCGTATATATAGTAAGGTATGTGGATGGGGTGGAAATTATCCTCGGCCAATAAGATTTTGCCACGAAATCGAAAGCTTTAGGGTTTTGTGTGGGTACGTTTCCCACACCTGAAATCTGAATTACTTATTCTCACGATTTGCACGTTCAGATGTAAATTCTGACATCCGATCTTGAGTTCATTTAAGGCCAGACAATGTTATAAGTGGAATTTCCTGTTATCAACTTTTAGCCGTAAAAATATATTTCTCTGATTTTCAAACTATATCTATTTTGACATGAAATAATATATATATATATTTATCTTCTCTATCATAAATCCTTGGGTTATCTGGTGTAACCCGGGAATACAAAACTACCTCAGCGTAGTTCTAACGCTCCTCAATGGGGAATTGCGTTACAGTTGTCTCTATTTTTAAAACTGAATATAAAAGTTTTTCGTTCAGGATGAGGAGGCATGGGAAGTCTAAAGATTAACATACGTTAGATTTTTTAAGGACTTCCCGTGTAATGGTTGGTGTAATGTTATTTTGGATTAGATGTAGATATTGGGAGGTTAGTGAGGTTTTGTAAGGGTGGTTGGGATTTGTGAAGGAGCATTTATGTACTCTAAATCTATCTTTAAATGGGGTGCTTGCCAAGTCAATATAGCATTTTTTGCCATTGTGGTTTTCTTCAGGTGCAATTGTGGCTTTATACACTACTTCTGTTTGTAGGCCTTGTTGATTAAGTGGGCATTCGGATTTGTTGGTGAAGTTACAATTATTTCTGCTAGTGTTATTTGTGTTTTTATCCTTGTTAAGTATTTTCCTATTGCGTTTCTTGAATGTTTGTTCTAGATTACCAGTACAGCTGTAGCTAAGCTTAATTGCGTAGTGATGACAGATTACCTGGCAAAGGGTACAGCAATTACAGGAGCCTATTATGCTTCACTTTTGAGGAAATTAAGGGAAGTCATCAAAATCAAGAGGCGGGGCAAGATCAGCAAAGGTGTCCTTCTCCTCCAGAACAATACTCCGGTCCACAACTCGCATGTCGCCAGATCAGAAGCATGGTAGTGTGGTTATGAAATCCTACCCCATCCTCCCTACTCTCCTGACCTTGCACCCTCTGACGTGCACCTCTTCCCAGCCATGAAGTTGTTTTGAAAGGAAAACGTTTCGCAGATAATGCAACCTTGATTTCTGAAGTAACATCGTGGTTGGAGGACCAACCTGGTGTGTTCTACAAAAACGGTCTCCAGAGTTGCATCAAACGATGGGAGAAATGCATAACTCTGGGTAGTTCTTATGTAGAGAAAGACTAATAACGTTGCTCTACTGCTATGGGAAGTGGGTCAAGGGCATTACTTATTGCACGCCCCGCATATGCTAGTTAACTACACGCTTAGGCTCACAAGTGGGTCTGCGAGGAAATTGGCCCGTCCGTCGGGTTAGGGTCAACGTTGTTCAGGTGCTCGACATACTCAGTTGGTCAGTACGGTCTAAACGTCCAGGAGTGAGTGTCTTAGTGTGCATGATGCAGCTTACTCATGTTGAGGTTAAATGAAATCCAGAAGAGTCTGTTGCTAGGAAAGGTTGATATCTTGTTAGGTTTTGCTGGAAAGGTTTATATGCGATGGAGAGGCTTGTTGCGCCGTAATATATTGTTGAAGAGGTTTGTTGTCGTTTTTTCCTTTCAATAATTTTGGAAAACTGGAGTTGAAATAGCGTGATAAGTGCTATTTGAGTTTTGCGGTGGGCTTGTTGCCACACGTTCTTCATGGATAAGTTGAAAGCTGAAATATTTTTTTATATTCGCACATGGCAAAAAAAAATATTTCGATAAAGTGAAGAAAGTTTAAAGTTTTAATACGTAGCTAAAACGCGCGTGTGACGTGGAAACCGCGTTGAAATTGCTATTACAGTTGTTAGGATTCTCGTTCAAATGAAATGTTATTTTCGTTGGTTGTAGCAGTGTATGTATATTGCTGGAGTTACGTCTGTGCGGTAGTGTGATGTTTGTTCGTTGCAGGTGCTCGTTTCACACGTGCGTAATCACGTCTTGTGCGTGGGAAGTGTTTCCCGACTGAGGTAAACAAGAACTGGTCCTCGGAAAAATAGTTTAGTTGAACAAACTGGGTTTAAGAAGGAATATAGCAGGAAAATTTGACCGTTCAGGTTCTCGAGGTCAGATTGTGATTCGTTTATGACGAAGAACAGATAAAAAAAAAAGTTTGAGTTAAATGACGAAAAAAAAAAGAAGTATAAGAATGTTTCAGAGCGCAGGTTGTATTCAGGACGTAATTAAAATGACTTTCCTGTTAGGCTTTAACGGAAAAGTGCTGGTTTGCGAGAAAAATCGAAATGTTCGTGAAGATAGTAGTCCGTTGGTATCGTCGAAGTATTTAACGGACATCGTTGTTCAAAGATACGCTTCGTAATAAAAATGTGAAGAAAAGATTAAAATGTCTATATCTTTTATATGTGCGTGAATATAGATAAACTTATTGTTCTGTTTTATTATTATTATTATTATTATTATTATTATAATTATTTAGGTTGCGACAGAAAATTCGTTTACTTCCTTTCAAGGGCGATTTGTTTACATTTTAGTTATAAAATAAAGATGGCGTACAATAGATAATTGACGTACGTGTTGGTCAGAGAAGTTTTTCTCCTTTTTTTTATTTGTATTGTTGTTTTTTTTTCTTTCTTTTTTTTTAATATATTTCGCTGATTATCTAACGATATATCGGTATGTGTTTCAGTTGCGACACTGAGAACGTTTCAAAAATGTTTCTTGGAACGCAGATTTTCATCTTTTATGAGAAATGTTCGTTAGGTCACCATTCTTGAAAAATATCACGTCGGCGGTCTACCACTGTTGAAGGGGGACAGTATGGTCTGCTTGTGTGATAGACGATCCCGTCCTCATTGTGTGTGAATAGATGTATTGAATTATAGAAGGGTTGAAAAAGCAAAAGATCGCATAATGATGGCGAAAACATACCCTTATATATCAGCGAAAAAAATGCAGATTTATTTACATGAGAAATATTAAAGATACAGAAAGAAAGAATGGGAGTTCGTTAGAATAAGAGTTCGTTACTTGGGATTGGTAGCTGCGAAAGGCTAACTGGCTAGTCAGGAACTGACTGGGTGGCCGATGCTCCCACCAGGAGCGATTTCTGTCACATCTTGACTGATCGAGCGTTCAGCAGAAAAGAAAAAGAAATATGAGAAAAAGGAAGTGGCGTAGCTAGGTCACTCTCCTGAGTTTAAGGGCGACAATCGAATTAGCCTGGGAATTTTCAATTCCCACAAATATTGACGTTATTATTTCGAAATTATTATTTAACACGGGAACTATTCTTTTGCAACTATTCTTTATTACAACTATACTGTCGCTCTTTTCTTACAACTAAACAACTACTAACCCGTTGACAAACATAAGAACAATTGTAGTAAAGCCAAGACTACTCCTACTACTACTACTACTACTCTCTAGCCGTCCTTTTTCCTTCCTTCCTTCCTTCCTTCCCTTCCTTCTTTTTTATTTTTGTTTACATTTCTAGATACAAAATAGTTGTGTGAGAACGGTGAATTTGTTGACACATTTACTGATCTGTTTCAATGTTAGTTTTATTTTATTTTATTTATTTAGGTTTTATTTTTTGCTTCAAGTTTTATTAATTTTTTTTTTTTTTTTAGATTTTAAGTTTCTAAAACTTGGTTGAAGGATTCCAATATGGGTTTTTCATTCTTATATTTCTCATCGGTAGGTTCATGTGCGTTTTACCCGCTAAATGACTTTCGTCGGCGTTCGATTCGTAGGAAAATCCTGTTTAATTTTCGATTTTTGAGCGATTATTCAGAAAAATAGGTAACTTTACACGAATAGGAGGACTTTTTTTCATGTTTGAGTGATCCGTCCGAATGCCATTAACCCGGAATAATCAACTCATCCATAAAACGTATTATTTTACTGTGTACGTTTTCAGTGTCAGTATTGTTCTTTTGTTTTCGTATTTTTGCTTTGTTTCAATTATCCAAATAAACAATTGTTAATACTTTTTTTTACATCGTTCATTTTCTGTATTACGTTTAAGTTATTTTAACGCATTTTTTTTTTTTTTTACAAATAATCTACTTTAACCCGGTGACAGCCATAAAAGGTTAAAAAGAGAGTCGCCAATCTGATAGGCCCTGAACTGGTATCTAAGCTTCAGCCTCTGTCCCATCGACGAAACTTTACATCCCTCTGCCTATTCTACAAGTATTTTAATGGTGAATGCTCTGACGAACTGCAAAGCACTTGTGACTCCACGACGTGAACACCCTCGACAAACCCGACAGACTGTTAAATCACACCCCCACACTGTAGAGATCCCTAGATGTAAAAGATCTTTCTACTCCAGTAGTTTCTTCCCCAGAACGGCTAGACTTTGGAATTACATTCAAGGTCCCTGCTTCCCCAACTCTACTGACGTGCAGAAGTTCAAGTGCAACGTGAACCGACATCTTGCTGCCCAAATCCCTACATTGTACCTCAGTAGTTTTTGCCCCTAATAGTGCCTTGTGAAAATGTAATTAAAAAAAAATTTACAACGGGGATTTTACCTACGACCTTCCTTCCTTTGTTTTTAACAATTTTTTCTATGTGATCCGTTTTCGGCTAGAAATGTTGCTGTAAAGAGGTCAAAGTTCAACGAGTTGACCTTTGAGAACTCTACCGAACTCCTCTGAGAATTTTGGGTCTAAGCACTTGAAATTTTAGATATAGGTCCCTTGGACATGGATCTAACTTAATAACTTGATTTGAGCCCAAAACAATAAATTTTAAGGGGTCATAATAGGGGTCAAAGTTGACTTCTGCGGTCTCTACTAAATTACTCAGAAAATTTCTGGTCTAAACATTTGAAATTTGACGTAAAGGGCATTCAGAAATAGGGAAAGCTTTTTCATCAGTTAGGGTCGAAAATGTTTAGTTTCCAATATATAAAAGTATGTATGTATGTATGTGTGCATGTCTGCCTAAAACTTTCGACAGAAAAAACTACTCGATGAAATTAAGTCAAATTTTGTTTCGGAAAACTTCGTTCCATAACGGATACAGACAATTTAAACTTTTTTCGATATTTTCATTTTTAATGTTTTGATTAAACTGTACAAGTACCGAGTTTTCCTTTGCAGTTAAAATTACTCTATCCAATCCGTTCCGAATAGGTTTTAGGATTTCGTTCTCACAAAACTCTTACTTTCTTGATGGTAGCATTCGATGTCATAGACAGTAGTAGCTCTCCTTCAAATCTTATCTTATCGCGTGTCACTGCACGAGCGTATGAATTAGTTCTTCTTCAACTTTTTCCATGCTGATGATTGCGACGTACCTCTTTGTTACATATATCCACCGTATCTTTCTGCTCTTTTTTTTCCGTCGCACGCATTGTAAAAATAGTTCCTAGAAGAAGAAGATAAAGAACAAGAGGGTGAAGAAGAAGAAGAGCGATTAGTGGTTAGCATAACAACCAAAAGATGCATCGGTGGAGGATAAAGTAAAAGAAAGACGGCCAAGTGGCTATCAGCTGTCTTATGTGTGAAGTGATAGCGGAAGAGTGGTCCGAGGCCAGCGGCGTTCGGGTAGGCTCACTGCAGACTAGAGCAGATACAGCGCCAGCCATCGATGAAATTGTACTGAAATATTTTTTGTAGCGCCTCCACCTGGAAAACCAAATAATTATACGTGATAAATTATGGTGACTGAAAAAATGGCCCCAAGAAAAAGGGCCACATTGTTAGCAGTTTTGTGATCTTAGGCTATCAGTTTGTGTCTTTTGGGGACAGTTTTCTCGTCTTGTTAGTGTTTTACCATGCACCATAAAGTCGAGAATCACTTTTTTTTAAGTCCTATAGTCAATTTTGTTTTGCAAGTTATATAACTACTCTTTGATTATGCTTAGGTTGGCTTACTGTTTCCCTATTTTCTCCCGTGTTTTGTAAGCAGTCTTTCTGACGTATAACGAATCTTTAGGAGTCGTTCTTTACCCTGACTACACGTTGAAAATCTCCCGCCAGCTTTTGGGGTGTTTTCTTCTTTGCTTTCGGGTCTTGAGAGAATTCGTTTTTTGCATCGTCGCATTGCTTGTTATTATTTGATTCAATAATCGTCGTTATCGCGTTTCACCAGGTTAAAACACTTCCATCTTTTGTGAAGAAGTGTCGTATTCGGACCGAAAAGATTTTGGTCGCCTGTAATAATTCCAGTTTGCTCGTCTTCGCGGGTCGTAAATAGTCAGTGAATTTACTATTTTCTGTGGTCCATAGTTTCCTTAAGAGTCAGCGGACATTTATGTTATCACTGTATTCCATTCTTTTCAACATTTTTAAGAAAGTGTTTGTTCTTTTCAAGTAACAATTTCTCCTCCAATATTTGATGCCTTGTGGAAGTGCAAAAACAGTTGTAGTTTTTGTTGTTGTTGTTGTTATATGAAGCTATTGTTGAAATTGAAACTGGAGCTCTCTGTTTTGTTCTACTAAATTTCCCTCTGTTTATAATGCACCTTGAGCAACTGTTTGATATTGGCCTGCCAGTCCTCCATCCTGGATATTTACTTCAAGCAACCGACAAAAACAACTGGAAAAAAATCTCAGAAGGAACAAAAAATGTTCTATTTTTGTGTGTATGTGGGTATAAGTGCTATAAACTTGTGTTTTCTTGTAGTTTTCAGGTTTAAAACATTGAAATCGAAATAAAAATGGGGGAAAACTTTTTTCAAATATTTAACCGTGCACGAAAATTGCATTTTTGCTTTCGAGCCCAAAAAATAGTTTATGTTTCATAAAATACAATGTTGACTTCCAATGAAAAAGAATATATTCCAAAGTCGAGGAGAAAATATCTCGCACAAATTAAAAATGTTATATTTCAGTTTTCTAGTTTGCAATGAATTGAAACAATGAAACAACATACGTGCTCTAAATTAGGGCAGCCTTTAAAAATAGACAGTTTTCTTTCGTCAAAGAAGACAGTTGTTGTTTTGTTTTGTTTTTTGCAACAACAAAATTTCAAATACAAAACGCTCTGTAGGAGAAGTTGTTTTCTTTATCCTGCTCAAGAAAAGAAAACAAAATATGGATTTTATTCTTCCTACTTGCATTCAGTTTTGCCTGTGAGTTCTTTTCGGTTTATTGTCAATTGTTTTGTATTTTGGGGGGGGGATTCGAATTCCTTCGTAGCTTGATTTTTTTAGAGCACTGGAGTATTTTAAAATTCGGTTTTCCCTCGTGAGTTTTCAGAAACCTCGTCGCCAGTTTGCTGTGGTTAGATGTTGAAAGAATAAGATAATGATGGTTGAACTGAAACGAAAAAGACTACATAATAGCACAAACTGGTTACCGGATGTGACGTCAAGAATACTCCACTGAAGAATCTGTAGGAGTGCCACCCCAACACACATACACACACAAACACACATATATATATATATATATATGTGTGTGTGTGTGTGTATGTGTGTGTGTGTGTGTGTGTAAACAATATGTCTTGAACAATAATGTTATAATAGATTTTCTTTAAACAAAGTCTCCTCATCAACAAAAATATGAGGGAGGGATTAAAAACACCAAAATTAAATAGCATTTTCTTCTTTAGTAGATATAACTTTTTTTCTGCTCACTTATAAAGCTTGTAATTATTTCAGTCCATCTATTCTTTGCCATGTTGTTACTGTTTAATTTAACAGCATTCTCTCTCTTACTCTGTCCCAGTCATTCTCTCTCAATATACAGAGTGTCCACAAATCTGGCTACTTAATGCAGCCAGACTTTGTGGGCTCCATGTAGATTATGTAGCCAGACTTTTCGGGCACCCTTTAAATTATGTAGCCAGATTTGTGAGCACCCTTTAGATTATGTAGCCGGGCTTTGTGGACACCATGTAGATTATGCAGCCAGACTTTGTGGACACCATGTAGATTATGTAGCCAGAC
>NC_136521.1:6694503-6722003 GCF_053919585.1 Euprymna scolopes | reverse complement strand
AGTTCTAAGAAAGAAGCTTTGGTCATAGAATCCATGTTTTGATTAATTTCTTGAATTTTTGTGAATTGTAAAGTAAAGGGAGAGGGCAAAAGTCTTTTGTCATTTATTCACTATATATATATATAAATATATATATATATATATATATATATATATATATATATATATATATATATAAGGTATGTGCAAAATTATTATTTTGCCCTCTCCTTTTACTTTACAATTAACAAAAATTCAAGAAATTAATCAATTTTAATGAAATTTTAATGAAATATTAATGAAATTTTCAGTATTTATCAAATCATGATCAAACAATATAATGAGCGAATTATTTTTAATTTAATCTTAGATGAAATGTGTTATTTTTCTAAACAAACGCACCTTTACTAAAGTTATGGTTTTCAGTAGTAAAAAAATGAATGAATTTACTTTTTTTTAATGAAAATAAAGCATCGTAAAATGTAACAATAAATAAGAATTATTAATTGTAACAGGAACATTACGAAAAAAATCGCCTAACCTCTGTATTAATGAATTCGATATAACTCGAAGAAAACTTAATTTCTCGAGCTATAGATATTATCATTGAATTAAGCATTGTTTATTTTATATTTTCGTATGAAAAATCATCATTGCAAAAATGTTTCTACTTTTTTAAAATTACATGTTTCGCCTGATTTTTATGTGCAAGATATTAATATTTTCGCTGCTTAAATGAAGATGAAACTTTCGGCGTAACACAATTTTATAAAATCTTGAAAAATATATTTTTTTTTAATTTAAAAGCCTGAACAAAGAAAAATAATTAAATTTAATAAATGGTAAAAATTATACAATCGTTCACGATATGAATGTATGGATTCAGGACTGGGTAAAAACAAGACAACCAGCAGCCTCTTCCTACCTCATTTTCAAACATCATTTGTGTTTTCGGTTCATTGATTACTTGAAGGCGACTATGATTTAATAATTAATTTAATCAGATAGGTCCAGAACGTGCTACAATGGCTTATTTAACAAATTAAGTATATAAATTATGTTTTTGATCTAAAGCAATAGGTTGTGTATCACCCGCATCTGTTATTAATCACTTGTGCTGCTCCTGTCATATAATTCATGCGTTGTGTTCTTGGGTTGTCTAAATAAATAAATTATTGTATGTCCTCTAATTATTATTCGGACAGCAAAAATTACTTTTGAATTACCTCCATTTAACCATTGTAAGAAACAAAATCGACCCACTTTCAAACAGAATTAACTAGAAGTACTTAACAACTTAATTGGATTATCTCCCTTCAAATCATCCTAAGCAACGACATAAAAACATTTCTCAAGTAAACTATGAATCTTTAGACAGTAAATAGATTAGAACACTTCACCCGAAATGTCCTACAAGGTTTATATATATTTAATACACCCATTTTACTGTATTCTCATATTCAATCAAATTGAAAACCGGAAATGTTATTATATCCATGTACCAATAGAACGATAATATATAAACATTACTTGCCAATAATACGAAACTAAAACTAACCGTAACATCTTTACAAGGGCGTTACGGCCATAATATAAATATAGATACCAAACTTTTTAAAATTCTTTTTACAAAAAATCAATTATTGGGAAATAAATGAATTTAGGAACCCAAAAAATGGGATTAAAATTTTTTAAATTTTCTTTTTTTAAATGTCTTAGGGCTCCCCGTAAAAACATCACATAACTCTGTTCTTAAATAAGGATACGAAAATTAGGCGATACATTAATATTTAAATGGGCTTTTCCGTAACCACAACCAAGGTAAATGTTTCTCGCATGCTTTTCCTATTAGGGATCCCCCCGGCCTTTTTTTCTTTCTATTCAAAAATGCTACATTGCCAAAAGTGTGTTTATTCATAAAGTCTGAAGAAATGCTGTTTTTTGAAAATTTTCAAACGATATAATGTTTTAAATTGTCGAACTGGACATTGAAACAATTGTAACGTAAATTGAAATACACTTTTTTTGCCATCAACACCTTGTCTTGAAGTCTTGATTTTGCACACACAGTATATTAATGCTCAATTATGAAATGTGATAATTTTGTAGCTTAATCCTTAAGTCAACCGTTTTTGGCTTGAAACCTATTGGTATAGTAAAATTTACTGAATTACACGAACTCACTATATTACATATAAGTCTATATATATATATATATATATATATATATATATATATATATATACATACGTACATACATATATATATATATACACTAAAACTCCTTTAATTTGAACTTCCTCTAAAGTTGGGCTACCTCTCATTTGGACTTCTTACTTTAGTGACAACTATGTTTTGCAAGCAATGTCACGCCGAAGAGATATAATCATAAAGAAGCTACAGAACCGAGTAATTGTAGATTTTCGTGATCGCTTACGGAATACAATGGCAGCCCCCGAGAGCTCAATCGATGAAAATAGAAACTTCAATGAGACTCATCAATGAATAACTAAAAAAAACGGTATTTTACATAAATGTATGATTTCCCCCACTCTTTATCTGTGCCAAAACGTAGATTCTATGAGCAAAGTTTCTTTCTTAGAACTGCACGCCAGTGGAAGTCTCTGCCGCTTGCCTGTTTCCCACCTGATTACAACTTGGACGTCTTCAAGTCCAACATAAACAAACTCCTGACAAACCGCCCCCTTAAGTAAGACACTCTATCAAAACCCTAAATACTAATGATTACTACAATACTATCTCATTGATTACTGTACACGCAATAACCCTTATCCCTGAATGGCCTTCGGGCCGTGATAAGTGGTGACCCTCATGTAAAAAGAAACGAACGGATGTTCAAATTATAGGACTTATACTATATAAAAAAGAAGCGCGTGTTCAAATTATAGGAGTTATACTATATATATATATATATATATATATATATATATACATTTGTGTAGAACAACACATTAAACGCAAGATAAGCTAATAAATTTTATATATAAAAGTTCTGTAATTTTATTTCACGATGTTTCGTTCAATAGAATATTTAAGTTGATGGTGTTCAAGTGAATGAAGTTCGTTGGAGCACAGGCAGTAGTAGAAGGTGTAGAAAATATTAAAACGATAAAACATTGTGGCGATATGGGAGAGGCCTGAATTTGCTAGGCAGTGCAAGGCCTATTCTTGAAACTCTTTCTTGGACTGTCTTAGAAATTTAATAGAATGGTTGGTGCACGATTCCTGAGATGGACGAACCGTGGCTGTATGGCGTATGTAGCAGTATTACCTATGTATTTATGTCTAGCTGTTCGTCTTAGAAGTGTGAGGAAGCAAAAACATATTTGTAACATCACTTAGCTAATAGCAAAATTTTAAGCTTCCTGTTGTGACGTAACTTTATGAACACGTCATCATGCACCTCATAAAATATACGATAAAATGTAAAATTAACGTGAAATATTACACTTTAGTGATTTTCATTCCAAGGCGTTCATTTTGCCTGGCAAAAATCAAAAATAATCATGACCGTCGTGTTCGTCAGTTTTTTTTTATGGCTTAATCACTCTTAATTTAAACAGTTGAATATTATTATTTTCTCGACACGCCACTTAGAAGTGCTTAAAAAGAGCTGGATCAGAGATCATTCTTACTCTACATCTAACATAACAGCAAAATGTCGACAAATTGGCTGTATAATATACAAACGTCCTTTCTTTACGTAACTTCTCGAACACGTCAGGGTTTACACGAGACAATGCCTGTTTGACAAGTATTTTAATGCTAGATGCTTTGAGGAATTACAAGCCGTTGTACCGCTAGACAAATATACTCCATAAAAAACTGATAAGCAGCTACACTCTGCCCCTTTTTTTTTTTTTTTTTTTTTTTTTTTTACAAAGGCATCACCACATTATCAAGGCCCAGAGGCCACTCAAGGATAAGGGTTAAAGAGTGTACAGTAGAAGTTGGTCAATATAGTAATCATTAGTAATGAAAATTTGGTAAATTTAATAACTTATATGGAACGGCTCATCAAGAACTTATTTACCTTAGACTTGAACACAACCATATTGTAGTCAGCTGGAAAGCAGGAAAACGGAAGACAATTCCACAGGCGTGCAGTTCTAAGAAAGAAGCTTTGTTCATGGAATCTATGTTTAGGTTTAGGCACAGATAAAGAGTGGGGGAAATTATTGATAGTGTTTACAGCTAGACGAGTGTTTCTTGTGAAAGTTTGGCGAGGGGGGACCATAGATTGAAGCTCAGTTGAACACTTTCCATGAAAATAACGATACATCAGAGACAAACTCGCAACATCTCTTCTGTGAGATAGAGGTTGTAAGGAGGAGAAAAGGACATCTCCTACGAGGCTACGAAGTCTATTTTGAACTCTATCAAGGCAGGACAAATCCTTTCTAGCAGCTCCTGCCCAGATGTGGCAACAGTATTCCATCCTTGGACGTACCTGGCTCTTATATAGATAGAGAATAGCATCAGCAGTGAGATATCTACTGGATCGATAGAAAGATCCCACCATTTTTCCAGCGGCCTTGGCAACAGATTTGATATACGTGTTCCATTTAAGATCAGGAGTAATGGTCAAGCCAAGAAGCTTGTCAAAACTTGAGGCCTCCTGAAGACGAGAGCCATTCATTTCAATTGATGACAAATGTGAATTAAAATGTTGATGATGTAAAGAGAGAAGCTTGGTTTTAGATGCATAAATTCCCAGATGCCAAGAAGCCTTCTAATCTAATAATTTATTCCCTAGAATAGCTAGATTTTAGAATTCCCTTCCGAGTTTCTGCTACCTTGACTATACTGACATACAGAAATTCAAGTGTGATGCAAACAAACATTTTGCTTCTCAACTCCCTATATAGTATCCTTGGAAATTATATCCAGATATTACCTCCATACATCAAATTAGCGTGGTGCTCTGTATGGGATGAAAAGGCAATAAAAATGTACAATTAAAAGTCAATATCTCAACACGTTAATATTAAATATTCTGATATTTTGGTCTCCAAATAGAATAAGCAGTTAAAGTAAAACCCCGAAATGTACCGAAACAGTGAGATAATTAAATCAGAACAGCCAGGGTCATTAACTTTTCATTGTTTTCTATATATATATTATTTTTTAATTACATTTTCACCCCAAACAAGGCACAGTGCCACTTTGAAGCAGGGGGCTACTATCAGGAACTTAATTAACGGGGTCATTATGAAGGGAGATGAGTAGAAAGATGTTTGATAACATTACACTTGAACTTCTGCATATCATTGCAGTTGGGAAAGCAGAATCCCGGAAGGAAGTTCCAAAGACCCGCAGTTCTGGGGAAGAAACTATTGGAGTAAAAGGCTTTCTTGCACCTAGGGATCTCTACTGTAAAGGGATGAGACTTGGTAGCTTATCGGGTTTGTCGGGGGTAGATACGTCGGGAAGGTACAAGTGTTTGCAGTTCGTCAGAGCATTCACCATTAAAGTATTTGTAGAACAGGCAGAGGGATGCAACATCTCGTCGATGGGACAGAGGCTGAAGCCTAGATGACAGTTAAGGACCTATCAGGTTGGTGACTCTCTTTTGAACCCTGTCCAGGAGCGAGAGACAAGCAGCAGATGCACCAGCCCAGATGTGACAACAGTACTCCATACATGGGCAAATGGTTGCCTTATAGAGGTATAGGATACTGTCAGGCGTAAGTAGTTTTCTAGCACAGTAGAGGGAGCCAACCTTCCTTGCAGCAGCCTTGGCAATACTCTTAATGTATCTATTCCAGTTCATATTCCCTGTAAAGTTTAAAATAAGTACTTTCAGGTAATGTGTTCTTTGCCATTGCTATTGGTGGTAGAGAAGGTTTCTTGTAGTTATTGAAGGAAACAAGCTTAGTCTTAGCAGCATTGAATGTGACCAACCATTTTTGTCCCCATTCCATTACGGATTGGAGGTCATCCTCTAGTGTTTCTGCCATTTCCTTGGATATATATATATATATATATATATATATATATATATATATATATATATATATATAAAAGCGAAAATATGTGTTAGTGCGCGTGTGTGTGTGTGTGTGCATTTTTTGTGTATGTCCGCCATCCTTCTTAAAACTTTTATATGCTGTTTTAATCATAATATATACGACTAAAGAACGGGAGTCGCGGCTATCGTTAATTTGGCCCACTTTTATGCGCTATTTTCGAGATATTTTTCGATCGCCGCGTCTTCGTTACAGTATAACACACTTCAATTTTTTATTCTCATTTAGTGGAGGAGAAATCCTTCACGATTGAGGCAATTTTTAATTGTTGTTTCTTTTTCTTCACATTAAAAAACGACGCTGGTGGCTAACTCTGCCCTCGTGGGGAGGCAAAGTAAATAGAAACAGAAACTGGCTTCCAGCGAAAAAACTATGTCAAACATCAAGTGAGTTAACTTTCTCGCACCTGTCAATTTCACTTTATAAAAGTTAACTTACGAAACTTATCACTTCCTCTCCCCCTCCTGGCCGAGATGGTTAGGTCACACTTTTTCTTTTCATTTCTTTTTCACCTGCGCATCAAGGCTTCGGGGTTCAAGTCTACCTTCATACTAAAACTTTTTTTACACCTCCACACACCCGGAAGCAGGGTTATTTTGATCTACCCCCTCCCAACACACACACACTCCTCCAAACACCCGGGCAACGCCGGGTACCCGCCGCTAATATATATATAAAAGGCAAAATGTGTATGGGTGTGTGTTTGTATGTCTAACAAAAACTTCCAACAAACATGGCGTATCCTCCTATCATTTTTAAGTTCGATCCTTCGGACGACAAGTATCGAAAAATTGGCAAAGAAATTCATTTCTTCACTCCCATTCTTTTGTACAGGAATGGGTCGGGTTTTTTTTTTTTTTTTCGCGGACATTTTAGCAAGTGACCGTCACTGTTGGATTGACTACGCTTAATTTCAACGCGAGCGACTTCCGGTTGCGCGATGGAAACATAGTTAAGACGTCACATTTTGTTCTTCCTTTGTGGTACGAGTTCGAGCCTGCCTTCCTACTACCACTTTTTTAAGCCCCTCTCTCCATCTTAATTGCCTACTTTATTTTTTTACCACGGGGTTCATTACTACACAACTTACACAAACCCAGGCAGGGTCCTCCGCTATTTCGGTCGGGTTTCAATCCTGGCTTGAGGTAGTTGCCTGTCTAGCCGCACTGATGAGCTGTGAAACAGCGAAACAGTACTGTATGTGGATGACTATAGTGCTCCTCACCTTGAGTTGAGCATATTGAGAAGTGAAAAACGAATTACCATTAGCATATAAGCGACGCTCTTTGTGTAAACAAATCGAGCGGAGGTATTTCGGACGATATCAAAACATCGTTAAACTCACTACTCGTTCAAGCAGCCGCCAATAGCGTAATGGTTAGAAGCCTTGACTGCCGTATAAACGGTCGGGTTTCAATCCTGGCTTGAGGTAGTTGCCTGTCTAGCCGCACTGATGAGCTGTGAAACAGCGAAACAGTACTGTATGTGGATGACTATATATATATATATATATATGTGTGTGTGTGTGTGTGTGTGTGTGTGTGAGCAAACAGTTAATGAAATATGTTAAAAAACACTTTGAAATGAGTTAAAAACATATTTAATTTGAAAAGGAAACACTAGATAAATGGATAGTCCTTAATCCGCGGAGTTTCGAAGAAATACTCTCCTTCTCATTAGAGGGTAGGAATTAGCAAAATGTGGGATCGGATTTTGCATGCAGAAGTATTTGATGAAACAACTAATAAGTCAAAGATCTTACTTGAAAACAAAATAAGTTAAGCAGAGGGAATATGGTAAAGAAAAAGGTGATTACACATTAATGGATAATCTGGTGGAAGTTAAAAAAAATCCACTGACGGTAAAATCCAAATGTAAAACTTCAAGAAAGTTAAAAGTACAATTTTTTTTTTTTTTGGGGGGGGGGGTTCAAGACTTTTTGTTCAGTCAAGTTATGGACTGTCCATAGAAATTTCATATGTATATATTTTTTAAAGAAAATAAGTTAAAATATGTTTACGAAAAGCGTAAATTGTTACATGAAAGTACAGGAAAAAAATTAGGTTTTTTTTCATCAGAAGTTAATATTTTTATTTAATTTTATTTATTTTTTATGGCTGCTCGATTTGTTTACACAAAGAGCATCGCTTTATACGCTAATGGTAATTCGTGTATGACTTCTCAAGATGAGGAGCATTATAGTCATCTCTCTCTCTCTCTCTCTCTCTATATATATATATATATATATATATATATATATGTGTGTGTGTGTGTGTGGGCGTGTGTGTGTGTATTTTATATATATACATATATGATGATTGCAACGTCTTGTCAGACAAGTGCCACTCCCTCAGACATTTAAAATCCATGAGCCCAAATGCCCGAGGGAGTATCTATACAAATATGATGTTACAGAGTCTTAGCTTTGTACGACAGCTAAGTCTCTCTCTCGGTTCAAAATGTTGAGATCCAGCAACAAGCAAGAGCAAGATAGCCAGCAACAAATTAAACTGCAGACCAGCTTAATGCGGGTAATGGTCTTCGGCTTTATGGTTTTTAAAATCAGAGATTTGCTTCTGCTAGAAAGGTTTCCTTCACCACGGCTTACGGGAGCCCTCTCCACCCCAACACATATATTCACACACACAAATATACATGGTGATAGTTGGCCGTTGACCCAGAAAAAGAGTCCATTCGCCCTTTGGAAGGTCTTGTTTTTAATCCTTCAGGGAGACTAGCCGCCCTCCTCACCAAACAAGTCTGGTGGGGCAACCAGTTTAGTCGCCGGTGACCCGACCATGAGGCAGGTAGTACTGGGTTACATGGTACCAGTAGCACATGACATGACCTGACACACAGATATACATATATATACATATACATATATACATATATGTGTATGTATATGTATGTATATACATATATATATATAAATACATATATATATATATATATATATATATATATATATATATATACATATATATGATGAGAAATATGGAAATAGTATTCCGACAAAATAGAGAAGTAAAAAGGAACAAACCGTATTATGTGTTCATCAACGTTCCGTCTTTATTTCATTCAGAGGAAGTCTCGAAATAAATAATACGGTTTGATCCTTTTTATTTCTCTATACATATATATATGTATATACATATATTTACACATATATATATACATATATATATATGTATATATATGTATATATATACATATATATATATATTTATATATACATATATATACATATATATACATATATACATACACACACATATATATATATGACAAAATTATTATTATTTAATTATTAAATAATCTTTTACTATTGAATAATAAATTAATTACATAATTTTAATCTTTTTGAATGAGACCTTCATAATTTGTGTTTTTTTCTTTTCGTTTTCGCGGACTGCTATCCTCACTTTCATAGTTGTTATTGTTTAACCATGTTTCCGCCAACTCATCCTCTGGCCTTCTTCAGGTGATTAACTGCGACGGGATATGAATGCTGAGTTTTATAACTGTATCCCCTAGTAATTACTGTCAACTCCCCCGCACGGGAGGACATTTGTGGCCTTCGCGCCAAGATCAACGTGTAGTATCTTTTCCGGCAGATGTTACAATCAAAGGTCATTGACCTTGTGGCAATGTTCTGGTCCATGTAGCGGCAACCCTACATGAGCCAGCTGGCAAATTACAATCCAGCTCCCATTTCCCATCTCTCCGGAGTTGGTCCCCTTTTCTCTCTCCCTCCCTCTCCCATTAAAATACGGCATTGTGCCTAATTTGCTGAGTGGGGAAGAAAATAAATGCATCCAGTAATTTCTGCCTTCCATATTTGTTGCTATCTCACCACGTTTTTTGACAACTAATCTTCTGGCCTGCTTTGGGTAGAATTGAAACCGCTATCTTCAGAGAACACCTACCTGGAGCTCTAAGAACTCAGCGCCTTTATCCACTTCGCCACGAATGAACCATTGTTAAACTAGTATATGTATACATTGTTTACTTCACTCGACGCACCAATCAGTCGACCTAGAGGTCACCGCAGAACCAATTTGGTTTCTAAGATATGATCGCTAGTTAAACTTAATAAAAATATGTGTTAGTTGTGAGATTCTGATCTCATTAGCGGAGATATTGAAAAGATAATTTTTGTATTGAAACCCAATAAAATGAACATCGGTGAAATGTCTTCGCTAATGAGATCATACTATCCGAATTATTATTCGTCTGTGTTTTGTATATATTTCATTAACGTCATCATAATATTAAACTCATTATTTATTAGTGTATAAATTGTGTTTGTATATATTTATATGATATTAGGTATATGTATATATCTATCAATCTATCGATCTATCTATCGACAATTATATAAATGCAACTTTTTCTGTGTACTTGAGTTCGTTCCTTATAGACTCCGAAAGAACTCAACAGATTTTTTAAAATGAATATCGGTGAAATCTCTTCATTAATTAGATCATATTATCAGAATTATTATTTATCTGATTTTTATTTATATTTCAACTGGACTGGGTGCCCCGCGTTGCCCGGATGTTTCGATGTGTGTTTTGAGCAAAAAAAAAAAAGTGATGTAGGCAGCCGGGCTCGAATCCATACCGGGATGGAGAAAAATAACGTGAAAAAAAAAACCTGACGTATTTGCCGTTGCGTCCATCGCCAAATCGGAAGTTGAGGATGAAGATGGTAAGATATTAAGAAAAGAACGGATAACATTCGAAAATATCGGCGAAAAAAAGCTAGCCCTCCTGTATAAAACTGCTCAGTGAAGGAATTAATGTGTTTGGCCAATTTTTCGATATTTGTTGTCCGAAAGGTTGAGCTTAAAAACACTACTGATCTCGTGAAAATTAGTCGCCTCTTTCAAAAGTTTTAGGAAGACATACAAACACACATACATTTAAACAGAAAAGTGAGATTTATATTATAGACTAGCGTGGGTGCCCGTGTTGACACGGGTGTTTTGGAGGTGTAAAAGAAAAATAAAAGTTTTGGTAGGAATGCGGGCTTGAAACCTTGCAGTGAATGCGGAAAGAAAGAGGAAAACCCCCTGACATCTTACCGCTCCGCTACGACGGCATAGGACCTGCCAAGCGGTTTAATTGAACGATTTAAAAGTTACATGAGAGGTGCGTGAATTTAATGAGATCAAACATTACGGCATAGGGGAATAAAATTAAATTTGGCTGCAAGCCAGTTTCTGCTTTTCCCTCCAAGATTTTGGGGAAAACAAACTTCCCGCGTAAAGGGCAGTGTCTAAATGAATAGCAATTGTCTGATATAAGGGGTTTCCCTCACATTGATCAAAGCTGATTGCTTTTCTGAACCTCCGACACAAGTGCCAGGGCCCGTGCCTTTCCACGTATTCAGTTTCGCTTATATACGGAAAAGCCAAACAAACACGCGGACATTTTTAAAAAATCGCGAAAATAGCGTGGAAAAGTCGCCCAAATTTACGATACACGTGACCTCGTTTCGTAAATCATGGATATTATAATATAGGTAGCATATAGGTATAGGTTCTAAGAAACAATAAGGGTTTCGAGCGCCCCTCCCCTGAAAAAGCCTTTGCCGGACGTACACAAAAAATGCACACACACTAACACATATTTTGCCTTATATATATATATATATAATGTTATCATAATATCCAACTCATTAGTTAATATTATATATACTGTTTTAGTATATATTTATATAATGTTAGCTATGTGTATATCTTTATCTCTATCTACATCTATCTACATTTATCTAGCTACTTATCTATCTATCTATTTATCTATCTACAATTATATAAATTCAGCTTTGTCTGGGTGTGTGTCAGTTCCTTCGTTTTAGTCTCCGAAACGGCTGAACAGATTTTCTTTAAAATTTACAGAACTTTAAGCCATATGTCTGGGAGTGATCATTGTTGAGTGTTGTCTCAGAATACCCATTATAATCATCGATTATTGGTAATCGAAACCGTTATATTAATTTATCTATCATCGGTAAAGCCATTTGTTCAAGTCGTCGATTAGCTGCAATGATAGAACAACAGGCTGTGAAAAATCTACTGTGAGTAAGTTGATAACATGTATTTTTTTTTGTTTTTGCTTTGTTATTTTTGCATGACGTGGTCAGTAGCTTCAAATCCGCACGTACATTTCTTAATTTTTTTCATTACCTGCAAAGAATTTTATAAGACTTGAAAATTTACGTGTTTTTTTTTTTTTTTTTTTTTTTTTTTGGTTTGTTTTTTTTACATGGCGTGGTCGGTAGGTTCAAACTCCGCACGTAAATTTCTTCTTTTTTTTTCGATAACTAGAAAGAAGTTTATATAAATTAATTTCATAAAAGAAACAGGTGTTCTCTAGAGTGCAATATAGAATAACGTATATTTGAGACTAAGCTACTGCATAGAAGCATGTGAAGCTTCCTCCCAGCCGATCTTACGGATTTCGATGACAATAAAAGTATAGAAGCATGATCATTCAATCCCGGGCAACGTCGGGACACACTGCTAGCGTGTATATATTTGTATTTTTTTACATAGGCATCACCACTTATCAAAGCCAAGAGGCCACTCGAGGATAAGGGTTAAAGAGTGTACAGTAGAAATTGGGAAATATAGTAACCGTTAGTAATGAAAATTCAGTAAATTTGTTAAATTATATGGAACGGCTCATCAAAAACTTGTTTACGTTAGACTTGAAGACAACCATATTGTAGTCAGCTGGAAAGTAGAAAAACGGAAGACAATTCCATAGGCGTGCAGTTCTAAGAAAGAAGCTTTTCTCATGGAATCTATGTTTAGGTTTAGGCAGAGAGAGAGAGAGTGGGGGAAATTAGTGATAGTGTTTTCTGCTAGACGGGTGTTTCTTGTGAAAGTTTGGCGTGGGGGAACCATAGAATGGAGCTCAGCCGAGCACTTGCCATGAAAATAACGATAAAGCAGAGGCAAACTCGCAACATCTCTTCTGTGAGATAGAGGTTGCAGGGAAGAGAAAATGACATCCCCCACAAGGCTACGAAGTCTATTTTGAACTCTATCAAGGCTGGATAATCCTTTCTAGCAGCTCTTGCCCAGATGTGGCAACAGTACTTCATCCTTGGACGTAACTTGCTCTTATATAGATAGAGAATTGCATCAGCAGTGAGATATCTACTGGCTCGATAGAAGGATCCCACCATTTTTCCAGCGGCCTTGACAACGGATTTAATGTATGTGTTCCATGTATGTAGAAGATTTACACCTAAACTAATTAACCGATGGTTATGAATTGCGGAACACAGCTTATGGGAGTAATCTGCCGCAATGTGGGCTATATTTAGTAGACATATCACTGCCGATAGAATCCTCTACCTGTATAAGAGCCGGGTACGTTTCCATACATGGGCGGGATCTATTCTGAGCATACTATTCTGACTAGACAATGTTCAAAACCTCTTTTAAACATTAGATAATTTTTTTTCAAAGGAAATCACCACTCATCAAGGCACAGAGGCCACTCGAGGATAAGGGTTGAAGACTGTACAGTGGTCAAAAGGACAATATCATAGTAATCGTTAGTAACGTAAGTTTGGTAAATTGAATTACTTAAGGGGACGGCTCATCAAGAACTTGTTTACATTCGACTTGAAGACGAACATATTGTAGTCAGCTGGAAAGCAGGTAAACGGAAGAGAGTTCCACAAGTGCGCAATTCTTAGAAAGAAGCTTTGTTCATAGAATTTATGTTTAGGTTCAGGCACAGGTAAAGAGTGGAGGAAATTATTGATAGTGTTTACAGTCAAACGAGTGTTTCTCGTGAATGTTTGGCGGGAGGTTACCATAGATTGAAGCTCAGCCGAGCAGCTGCCATGAAAAGAATGATAAAGCAGAGACAAGCTCGCAACATCTCTTCTGCGAGAAAGAGGTTGCAGAAAAGAGGAAAGGGAATCCCCCACTGGTCTACGAAGTCTATTCTGAACTCTGTCAAGCCAGGATAAGATATTCCTAGCAGCTCATGTGGCAACAATACTCCATTCTTGGACATATCTGGCTCATATAGGTAGAGAATTGTAGCAGCAGGTAGACATCACTGGATCGATAGACGGATCCTATAATTTTTCCAGCGATCTTCGCAACGGATTTAATGTACATGTTCCATTTTAGATCAGGAGTAAATGTCAAGCTCAGAAGCTTGTTAAAACATGGGACCTCCTAAAAACAAGAGCCACTCATTTCAATTCCTGCCAGATGGAGATCAGAGTGTTTAGTAGCATTATTTATTAATTATACAATCGTAAGTGAACATAAAAGAGGAATGTAATTAGTTGCGTGCAAGCGACTCTATAAGTCACTCCGTCGGTCGGTCGGTCGGTCGATCTGTCGGTCGGTCTGTCCGTAACACTTTTGCGCTTGGCCTTTTTGGTTAAGATCAACGGTCTGTTGCTAATAGATGCTGTTCTTAGTTTTTAAGCTTTTCTTGTCCTTTGGCCAAGATCAAAGTGTAGTATCTTTCCCGGCAGATACTGCAAGCAAAGACCATATGTGGGGGCAGCCCCAAATATAAGACCTTGGTCAATGTAGGGGCAACACTTCATACCAATTGTCACTATCCAGCTCCCCTACTCCCCGGGGAGTTGGTCTCCATTTCCCCTTCACTCCTCACATTAAAAAGCGGCCTTGTGCCTAATTTGCTCGGTGGGGGCGCAAATAAATACATCTTTTCTTGGCCTTTTGGCCAAGATCAAAGTGTAATATTTTTTCCGGCAAATACTGCAAGCAAAGACCATATGTGGGGGCGATCCCACATATAAGACCTTGGTCAATGTAGGGGCAACCCTTCA
The DNA here is from genome assembly GCF_053919585.1 of Euprymna scolopes. Taxonomy (NCBI): domain Eukaryota; kingdom Metazoa; phylum Mollusca; class Cephalopoda; order Sepiida; family Sepiolidae; genus Euprymna; species Euprymna scolopes. Next base: position 6,707,133 of record NC_136521.1, on the reverse strand, counting down.
TACTAATTGTTACTTTCAAGTTCCCCTACTCCCCGGGGAGTTGGTCTCCATTTCCCCTTCAGTCCTCACATTTTACAGAGATATTTACAGTTAATGCATATGCTTCGACGGTTACAACGCACCGAGTAGTCATTGGTTGGGTCGACCACTCATATAGGGGCCCAGTTGGACGCCCTAGCGTTAGGACATTTGTCCCCTAGTGTAATAAGTCCGGATTAGCTGCGAAATGTGTTAGAAAATATAAGGCAAAAATTATCATCGCGCCTACAACTTCCAGTAAACGCAAAGGAAGGATTGTGGCAATATTATAACACCCTGGGTTTTAGTGCGCGGTTAGAAGCTGAAAGAATATTAGTGTTTGTATCTATACCCCTCTGGTATCGAGGAACTAAATACGAGGTTTATCAAGTTATTACTCCACCCGTTCCATATCCACTGGACAAACTAAGTTAGGGTTGGTATTTAGTAACAGAGTGAAGTCCGAATAAGTAGCGTTTAATATGGCAAGAGACAGATTCACGCTGTTGAATCAGCGAGAGGCAGGAATATGCCGAAATAATGGTCTTGGAATTTGCCGCTCACAGAGTCCATTGTATGTCACTGGAGATCATGAGTTGTGTGTGTTGCAATTATTTCAGGGGATGAGAAAGTGATAAATAGCCTCTGCAAGGTTGAAGTGGCAAGTGAAGGTCTTTTGCTACTGGCTATACGAGTAGCTGAAGGCACCTGGTTGGTATCCACGCAACAGAAGATGGAATTGTCTAAGGTATGCGGTAATACCGCTGCTGGGGTAATCAAGGTGGGACCACCTTTCACTATGGTAGAACTGGACAAGGGTTTTGAAGCCCGGGAAAAGGGCATAGGATTACCTACGTATTATCAGGTTGAGGAACGGTATTTGTTAAAAGCACTTGAAGTAGAGTGGGCGAATGACCAATTGACTAACCTCACTTACCTCTGGGATCCCCTAATCCATCGTTCACTGCCACATACCCGAATTAGGCTATCAAAAGCTATGGGAGGAGTTAGAAGAATAGATTTGAGTGAATTACAGGCCCGATTAAACGGTCTGGAGATTACAGAAGCTAGGGATAGGCTTCATAAGCTAATGATTACAGGAGCGGGAGTGAGCACGCTAGTAACGATAATTGTGCTGTTGTTCGTGGTTGTATGGTGCGCGAAGAGAGCGAATATGGGAAGAGAACAAGGTGATAAGCATCTCGAGGTTGACTGCACGATGCCGGGAGAGACCGTGGTCCGAAACCGTCTGTGGTTCTGGAAAACGAGGGAACTGACGACGACTTGAAGATCTTCTTCTTTTCTTTTCTCTCTGTTTTACATAAACTTCTTGCAGGGCGTTGAGCTGAGAACCGTCGAAAGGAAATCTCAACGGTACCTGGAATGATGTGAGAAAAAGTTCTCAGTGAAAGAAAATCTTACAAGATGCTTGTAAAAAAGACTTGAACTGTGAAATAAAAGGTGAAGGTTCAACTACGACTGCTTAAGGTTAGAAAGATTTTCCTGGATTAATAAAAAGCAGGTCCTTTGAGAATCCTGATAGGGCTGCATACCCTTTATTACGAGACTGTGCTGTTGATAGCAGCGAAGTGAAAAAAAAAACTTGAAAAAAAAAAACTCTTGTAAATTGTGACTGTGACACTGTGGAAAAAAATTGAACTATGATTGAATTGATGAAAAAATTGCTAAAAGGGGAATAACTCTTATAAAACCTTGAAAAAAGGGGACAAAACTTTTATAACCAAGGTAATTAACTCTTACGAGCTAATTGATGAACTTAATGCACTTTATTGAGTGACAATTTATTAAATGATAATTATCTATCTTTGAATTATTAATGTAAATTAAAAAAAAGAATATACAAACAAAGAAAAAATTTGCATGTGAAAAAAAAGAAACTGTATTAGCCCTGACGAACTTTGAACTTTTACATTTTGATGATTTTACGAACTTTTTTTGAATTGACTTTCTTATGGACTTTTGAATGAAAAAGGGGGAGAACCCTGCAAAAAGGGTGGATATGGGATTGTGTATATGCTATCTTTTTGACGGGTAATTTGAAGATGGAGAGAGGGGTCTGTGAAAAACAAAATCTGACGGCGAACTGTAAAAACGGATGGAGTGGTGTGTTAAGGAATTAGTTCTACGAAGCAATATATTCTAATGGGGGGGAATGTGACGTAATCCCCCATTAAGAAGCTTTAGAACCCCAAGAGGTTCCAGGAGGGGTCGAATAACTACGCTAAGATAGCTAATCATTCCTGGGTTACGCCATATAACCCGAGGATTTAAAATGGAGAATATAAATATATTTTTTTTTTTATTTCATGTCAAAATAGATATTGTTTGAAACCAGGGAAATATATTTTGCAGCTAAAGTTGATGACAGGAACTTGAAGCATAACATTGTCTGGCCTTGGTGAACTCAAAGTCGGATGTCAGAACTGATATCTGACCTAAGCGAGTCGTGAGAATTAGTAATTCAAATCCCAGGTTTGGGAATTGCATACACGCAAAATTTGAAGATTTTCGATTTCGTGGCAAAATCTAATTGGCTGGGGAATTTTCCACTCCATCAACATATCTCACTATATATACGACTGTCGCGCGAAGATTGGTCGGATGAGATTAGAACGGAGAGAAGAACAGACCGTATAGAGACGTGACCCCCTCTACATTCCTCATCCACCCGTTAGTCGCTGTCAAGAGATGAGACTTTGAAAAAACTTACTAAGCGTGAATGATATTTGTAAAAACATAAGTTGTGAAAATAAATTCTGTAGGCTAGAATACATGAGTTCGTTTTTCTTCCTGCCTGCGGCTTCAATATTCGTTTTCAGCATATAGGATTCATTGCGACAACCCTCAGAGAAGACTAGACGACACGAGCCGAGAAGTCAAGATAAAAGGAATCTTAACAACCTTCTTCACAGGAGGGGTTACAGAGGTTTTCTTACACAGGCATCACCACATTATCAAGGCCAAGAGGCCACTCGAGGATAAGGGTTAAAAAGTGTACAGTAGAAATTGGACAATATAGTAATGATTAGTAATTAAAATTCGGTAAATTTGTTAACTTATATGGAACGGCTCATCAAGAACTTATTTACGTTAGACTTGAAGACAACCATATTGTACTCAGCTGGAAAGTAGAAAAAACGGAAGACAATTCCACAGGCGTGCAGTTCTAAGAAAGAAGCTTTGTTTATGGAATCTACGTTAAGGTTTAGGCACAGATAAAGAGTGGGGGAATTATTGATAGTGTTTACAGCTAGACGAGTGTTTCTTGTGAAAGTTTGGCGAGGGGGGACCATAGATTGAATCTCAGTCGAACACTTTCCATGAAAATAACGATACATCAGACACAAACTCGCAACATCTCTTCTGTGAGATAGAGGTGGCAAAGAAGAGAAAAGGACATCTCCTACGAGGCTAGGAAGTCTATTTTGAACTCTATCAAGGCAGGACAAGTCCTTTCTAGCAACTCTTGCCCAGATGTGGCAACAGTACTCCATCCTTGGACGTACCTGGCTCTTACATAGATAGAGAATTGCATCAGCAGTGATATATCTGCTCGATCGACAGAAAGATCCCACTATTTTTCCAGCGGCCTTGGCAACAGATTTGATGTACGTATTCCATTTAAGATCAGGAGTAACGGTCAAGTCCAGAAGCTTGTCAAAATTGATGCCTCCTGAAGAGAGCCATTCATTTCAATTGATGCAAGATATGGATCAGAATGTTGATGATGTAAAGAGAGAAGTTTGGTTTTAGATGCATTAAAAGTAACCAGCCACTCCTTTCCCCATTGTACCACGTGCTCAAGATCAGATGAGAGAGAATCGGAGAGAACTTAATCGTTCACTGTCTTAGATGTGCTATCATAAATGGTAGTCTCATCAGCATAAATGTCTACAAATGTAAGGATGTTTTTTGGAAGATCATTAATGTAGATCAGGAAAAGAGTTGAGCCCAGGATGGACCCCTGAGGAACACCAGTATTAATACTGTGAGCTTCTGATTTTTGCCCCTCAACTACTACTCTTATGAATTTATCAGAAAGAAATGATTTAATAATTGAGAAGACATTTCCAGCTATACCATAGCTGGAGATCTTGTGAAGTAAACCTTTATGACATACCCTATCAAAGGCCTTAGATATGTTAAGAGCAATTGCCCTATAAAGGTTGCCTCCGTCGAGAGATTTGCTAATCCTATGAGATATAACTGTAAGCACATCTGCTGTAGATCTATCAGAACTGAAACCATATTGAGTGTCACTAAGAAGGTTATTTTTGTTGAGATGGTTGATTACTTCTGTATTTAACACAGATTCCAGCAACTTACTCATGACGCACAGGAGACTTATTGCCCTGTACTGAGAGGGGAAGGAGCGATCACCTGAATTCTTAAATACAAGGCATACTGATGAGATTTTCCAGGGTGATGAGAAGCTATTCTCGTTAAGACAACGTTTAAACAGTTTTGTAAGTATGGGCGCTAGTTCTGATTGAAGTTTTTGGAGTACTATAATTGGAATACCGTCAGGGCCAGTTGCTTTACTGGAATCAAGGTGTTTGATTAGCTTGGCAACATCACGTACAGATATATGTATATCACGTAGCGTGTTTTCTGATACAGGAGGAAATATTGGGGGTTGGCGGCCTTGGACGCAAAGGGTAGAATTGGCTGCAAAGTTCTTGGCAAAGAGTTTGGCTTTGTCTGATGCTGACGAGATTATCTCAGATCCATTGATGATAGTTGGGATAGAGCACACGCTTCTGTTCAGGATTCTGTTTGCTATTTGCCAAAACTGGTGGGAACCAAGCCGCTGCTCAGCTACTTTGGACTTGACGGATTGAGCATACAATTATTTTGCGTTCTTTATTACTTTCTTACAATGGTTGGTGGCAGTCATGAAAGCGGCTTTAGTTTCCATACATCTATTACGTTGGAAGCAGTGGAAAAAGTAATTTCTGTGCGCAATGGCAGCAGCACATTCCGCAGAGAACCATAGCTGGCTGTTAGGTTTTTGCTGGAACTTTTTCGAGGGTATGAAACTGTCTATACCTACAATTAACCATTCCGTCAGGTCTGATACTATAGAGGACACATCCTTTTTAAACATGGAACGCAGAGGTAGATCCGATATAAATGTACGGAAGCTATCCCAGTCTGCCTTAGTGTATCGATATACTGTACGATGGAGAGGTACGGCTGGGAACTTATTACATTTCATTTTTATCTTAATTGATACAACAGAGTGGTCGGAAGACCCAAGAGAAGACAGAACAGAAGCTGAACATAGTTCAGGGCAAGTTGTGAGAAAGAGGTCTAGTAGACTCGCATACTGGCCGTCATTGTCGGGCACACGGGTGGGTTCGTGAACAATGTGATTGAGATCATAAGCAATGGAGAAATCATAATAGAACCTCCCCTCATCATCGGTCTTGTTTGAGTGGGTCAACCATTTGACGTTGTGAACATTGAAATCCCCACATACGTGAATGTTAGATGAAGGATCCGTAAGCCATAGTATTTTTATAAATAAATATACTAAGATGTGTGTGTGTAATAGCAGAAAAATGTATCCTGATATGTAGCAAATGATATTTGTATAAATGAATATACGTGTAGCCAATAATGTTTCTATAAATGAATATATGTGTACGTGTCAGTGCAGTACCATGTATGCAAATAGGTAGCCAATATTGTTTCTATAAATAAATATGTGTGTATGGGTCACTGCAGAACCATGTGCGCAAACATGTAGCCAATAGTGTTTCTATAATTGAATATATATGTTTGGGCCACTGCAGAACCCGGTGTGCAAATATGTAGCCAATGATGTTTCTATAACTGTATATATGTGTATGGGTCATTGCAGAACCATCTGTGCAAATGTGTAGCCAATAAGTTTTCTATAAATAAATCTGCTAGTACACACATACACACACTTACGTATGTATATGTGTGCGTGTGTGTGTCTGTGTGTGTGTGTGTTGTTTACATGTATCACTTTTCTTATTTTCGTACGTATTTTTCAAATCAAGTCTTCATTTTAATATCCTTGTATTTTACCTACATACAGCTATTGCAGTGTATTTTCCCATTCGTTTATTTATATTTTTAACGTCGTTTTTTATCATCAGTTTATGAACACCTCCGCTTCTCTGCGCCGACCCGGATTAATCCAACCCGTCCGTCCACCCGCAACGTCAATCACGGCGTCCACGTAGGATACCCTATTTATTTCTTCGCCCGTTAAACCGGGAATATTTTCCCACCTTAATGACAGAACGCGCTCGAATTAGAATCAACTATCCCCTCTTCAATAAAACCGGAAAAAAAAAAAAAAAAAAAAACGGAAGAAAGCGATAAGTATACAAGACGGGGGTATAAAAGCAGAACGCGGCCGCCCATAAATACTCCCACGTGTCATACAGAGGAAGGAGTAAAATAAAAGGGAGGGAAACGAAAATGCCCGCGTGGGGTCGTAAAGAAAATTTTAATAGCTTTTCTTTCACTTGAAGTAATTGTTGAAATAAAATGAAGAAAGTTTGTTTTTTTAATGCCAACCTGGATCTACACCGACTTTAGATGCAAATTTCTAAGTGTTCTATTACACACACACACACACACACACACACACACACACACACACACACACACATACTTATACACACATATGTGTGTGTAATATATATACATGTATATACATATTAGTTTAAAAGATGTCTCTCTCTTTCCCGCTCTCTCTTTCTGTCTGTCTCTCTTTCTCTCTCTCTCTCTCTCTCTCCACACACATACACACGCACGCACACACACACACATATATATATATGTATATATATATATATATATTTATATATATGTATATATATATATATATATATTTCAAATGGCGTAATGGAAACATATTATAAGGTATTTACAACTTCTCTTCCAATTTTCACATTTTTAATCATGTCAAAACGCACTATATTTCCTTTTGATGAATTGATTGTTGTCATTCCTTCTGATGAGTTAAGGGCATAATAGATTCACTGATTGACATCATAATTATTTATTGATTTTGCGCTACAAAACAGATACTGTCAAGAATTCTAAATGTCAACTGAATTAGAGGAATAAATTATAAGATGGTCAACATTATGAACTTTGGAATATAGTCCTTTGTCATTTATTCACTATATATATATATATATATATATATATATATATATATATATATAACTACTTAATTTACTCACATAAAATTAATATACGGAAGTATAGATTTATGCATAAACTTTAAGTATTTACTTCAAAATGCTCAATACGTAGGTCGAGCTAGTTAGTAAGTTATAAAATGTATATGGCGATTAAGCTATACTGAATATTCCACGTTTCATCCACTCTAGGATTCTTCACATTCTTCTTCGCATAAGCCTGAAGAATCCTAGAGTGGATGAAACGCGGAATATTCAGTGTAGCTTAATCGCCATATACATTTTATAACTTACTATATATATATATATATATATATATATATATATATATATATATATATATATATATATATATGTATATATATATATATATACATATGTAGGTATATATATGTTTCTGTGGAAATAAACTTTATTTGCTTATAATACATACCAATTCTTATTTAAGAAGCTCAATGTAATTGCAGAGCATATAATAAATAAGTGACAAAAGTCTATATTCCATATTTCATGATATTGACCATCTTACAATTTATTTCTTTAATTCAGATGACATTCACAATTCTTGACAGTATGTGTTTCGTAGCGCAAAATCAATCACCAATTATTATATTAATCAATGAATCTATTATGCCATTAACTCATCTGAAGAAATAGCAACAATACACCCCACAAAAGCAAACAATATTTCGGACATGATTAAGACTTCGTTGTATTGGAATTGCATTATGATATTCCAATATAAATTATTATATTCCAATATAAATTATTATATTCTAATATAAATTATTATATTCCAATATAAATTTAAAACAAAATAAATATCCGTTCATTTTGTAATAATGCGTTGTTTCGGCTTCTTACGTATCTAATACGTATTTCATTTTTACATATTAATTTGTTTATACTACGTCATTTTGATTTTTTTCTGCTGAGTCAAAGGCAAAATAGTTTCACTGATATAATGATTAAGTTTTTATAGTACGAAACAGATACTGTCAAGATTTGTGAATGTCAACTGAATTAAATAACTATATTGTACGAACATCATGAAATTTGGAATATAGACTTTCGCCATTTATTCATTATATATATATATATATAAGTTATGAAATGTATATGGCGATTAAGCTACACTGAATATTCCGCGTTTCATCCACTTTAAGATTCTTCAGACTTATGCGCATAAGCCTGAAGAATCCTAAAGTGAATGAAACGCGGAATATTCAGTGTAGCTTAATCGCCATATACATTTTATAACTTACTAACTAGCTCTACCTACGTATTGAGCACTTTTGAAGTAAATACTTAAAGCTTAGGCATAAATCTATACTTTCGTATATTAATTTTATGTGAGTAAATGAAGTAGTTATATATATATATATATATATATATATATATATATATACACACACACACACACACACACACACATATATAAATATATATATATATATATATATGATTAGTTTTTTTTGGAAAAATAATTCTAGCAGAGTGCTCAATTAAAAGGAAAATCCAAATTTTAAGAGCGTATTTATATTTTGTGTACAGAAAGTTGTTAGTTGAGACAGATCATTGGTACCGTCGGTTTCAAGCCCGATAATAAGGCCCGTTTAAGGTATCCTTATCAAGCTCTCTTCAGCCAATATTCGGGATACCTTAAACGGGCGTTATTATCGGATACCTTAAACGGGCCCTATTATCGGGAGACGGATATCTCAACTAACAACTTTCTGTACACAATATATATATATATATATATATATATATATATATATATATATATATATATAAAGCTTAACGTCTGTGTGTGTGTGTCTGGTCACGAATAGGCTCCTATACGATTGACTATTATAGAAAACTGATTACATATAATGATAGAAGATGTATCGAGAAACAGGAATGGGTATGTTTGATCTGGCATAATGAGGATTCATTAAAATTGTGGTGTGTACAAATATGGAAATAAAAAAAAGTAAACTTAAAAAAAACGTTTAAAAGGGTTTTTTGATATGGATGTACATAATACTTTCATAAGTATGTTTTAACTTAAATAGTGATGGTATAATAAAATTGTGGGATCTGCGTTCGCGCCTGGCCTCCATAGAATGGAAATATGCACAAACTTTAATAAAGACTTTTCATATCTATCTGCGTAAGTATACTTTGATAATTATGTTTTAGTTTGAGGAAATATGGTATAATAAAATTATTGGGTGTTTGTTCGCGCCTGACCTCCATAGAATGGAAATATGTCACAAAGTTTAACAGGTTTTTTTAATATAGATCCACAGAATACTGTGATAAGTGTTTCAGTGTGAACAGGTATGGTATAATAAATTATGGGGTTTATCTATTTTATTTTTACTTTCATCGTATTTTGCTTTGGTTTTGATACCCCCAAAATCCGAGGTATCTTTTTACAACCCTTCCTTTTCATAACCTATCATACTTTCATAAATCAGAGTCCATTTTCTGTAGGCTGTTTTTGAACCCAGTCCACGACCGGTGCTTTTGCTAGTACAGTCCTGGTCAAAATCATAAGCCCACTTAAGAAAGTAAGCGTTTACGCATATTATCGAATTTTTAATCAAACAAATGGTTTAAAACGTTGCCAAAAGGGAAAATATGATGGAAAAAATATGCAATCTGCTTGATTCGAAACCTTAACCCTGATCTGATAATTATTTTATAAAAACCCAAACATTTTCACCTGGTCAAAATGATAAGAACACTGATAATTTATCTAATAAAAGGCAATTATAAATCACTAAAAAGGGTCTCAGTATTTAGTATAGCCTCCATTATTACGAATTACTTCAAAAATTCTCTTCGGCATGTTTGCGACTAAGTTTTTTATCAGTTGCGAAGGAATTTAATCTCATGTACTGAAAACTGAATCAGAAAGATCCTTTATCGAATCATACTGGGTTCCATCCTTGAACACTTCTTTTGCCATCCATGCCCAAAGAAAATTCCAGAAAGATTTACACTCTAATAGTTTCTTTCCTCGACCAACTAAATTTTGGAATTCCATTTCTGCTACCTGCTTCCCTGATTGTACTGATATGCAGAAGTTTAAATGTAACGTAAATCTTGTTAATCTTTTCTATGGATCAAACGGACTACTGGTTTCACATTGAGTGTGATTTTCACAACGTTTCGGTCGATGTATTATCCTACCTTCTCAACGTTGTGAAAATAACACTCAAGATGAGAACGGTAGTTCCTTACATCCAGTGGTTTCATGGCTTGTCTGAGGCGTTTTTTCCATGAAGGAAAGAAAGAAATATTGTGCATCTTTGTGTTTTAATTAAGTACGTGCGTTTCTGTTACATTATATAATGTGAGTAGTATCTGTGAGTTAGTCTGAGAGAGTGGCGTTAAATCCGTCCCTTTCAGTGTACAAACGCAATCAGTTATCTTCACTTCCCCATCCTATTCCTCCACATAAGTCGTGTAAACATAAAAATAATCGTTTGTCACTCGGAAGCCATGAATTTTTAATATCGCAATTCCACCCGAAAATGCTGACGCCATTTTCTGCACTAGCAGTTTTCATGTTTCCCAAATGGAAAAAAAAAAACGTCCGCTATTATTTCTCGCCAATATTTTCCCGCCATTTTTTCTCCACTGAAATCGATCGCTTTTGTTTCTTTCTTCATTCATTTTCCGCTTCCGCGATTACGTCATGTGAAAATACAGTTCCTGGACAAAATGTGTCTATCTCCGTTAATGGAACTACTAACTTGAACCAATGGTGCTTTCTAGACCAATTCATATACTTGACTGCTGAGAATAATTTAGAAAGTTGCCAGAAAATACGACACAAGGTCATGTGTTATTTAAAGAAGTAATCGAATAATAATGCCTAAGCAACACCCTGCTTATTCTCCAGTCAATTTGCAATAAACAGTTCCCAGCGAGAAAGTAAATTCTGGAACAGGACCATATTTCATGCCGATTGCAACAAATCCATTTCATTTTGAAATAGAAGATGTACGTTTTCTTCTTTTTTGTTTTGTTTTCCATCCATTTTTTTACAAGGGGGTCACCACTTATCAAGGCCTGGAGGCAAATCGAGGATAAGCGTAAACGAATATAAGACAGTATTGTAGTTATCGTTAATATAGAAAGTTGGGTACAATTTGATTATTGAGAGCTTGTTTACATAACTTGAAGACTACCATGCTGTAGTCGGCCGGGAAGCAGGCCAATAGAACAATGGTCCAAAGGCGGAAAGAGAGATGTGGAGGAAACTGTTAATAGTGGTTGAAGATTGTCGAGTGCTTTTTGTCAAAGCTTGACAAGGGCTATCATAGATTTAAGCACAGTCGATGACTTGCCATGAAAAATAACGATAGTGCTTCCAATTCTACGATTACTTCATTTCTATATGCAGTTCATCGACAAAATGCGTCTATCTACCATGATGTTTATATTAGCTTAAAAATTTTATTGTAGTTTTCATGTCAATCTATATTTTTTATCTCAGCCAAGGAGTTAGAAACAAAATCAGTTTTTTTTTTTAGAAATGAGTACCCTTGTGAAAGATCGATGATCCCTAATAGAGATCTTCTTATCACATACGAGTCAATCGTCGGTCACAGGGATTTTTCGCAAGGTATCTCAGTGTAGTAGGACCCGTCAGTCGATTTGATAGGCCGCTTCTTTGTCGATGTGCCAGGCTGGAAATGAATCAATTTCATGCACACAAAAGAAAGACAGACTCGATTATAACTATTCTACTGGTGAATTCAGGATAGATGTACAAAATATAAATTTATATACAATTATTATTGATTTTGACAAAACTATACTGAGTCCCAATTGGATTAATTACTCTCGGTTTTGCGGTGTTGAGGGATCGAGAAGAGAGGGGGCGACGACTCTTCGATTATATTTGATTTCCCTAAAACCTTGGCTCTAACTCTGATAATTTCAGCCCTGGGACTCGTTTAAGTAGTGAGATGTCGGGGTATGTCGGCCTGCTGCCTGGACCAATCGCCACTAATTACTTAACCTCAGGGAAATCCCCTATTACCCGTATGCGCCTGTGATTATATTTCCTATGATAGGGACTTCTAAATTTAGCGCCTATTATAGGAAATATAATTTTTAAAAAACAAAATATAATTCACTCTATTGTCCTAAACACTCTTTCCTTAAAAAAATTAAACAAAATGAATAAGATTAGGGAGCAAAAAAACATCTACTACATATGTACTTAAATAACGTTTTTTAAAAGGGTATATATATGCATTGAATAATTCGCCCTTCCCACACGCACATTTATAGTTTCTTCCCGGAATGGGTAGGATTTTTATATTGTTTCCTTTTCAGCCGCGTATGGTAAATGGTCGTTTTTTTTTCTTCTGTCTTCTTCCTTTTCATATCC
>NC_136521.1:6649503-6689503 GCF_053919585.1 Euprymna scolopes | reverse complement strand
AAACCACAAATTTCCCCCACTCTATATCTGTGCCTAAATCAAAACGCGGATTCCATGAACAAAGCTTCTTTCTTAGAACTGCACGCCTGTGGAACTCTGTTCCGTCTGCCTGCTTCCCTCCGGACTACAACTTGGATGTCTTCAAGTCCAATGTTAACAAATTCCTAATGAACCGCCCCCTTAAGTAAACACTTCAGCAAATCTCCTCACTAACTTAATGTACTTGCAATAACCCTTATCCCTGAGTGGCTTCCGGGCCTTGATAAGTGGTGATCACTGTGTAAAAAAAATATATATCTATATATATATATATATATTCTATTAAAAAAATTTTCTTCAGAATCTTTGGATTCGGCATTAAATAACCCGAAAAGGGTTGAATGCCGTAAAACAAAAACAATCACCCAGTTTTCATATATTCCCATGTATGGAGGCTCTAAACAGTATTACATGTGTTTATTTATATGATTATCTATGGTGGCGTAGGTGTTATAATTGTTGTGGTATTGATATTAGTATTGTTATTATTGCTAATATTTTTACCAGTAGTACTATTTTGCTTTTTTTTTTCAATTTTTGACATATATATATATATATATATATTATTTTTTAACATATAATTATCCACTGACACGTGTTTCGTCGTCTACAATTCATCAGAGTGGCTGAATCTAGCGAAATTCGAAATCGGGACCCCATGGTAAAAAGCCTAAATCCTTACCCCTCGTCCACCTCGCTGACTGTTCGGATATATCGCGATTTGCGTATATGTTATTTGTTTTTGTTTTTGCGATACGCCTTCAATGAATTAAATTATTTACGAAGGTACTTTTTTACCTAAATGCGAGTTGGAAATAATTTTCCATTTAACAAATTTTGTACCCCAACATGGAGAGCGGTATATATATCATTTTTAGAATATAATTATCGGTTTAAGCTTCTTACCATGGGGCCCCGATTTCGAATCTCGCTAGATTCAGCTACTCTGATGAGTCGTAGACGACGAAACACGTGTCGGTGGATAATTATATTTTAATGTAATCATATCATTTGTAGGTAAAAATCTGTAAAAATGTATAAAAGCTTTTATTATGGACAGTTTGACTTTTCGACAAAGCTTTTTAGAACTTCAGAACATGACGTCATTTTTCAGAGAAAGGACATAATCTACGTTTATGAAGGTCACGGTTTAACTCTGCCGTCTTATGTACGCAACTAAACAAGTAGGATTTCGAAATTTTAAATTAAAAAAAATGTATTTGGCTTATTAAATATTCTAATAGTAGCCATTAAAAACATCCATGGCGCTTAGGGTCGTGAGTACAAAAATCTGGAATGCTCCAACGGTTTATTCTAATTAATCGATAAAAATGTGATTTCATTACAATGTCGATTATCAAGAAAGAAGCCCCGGGAGAGAGGCCGAAAAGACGTAACCATGGAAACGAAGGTATGGCTTCCGAAAACGCTTGTGCCAAGCAAAAATCACATTTTTAAAATGGCGCACATAATAGGCCGTGTTTATAAAACTCCTTACACAAATACAGACATTAGATTTCTTCCATTAAAATGTTTAAACAATCTTTCTTTGTTTGGTATAAGGATAATTTAATTTTAATAATGGATTTTTGCAACCATGAACAGGTATTAGAATACAGATTATTGGAACTTGGTTCGTACATGGTAACACGCACCCACGCATTGTATGCTGAGACAGTCACAAAGGGGCATAAAAGAAAGAAATTCAACTCAGTTTTTCTCAGTTGAAGAAAAAGGCCTTTATTAATGGTACTTTTTAAAATAACGTCTTGCACCTTGTTTAATTTTTTTTTTTTTAGTTCGACATGTCTTTAACAACACCCGGCCCTTATTCACCTCGTCGTCCCGCCACGCGTTTTGTTCTTAATATTTCCTTTTCGTTCCGCTGTTATGTCTGTAGATTGCCCAGCGGCACACAGTTGTCTTACCATTTTTTTTTTTTGTTGTTGTTCAAAGTCTGGATTTCATTTTATTTCAAAATTTCCTAACCCTAACCCTAACCCTAAATCATCTAACACTAAATCCTGCATTCAAGTCATCTGGTCGCCCACGCAGTTTCTCGCTATCGTGGCACACGTGTTTGCCCGTCCCTTGTCGCCCACGTGGATAACATTTTTCTCTTCGCTTTCTTTGTGTTCCTTTGTTTCCGCTGTGACGTCATCCCATGCACCGGAAAGGTTATTTGCATACGTGTCATGCGGCAGCTGCTACTGCTTCTACTAAGTATGTGTCAGCGGCTCTCTTGCGTTATTATCCTGACCTATCCTATTCATAGACTTTTACCAGCACCATTAACATTATGTAAAAAAATAAATGAACCGTCGCTCATGTTAATGGTACCATTTCCGTCTTCAAAGCTCTACAACGTTTTAGTTTTTTTTTTAGTTGAATAATAGGAGCCTTTACTTTTAAAAAGACGTATGTGTGTATGTTTGTATGTGTGTACAATAATGTGTATCACAAAAAAGTAATGGCGTATATTTTTTTGCACAAACATTAAGTATGATATTAGTAAAAAGTAACAGAACAGATTTTTCGGGGAAACTCTGTTTGCCCCGCCTAGGGGTGCCTTTCGGGTTAAAATGGCTAAAATTGACCCTTTTGTGCTTTTTAAAAATAGAAATTGATGTTTTAGATTTTTATAAAACTTTCTGAAAAATTGTAACTAAATTATTTCCATATTATTTTTTTTTCTATACTTCGCGATAACTCTTGGATGTATCCCAGCAGCTCTTTTAGGGCTAATAAAAACAATCGATTTTTATTTTTAAAACTATTTTACCATATTTGTCCAAAAGAATCTGTGTACGCCTATTTAGCAGTTTTGCATGGTGCGGAACTCAAATTTACATATGTTAAGGCCTTGGAACTTTGGGGGCTAAATGCGAAGGGAGGGGGCAATGATGGACTTAGCCTTTCTTTTTATACATGATGCAGCACGTAAATTTGCATATGTTAAGACCGAAAAACTGCACTATTTCTTCATTTTCACCAGGATTTGACGTCCCCTGGGGACTCTAGGGGCTAAATTCAGGGGGTGGGATAGAATGCACTCGCAGGGGACCGTACATGCTTCACTTGTTCTTTATTAAATTAAACACAGTTTTTCTCTGAAACTTTCGTGGATATTCACCCTAATCAAAGAAGACTTTCTTACTTTGTCATTTATATCCTCAGGACTCGTGTCTCGCTATGTTTGTTTTCTGTTGCGGCCGAGAAGAAGGGGTACCGTGGAGAAAAATTGTACGCCCGATCATATGATGGTTGTGTCAATGTCGAATCTTGCGTATTTGAGTGGTTGGCGGCAATATTGAATAAAAAGCGGTTATCACATCTTTTGAAAGCATTTTTCGTGAGGTTAAATGTGAAAATTTGAGAAAATCAATGCTGTAAATTTTTTTATCAAATGAAATATATATATATATATATATATATATATATATATATATATATATATATATATATACTAGTAAAAGTACCCGTCGTTGACTGGGTTCAAAAACAGCCTACAAAAAACGGACACTGATTTATGAAAGTATGATAGGTTATGAAAAGGAAGGGTTGTAAATTTGGGTTGAATTTGGGGGTATCAAAACCAAAGCAAAATATGATGGAAGTAAAAATAAAATAGATAAACCCCATAATTTATTATACCATACCTGTTCACACTGAAACATTTATAACAATATTCTGTGTATCTATATTAAAAAACCTTGTTAAACTTTGTGACATATTTCCATTCTATGGAGGTCAGGAGCGAACGAACACCCCATAATTTTATTATACCATATTTCTTCAAACTGATACATAATTATCAAAGTATACTTACACAGATAGATATGAAAAGTCCCTATTAAAGTTGGTGCCTATTTCCATTCTATGGAGGCCAGGCGCGAACGCAGACCCCACAATTTTATTATACCATCCCTATTTAATTTAAAACATACTTATCAAAGTATTATTATGTACATCTATATCAAAAACACTTGTAAACGTTTTTTTTTTATTTTTAAATTTTTTATTTCCATACTTTGTGGACAAGGCACGAACGCAGACCCCACAATTTTTACTTAACCACCGTTCTGCCAGATCAAACATAACGATTGCTGTGTCTCGATACATCTTCTATCATTATATATTATCAGTTTTTTTTTTAAATAGTCAAGTATCCCCCACCTCCAAAATAAAATAAATTTCTAAATTTTTAAGTACTGCACAAGTGCCCCCGAAATGACTTTAAAACGATGCCCTCTCCTCCTGGCTTTCGAAATAATAACGTTATAATTTCAGCGCGGTACCAAAATTGCATAAAACCGTGTTTTCTTTTTTGGTGTTTTGTAATAACACAAGAATTATTTAAACTGATTTAATTCTTCTTAATAAAATAATTGCTTTCTTTGATAATACGTGTTTTCTATCTTTATTTTTGTTTCGTAATGACACAAACAGTGTTAAAACTAAATTATTTTATTTAAATAAATATTTGGTTTCGTTTTTCGTATCTTGACTCTGTGATCAAGTTTATTTTTTTTAAGCAAAAATGTTTTTTTAAATATTGCAAGGGTGCATATTCTCTTTTAAAAACAATATCTTCTTCAAGAACGGTAATAAAATGTGTTTTCAATCGATATTTATGCAATAAGGGACCAGTTTTCCTACCTAGCAAAAAGAGGGGATTTTTCCGGGTACGAGTTTTCTTAGTATGAGTTTTCCGGGTACGGGGTTTCCGGAGACAAGTTTTCCCGGGACGAGTTTTCCGGGCACTATATATATATATATATAAGTAGGTTGTAGTTTGCTTGAAGCATTGTTGAAGAAAATTATAAGGTAAAATTAAAAGCCAAGAACAATGCGAGATTTTTTTTTTATATAGAGTAAAATTAAATGCAAACATAAGAAATAAAGTTCTTTTTTTTTGTTGTTTGTTTTTTCTTTTTCACACAAATTTTAACTATAAACAACAGTATATATATCACCATTGAATACAACAGAAAAAAAAAATTACTGTTGTTTAGAGTTAAAATTTGTGTGAAAAAGAAAAAACAAACAACAAAAAAAAGAACTTTATTTCTTATGTTTGCATTTAATTTTACTCTATATAAAAAAAAATCTCGCATTGTTCTTGGCTTTTAATTTTACCTTATAATTTATATATATACTTCTAGCAAAAAAAAATGGTCCAAACAAATTTTATACATTTTATTGCACTAAAAGCTATATTGAACAAAGAATAATTCAACAAGGAAACAACAAGGAGACTACTAACACAGAACAAGACATTTACTTTAATAAATGCTTAGGATGGAATCGCATTCCCTTTTGATTTCTTTAAAAGATCAATTCTTTTAGACGTGCTCTCAACCAAAGTGGAACACTATGAAGAGGAGATGCTATTCCGTTCACTTTCAAAGCTTCCTACAATTTGTCATTGTTCTCGAAATTTCTTCTGGCCAATGCATGGGATATTATGGACCAAATATTATCGATTGCGTTTAAATCTGGGCTTTGACCTGACCAAAATATCACATCAATTGAATTATAAGAAAAACATTTTTGTGGCTTTCGCAGTGTGTGAAGGGGCATTATAACGTTGAAAATGATGTTGGGGGACATTCCCAGCTTCTGAATACTTGGTAACAGTCCTGTTTCTAATATTCGAATGTATTCCTTTGCATTGATTGACTTCTCACATCTAATAAGTTCCCCAACTCCTGCTGCAGTAAAAGTTCCTCATACCATTATCTCTCTCTTCCTGTGTTTAACTGTCGTTTTTATGCAACTTGGCGAAAATCATGCTACAGTTCTTTGGTTGCACCGTTCTGGAGAATCGGGAGCATCACTAACAAGACAAAATTTTGATTCTATCTAACCGGAAAACATTCCTGAACCAGTCTGTAGCTTTCTTGCCATAACACTAGAAAAATCTCTTTTATCATTAATGTTCTTCTTACATAAAAATGGCCTTTGCACACCTTTTTTGGGGGGGGGGAACTCCTATTTCTTTCGTTTGTCTAGAGATAGTATATCAAGAAAGAGAATTTCCAGTCCTCGTTTCAATTCTTTGCTATGGTCAACATAAGTTTTCTCCAAAACCGTTAATTTAAAACTGTGGTCGTCCTTCAAATTGGATGCTCTAGGGCGACCAGATCCAGATTTCCCTTTTACCAAGCGTTCGACTTCGAACCTTTGAACAATTGGCTTCACTACAGAAAGAGATTCTTTCACATGTTCTTTTCTTAAAATATCAAAAATCTGCTTGAAATTCATTTTGGACTGAATCCTAGAATTCGGTTTTTTATATTCTCGCCAAGATGCGGTATTACGATTTTTGGGATTAATTATTTCACTTATTATTATATGCTATAAAAATAATGATCTACAAAATAGAAATTTTCATTTAAAATTAACAAAAATTAATGGGAAAATATTGAAAAATAGATGTCTTCCTTCTTTCGCTCTTGGCCATTTTTGGGGGCTCATGAGTATATATATATATATATATATATATATATATATATATATATATATATATATATATATATATATATATATACAGTGAATAAATGAAAAAAACAACTATATTCCAAAGTCCATGATGTTGACCATCTTATAATATTTTCCTTTAATTCAGTTGATGTTTACAATTCTTGACAGTATCTGTTTCGTAGCGCAAAATCAATCACTTAATTATTATATCAATCAGTATATATATATCAGCCAAGGCCACAGGAGAGACACCCGAAGAGGCAACACTGACAAATGTAGGGGAAACAACAGTGTAAAAAACCGAAATTGCTTCCAGGACACTTTATATACAAATGTAGTTAAATTTGGTCATATTTTATTGGCTTGAAAAGATAGGTTCTTTTTAACCAATTGACATAGAATTTTAACCATAGAATACTATTATAATTTGCAAAACGCCTGCAAATTTTCATGTAGTTTCGTCGAGTAAAACCAAAGATATGAGCATTTCAATATTCAATTTGTCTATAAATATAGATATATCCATATAAACCACCTGTTTTGGCAATTCTAGTCCACTGATTAATTTTCAAACAAATATATATATACATATATATATATATATATATATATATAAATATATATATATATATATATATATATATATATATATATATAGAGAGAGAGAGAGAGAGAGAGAGAGAGAGAGAGAGAACATTTTTGGCCATTTCATAAGTTCCAAGGCTCAGCAACTATCGATAAAAAATAAACATATAAAGGCTCGTTTGAAAGCTAATGACGGAAATTGTCTAGTGATCTATGTGACATTTACCCTTAAGATCCCACATGAGAGGATGGGTCATCACCCAGAACCTATTTAGCCACATTTTTACAGCCATAAACCGTTTCAATCATAGTCATTTGTTTTCCTAGATTTGCATATGAATTTCAAAATATCTAGTATTTCCCCAAAACTGCTGGCCTTGACGAAGAGTAGATTAAAAACTGCTGCTATGGTTTCAAATTATCTGAAATGGCAGCAAGAGGAGACTTGATTCCAAATATTTCTCTTATCTTATATTTCCCCCTCTCTCTATTTTTCATACATAAAGTAAGTTTCACAGTGTATAAGGATTATTTGATACTGGCGATATTCATAATCGTACTCTATTTTTAAAATAGAAGAGATATAACATATGAAGAATATTTGGAATCAAGTCTCCCTTTCAGTTATTTCAGACTAGTCTCCTCTCCATCAAGGTCAGACGTTTGAGTACTGAACATTCCCGAAAGGATGAAACATTAGTGTCCGTAAGTATTTAATTATTATAATAAATAATTATGCCAGCCCCTTTAAAAAAACATGATTTTTATCGTTGAGCACTTTCAGTTGAATTAAGTCGGTCAATTTAGCTCTTATGCATAGATCATCATATAATGATTAGATCACTCTGACTGACGTAAATAAGCATTTAAAAATTTTAAAAAAATGTTTGATTTTAACGATATTGCACGCGGTTAACGGTGGCCGAATGGATACGGTCCTTGCTAATGAAACCAGGGATGCCTTGTGTAACCGGGTTCGAATCTATCGACCGGTGTTAATCGTGACGCCCTGCACTGAAGTTTCTCGAAAGGTTGAAACACTAGTGTCTGTAGGTATTTAATTATCATAGTATTATATATATATATATATATATATATATATATATATATATACTTCAGAATAAAATTATCCAACAATCAGTTGGTATGGAAACCTGTGATTATAAGATTTTCAAAATATTTCTGGCAGTAATATTCTATAAGTATTATCCCACCTAATTAAGAATTGCTTGCTATACAAGATAGAGCAAATAAATTTAATTATAGTGATTCAATGAATTAAAAAACACTTTTTTGGAGTGAAATGTTTGAGTTTCATATCAAAGATATTTATTATTCTAAGCAAGACAAAGAATCCTTTAGAAATGTTATCTCCTTAACCTATAGGGTTTCGATGTCTACCATTTCTTCAGAGGAGAGAAGATATTAGCAAATATTTATAAAGGTATGTACCCTATTTGCTAAAGTCAGTGAGACATAGAAAATCAAAGTCAAAAAATTGATTAATCAGAAGTCATAAAGCAAGGGAATTTGAAGAAAATTGCGTGGTAAAATCCAAGTTGAACGTTCTTTAAAGCAGTGAGGTAATAAGATCCAAGCTGTATATTGGGTAATCCGCATAACTGAGTCGATATCCGGGTCGGCCATATTCCTGGAGAAAGTCTTCTTTATGGGTCCAGTGAAAAGTATTTTAAAGTCTGGTGGATACCTTTTTATTAGAAACCTATATTATTACTGGGGTGAAAAGTTAGTGGTAAGAAGAGGAGGTAATAATGAAGGGATACAGGGGGAGGGTGATCACGTGTATATATTTATATATATATATATATATATATATATATATATATATATATATTGTGTATATTTAGGCAGCATATTCTCCTTTAAGCATATATTGTTAAACGGCACAGCATTTTCTTGTTTGACAATTTTCCGTTTTATTTTTTCCAGTTTTCAAATAATCCTTCTTGTGTTATATGTAAAATGGTGTAAAAGTGTTCCGCAATATTTCGCAAGCGGACAAAGTGTTGGAAAAGAACAATGTAATTTATCAATTTAATTGCCCAATAGGAGAGTGTATCTCTAACTGTTCCTCTTACATTGGTCATACTACCAACACGTTGTCCCGTAGACTAACGCTTCATCTTTCCGATACGTGCTCTATCGCGCAACATTTAAAAAATCATGGCTGCCAGCATTCTCAATTTAGAAACATCATGGTAGAAAATACCAAAATTTTACAAACAGACTCTAACGTTAGGAGACTGAAGGTGTTGGAGGCATTGTATATAAAAGTGAGACAACCCAAAATAAACAATGTAAATTATGAATCCAGCAAAAATATTTTAAAATGCCTCTGTTAATGTATATATATATATAAAAAAAAAAACTGTCCAATAAAGTTGTATATAAATAGCCCACATAAGCCAAAAACGATCTTATAGTACGATGTAATTTTAAAACACGACCTTATCATTCGACGTAATTTCTAAACGACTTTTTATATAACCAGCCTGACGATGGCGGAAACGCCGAAAGCGCTCGCAGACTACGGAACACTTTTACACCATTTTACATATAACACAAGAAGGATTATTCGAAAACTGGAAAAAATAAAACGGAAAATTGTCAAACAAGAAAATGCTGTGCTGTTTAACAATATATATATATATATATATATATATATATATATATATATATATATATATATAGCGAGAGAGAGAGAGAGAGAGAGAGAGAAAGTGATCTCTTTAGGCAAAGTTCAAAACACCCACAAAGAAAGGTTGACTGGTTGCTTAACTAGGTGACGTTGTGCACCGGATATAGAAAGGGCAGGAAAAAGAGAAAAAAAAGGAAACAGAGAAAAGAAAAAGAAAAGAAGAGGAAAAAACGCAACTGAAATAATACGTTTTTCAAACTAACATCACCCTTAAAACCAATTAAACTAATTTCATCTTAATTTCTTTCATCTGTTTAAATCGGTGCCCGGAAAACTCGTCCCGGGAAAACTAGTCTCCAGAAAACCCGTACCCGGAAAACTCGTATCCGGAAAACTCGACCCCCGAAAAAAATCCCCTCTTTTTGCTAGGTAGGAAACCTGGTCCCTTATTGAATACATATCGATTGAAAACACATTTTATTACCGTTCTTGAAGAAGATATTGTTTTTAAAAGAGAATACACATCCCATAATATTAAAAAAAATATTTTTAACTCTTGCTTAAAAAAAATAAACTTCATCACGGAGTCAAGATACGAAAAACGAAACCAAATATTTATTTAAAAAATACTCTAGTTTTAACACTTTTTGTATCATTACGAAAAAAAAAGGAAAGAAAGAAAACACGTATTATCAAATAAAGCAATTATTTTATTTAGAATAATTAATTCAATTTAAATAATTTTGTGTTATTTTAAAGCAACAAAAAAGAAAACACGGTCTTATGTAATTTTGGTACCGCGCTGAAATAATAACGTGATTTTTTCGAAAGCCATTCTTAACATGGGAAGGGGTTATATCGTTTAAAAGTCATTTCGGGGGTACTTGTGCAGTACTTAAAAATATACAAATTTATTTTCTTTTGGAGGTGGGAGAGGCTCATTTTAAAACTATATCTACCTCAGTATTTTCTTTAATTTTCGGACATTGTTTGTCTAAAACTTATTTTCTAAGTAATGTCGAGTCTGACATTACTTGTTATTTCCTTTTAACCAAATAAACTTTTTAAAATAAGTTTAAACACCAAAAACTTACAAAGCTAGGTAAAAAACGAAACCTTCGAAAAATCAATTTGATTTTTTTAAAACAATAAACATGTAAAAATATTCTTAAAAATATTATGGGATTACCTAAAAACATACAAATTTATTTTCTTTTTGAGGGGGGCTCGTTTTAAAACTATATCTACCTTAATATTTTCTTTAATTTTCTATTTTTGAGCAATTATCTTCTTAAGACGTGATCCTCTTATGTTCGACATTTTTTGTTCACAAGTCACACTCGACATTATTTTTTTTTTAACTAAATAAACTCTTTTTAAAATAAGTTGAAAGACCCAAAACTTTCCAAGCTAGGTAGAAAACGAAAAATTAATTAATTTTTTTTTAAACAAGAGTAAACAAGTAAAAATATTTTTTTTTAAATATTATGGGATGTGTATTCTCTTTGAAAGACAATATCTTCTTGAAGAACGGTCAAAAATGTCTTTTCAATCGATATTTATTCAATAAGGGACCAGTTTTCCTACCTAGCAAAAGGGGACGAGTTTTCCGGGGTCGAGCTTTCCGGGTACGAGTTTTCCAGAGACGAGTTTTCCGGAGACGAGTTTTCCGGGGACCAGTTTTCCTAAATTCGTTTAAATCGAATTAATCCAGTCAACTCAAATAATATCATTTAATGCATAAGGTGCTATTCTTTTTAATTTTATACGCAATGATAATGCCCTTTAAATGGGAGAATTAAACTGAAGGTTTAGAATATAATAATGTTTGTGAATAATTTGTAAAACTACGGCTAGCGTATTGATAAAACGTGTTATTTTATTTTATAATTTTAACGGTAATATTTTGCGGTTAAATAAAAAATAAGAATACCTTACTGAAAAGTATCCAGACTGCCACCTTTTCGAACGCTAAAAAAGTAATTTCTTTTCTTTTGCCGAAAATAAACAAAATTTTATTTCACATTATTTGGTAGTGTATTTTCTTTTCTTTATTTGATATGCAAGTCCTCCACCTCCACAAGCATTGATCATGGTGTTAGAATTATTAGATTACGTTGGCCGAATGTTACGACCTTTAAAAAATAAATGTTAAAATTTCAACGATATTTCTCGCGGTTGAGATTGGCCGTGAGGTTTATTCTTTGTTAATGGAGTAAGAGATTGCTTCGTGGCCGAGTTCGGAAATCCCGACCGGTAGTATTCGTGTAACCTTGCCCTGATGATTCCCGAAAGGATGAAACACTACTGCCTGAAGGTATTAAAAAATATAATAATAATAATAAATATATATATATATACATATATATATATATATATATATATATATATATATATATATATGTATATAGTCATCGGCATACAGTCCTGTTTCGTTGTATCACAACTCATCAGTACCTCTCCCAAGCTGAGGATTGAACTTAGAGCCATCGCGTTGATAGTCAGCAGTTCTGCCGATCGACCCACGGGAGCCAAACCTTGCCAAATGCCTATTTTAAACAAACATTCTTCCACCAATTTGATAGTGCTCAAACCGCTTATTTATAAAAACATCAGCGAGCCGAGCCTCGTATATGGAAAGAGAGAGACTTTTATCAACAAGGTATGTTTCTGCTGTTATTAGCACGTAAAATACAAAATTGAAACCACAAACGCCAACTCAACTTATGTAAGAAACACCTTTCAGAAGCTCGATCTGAAATTCGGTCGAGAACCGTTTTCTATAAACTGAAATAACCAATAATCGCTGAGATAATTTGATGGCCGGACAAGACGCCCGTTAAACGCGTGTCCTTACGTTATTTTCACTCTAAATTCTTGCAGGCTATTGGAATCGGGGATGCGTACGTAAGGATGGTGTGCACTCGCGTTGTGTGTGTGTGTGTGTGTGTGTGTGTGTGTGTGTGTGTGTGCCCGGATGAGGAGCGTGTCACATGAGCGCCGGGGCCCTCCATTCAAACATCCGGAGACAACACGGCGCCCGATAAATCAACAACGACCGCGCGTCAAGAACGCTATAGTGTCGTCACGCGATCGAAAAATTGACAAGGTAAGGAGATCTCCGAGCCGGGATTTTTCGCACCAACTCTCGAATTTGCCTCTCCGACCATAAAGAAAAATTGTTCCATTCGATACAGACGGCCGTTGCGAGCAACAATCCCCGCCCCCATAAACCAAGTATCTTAACCATCCACCCACCCCGTTATCAACATCCCCAGTCCGGGTGGTGTTCTAGTGAAAAAAAGAGAAAAAAGAACGGGTATTTTAAAGATGCGTCCGTGGATAGCAATGCGAATTTAAATTTCAAACCTTAAGCCTGACAGACTGTGTGTGTGTGTGTGTGTGTGTGTGTGTGTGTGTGTGTGTGTGTGTGTGTGTGTGTGTGTGTGTGTGTGTGTGTGAACCTGGTATTTCAATAGGTCTTGTCTCCGGAAAACCCGTACCCGGAAAACTCGTACCCGAAAAACAAAAATATTTTTAACTCTTGCTTAAAAAACTAAACTTGATCACGGAGTCAAGATACGAAAAACGAAACCAAATATTTATTTTAAAAATACTCTAGTTTTAACACTTTTTGTGTCATTACGAAACAAAAATAAAGATAGAAAACACGTATTATCAAAGAAAGCAATTATTTTATTAAGAAGAATTAATTCAGCTTAAATAATTCTTGTGTTATTACAAAACAACAAAAAAAGAAAACACGGTCTTATGTAATTTTGGTACCGCGCTGAAATAATAACGTTATTATTTCGAAAGCCAGGGGTGTGATCATTTAAAAGTCATTTCGGGGGTACTTGTGCAGTACTTAAAAATATACAAATTTATTTTCTTTTGGAGGCTAGTTTTAAAACTGTATCTACTTCAGTATTTTCTTTAATTTTCGGACATTTTTTTGTTAAAAATTATTTACTAATTAATGTCGAGTGCGACATTACTTGATATTTCATTTTAACAAAATAAACTCTTTAAAATAAGTTTAAACATCAAAAACTTACAAAGCTAGGTAGAAAACGAAAATCAATTAAAATTTTTAAAACAATAAACATGTAAAAATATTTTTAAATATTATGGGATCAGCATTATTTCCCAAAATATACAAATTTATTTTCTTTTGGAGGGAGGGGCTTGTTTTAAAACTATATCTACCTTAATATTTTCTTTAATTTTCTATTTTTTAGCAATTATCCTCCTAAGACGTGATTCTCTTATATCGGACATTTTTTGTTCATAAGTAACACTCGAGATTACTTTGTTTAACTAAATAAACTCTTTAAAATAAGTTGAAAGACCAAAAACTTTTCAAGTTAGGTACAAAACGAAAACTTAGAAAAATTAATTTAATTTTTTTTTTTAAACAACCGTAAACAAATAAAAATATTTAAAAGAAATATTATGGGATGTATATTCTCTTTTAAAGACAATATCTTCTTCAAGAACGGTCATAAAATGTGTTTTCAATCGATATTTATTCAATAAGGGACCCGTTTTCCTATCTAGTAAAAGGGGACGAGTTTTCCGAGGTCGAGTTTTCCGGGTACGAGTTTTCCGGGTACGAGTTTTCCGGAGACGAGTTTTCCGGGGACGAGTTTTCCTAAATTCATTCCAATAACTAGCGTGACATACCCACGAAAAATCTCAATTCAGTTCTAAAAAGAAAGATAAATTGCATTGTTTTTATTTTTACTGCTAGCAATTACTAATATTACTCTAAACTCATGGACCCTTATCCTTGAGTGGCCTCCGGGCCTCGATAAATGGTGAATCCTTTGAAAAAAATATTTAGCTTAATTATATATTTAACTAAACTAGGAATTTTTCTATCGAACTCCGGAATCCGCAGAGAATTTCGAAATAAAGATGTTTAAGTTTGACAGATTCATGAGTTCGACAAGATACACCTAACGAAGGTAGGAGGTGACATCGACTGAAACGCTGTGCAAATAACACACAAGATGCGAAAAACAGCAAGAAACGTCACAATAAATGCGAATAATCAATCCTCATCACAAAAAAAAAAAAACTGAATCAAAACCGTAACTATGTAGCACAATATTATTTTATTGGTTATTTATTAATATTTATAAATTTATCTCATTTGAGTCACTTGTGTTGTTAAAATTCAAAAGACACTATTTTCAATAGTCATGTTGATACACGCGATATTTGCTGCGGTTTTTGATCTTTTAACCGACTATCATCAAAGATTTCTCTTTGAGAACAACTTGTGGTGTTCCCAGGAGTCTGAGTGACAACAAGTCCCCCCAGATTTCCAGTATTCTCCATCTCTTTCGATAACCTTTGCAGAATTGAATTTGTGTTATCGCCACAGCCGCTTACCATTGATTTCTCGTTAGCGACGACCATCAGTTTTTGCTGGTTTTTCCGTGTAAAATGTTCTATCCAGAAAATATCAGTTTTTAAAATATCTTTGTAATTAAATATACTTCACATTCCGTGAAATTTCCACGGCTGTGCTAATTATAATTTACGAACCAGTAATAAGCACACAGACCATCATCAAAGATTTCTCTTTGATAAAACTTGTGGTGTTCCCTGGAGTCTGAGAAGTCCCCCCAGATTTCAAGTATTCTCCACCTCTTTCGATAATATTTACAGATGAATTTGTGTTATCGTAACAGCCGCTTACCATTGATTTCTCCTTAGCGGCAACCATTGGTCTTCACTGGGATTTGGATGGCAAAAAACCTCGCCAAGGTTCTCTTTGCACTCATTCAACGGAAACCTGGCTAGTGCTTTTTCTCCTGAGCTTTTACATCCTCATTGACCCTTTTCACTTATTTCATGTGACGTCAGTTTTTCACGAAAAATTATTGGGGGAAGGTAAGGGGCGCAGGAGGGTTAACATACAGTTTCAGTTTTCAAGAGCCATGGGATGCTCCTTTGTGTCTATATTTAATATTATTGTAGTTGTTGTTGCTGTTGTTGTTGTTATTATTATTATTATTATTATTGTAATCATCATCATCATTATCATTATTATTTGATACCCCCGTTCAGTCTAGAGAGGCAATGGGCACCTCATGTAGAGGCAGCTGCATATGTGATTGTGAGGAAAGGGTTGCTCAATCTCCAACCTCACATCACCTGAATCGGCACTGTTTGAGTCCAGTGGCAAGGAGAAGTCCAGGACGACTTAAAACAATGCCGAGATAAGTGGAGAGCACATACAGCACCTGGAAGTCTGGAATGGTCACCCATTTAGTACTGACCAGGTTCAACGTTGCTTAACTTCGAGGATTCAGCGGGAATCCCTGTGACAACGTGATTATGTCGCATATCATTATATTAATAATAATAATTATGCTATAATAATTATGTTATTTTATATATTGTTATTTGTGTTATTATAATGCTCTTATTTTTATTGCTAATCTCAGTGTCTTACTAATATTATTATTTATTAATATTAAATTAATAATGAGAATCATAATAGTCTTATTATTTATTATTATTATTATTATTATTATTATTATTATTATTATTATTATTATTATTATTATTATTATTACACGGCTCTTTTTGTTATTACAATAATTTTATGGGGATCTTGTATTGCCTCTTCTTATCTTATTTATTGTTATTATTTTATGTTATTATTTTAATATAATGATATTGTAATTATTTTATCAATCTTTTCGCTTTTATTTATTTTTTTTTGTTAACAAGATTCTTTGGTTACTTTATTTTGAAAAAGAGATTTATTCTCGAAATATGAAAGATTTCCGATCATCTAAAACAGTAAGTCAGTATTTACTGATTTGTAATTTGAGTTTTGAAAAATAAATGGACCCACAAAGATGACAAATAAATTAAAAAAACATACATTCGTTTGTCTATTTTTTTATACGTCAGATCAATCCTTGCAATGCCTTCTTGTACTCCTCCATATTTAAAATTAATTTATGATTATGATTTTCCGCGTATTATTTCATCATGCTATCTATAATATTAATCTCACGTGTCTGTTTAAATGTATATGTATGTATGTATGTATGTATGTATGTATGTCTCGTAAAACTTTAGACAGAAGCGACGGATTGTCACAAGGTCGGTATCATTTTGAAGCTCGACTCTTCGGACGACATATATCGAAAAATTTGCCAAAAAGATTAATTCCTTTACCCTCAACTGGGCAGTTTTTTCAGGGAGGTTCGGTTTTTTCGCTGAAAATTTTTGCAAGTCATTCACCCTTCGGTTCCAGGACGTCGGATAAAACGCGTTATTTCGGCGCCCGTGACGTCAAAACCATGGTATGGACATCGGTAAGACCTTTTTTTTACCTTTTTTTCCTCTGGTGAAATTTCCTTCTTTTTTTTTTCTTTTTTGCTCAATCAACACCTTTACACACACCTCCACTTTCTTTTCCGTCTAGGCGTCACGGGTTCTAACCTGCCTGCCTATTACAACTTTTATTTATTTATTTATTTTTTTGCTGCTCAACACACACCTCCAAACACCCGGCCAACGCTGGGAACCCAGGCTAATTAACTCATATTATTTCAATTGTAATTAAAATACGAGGAGCGTTCCTAATGTTACGCCATTTATTTTTATTCCGCACAAATAGATCAGAGCGGATTGAGAATTGCATTGTTATTATGACTGAAAATATGTATTTATGATCTGAAAGTTTCATCTCGCTGTTGCAGATATTGACGATGTAAGACTCTATGAAAGCAACACCTGCCATGGAGGAACGTCAAAAGCAGAGGTGCGTCATTGAATTCCTGGTAAAAATTCGGTTGAGAATTGTGGTAGCTGCGTAGAAAATTACTACAGAAGTACAAAAAGCCGCTCGTTTTTATGGTACCACTGTGTGTACGCAACTCTTCAACATTTTTAGTTAAAAACATAGGAGGCTTTACTTTTGGAACGACCTTCGTATGATAAAGCGCGCTCCTGGTGCCCCTGCACAGCTGTCGTTCATCGCTGGCAAAAGTGCATTGAGATAGGTAAGTACTATGCAGAAAAATAAATTCTAGAGCAGAAAATGGTCACTCGTTTTAATGGTGCCAGTCCCGTCTTCATAGCTATTCAACTATTTGAGTTAAAAATTAAACATCTTTGCTTTTGGAACGGCCGTCGTATATTTGAAACGGGTTATATTGTTATATTTATTCTTTACTCGCAAGGAGTAGTCTTATAACTTGTGGTGTTCTCTTGAATCTGAGTGACAACAACTTTCCCAGATTTCCAGTGTTCTCCACCTGTTTCGATAATCTTTTAAGATAGAAATTGCGTTATCGTTAAAGCCGTTTACAATCGATTTCTCCTTAAAGTCGACCACTGGTGTTAACTGGAATTTGAGAGGCAAAAAAGCCTCTCCAATGTCCAGGAACTCTTTGAACTTATCCAGCGGAGGTTTAGCTAGTGCTTTCTCTCCTCGGTCTTTCAATATACGTTGAGCCGCCTTAATTATTTAGTGAGGCGTAAAGTTTATGGTGACACACAAGAAAAAAATAGGAGGGGGAGGCCAGGGCGAAGGGGGAGGGGGAGTTATTTACAATTTTACGGATTTTACTTATACTTTTAGGGTTTTACTTACAATTTTAGGGTTTTACAATTTTAGGGTTATACTTACAATTCTAGGGGTTTACTTATAATTTTAGGGGTTTACTTACAATTTACGGTTTTATTGACAATTTTAGGTTTTACTTACGATTTTAGGTTTTACTTACAATTTTAGGGGTTTACTAATACTTTTAGGGTTTTACTTACAATTTTAGGGGTTACTTACAATTTTAGGGGTTTTACTTACAATTTTAGAGTTTTACTTACAATTTCATGGTTTACTTACAATTTTAGGGTTTTACTTACAATTTTAGGGTTTTACTTACAATTTAAGGATTTTACTTACAATTTAAGGGTTGACTTACAATTTTAGGGGTTTACTAATAATTTTAGGGTTTTACTTACAATTTTAGAGTTTTACTTACAATTCCATCGTTTACTTACAATTTTAGGGTTTTACTTACAATTTAAGGATTTTACTTACAATTTAAGGGTTGACTTACAATTTAAGGGTTGACTTACAATTTTAGGGTTTTACTTACAATTTTAGGATTTTACTTACAATTTTAGGATTTTACTTACAATTTTAGTGGTTTACTTACACTTTAAGTGGTTTACTTACAATTTAAGGTTTTACTTACAATTTTAGGGTTTTACTTACAATTTTAGGTTTTATTTACAATTTTAGGTTTTACTTACAATTTTAGGTTTTATTTACAATTTTAGGTTTTACTTACAATTTTAGGTTTTATTTACAATTTTAGGTTTTACTTACAATTTTAGTGGTTTACTTACAATTTAAGGTTTTACTTACAATTTTAGGGTTTTACTTACAATTTTAGGGTTTTACTTACAATTTTAGGATTTTACTTACAATTTTAGTGGTTTACTTACACTTTAAGTGGTTTACTTACAATTTAAGGTTTTACTTACAATTTTAGGGTTTTACTTACAATTTTAGGTTTTATTTACAATTTTAGGTTTTACTTACAATTTTAGGTTTTATTTACAATTTTAGGTTTTACTTACAATTTTAGTGGTTTACTTACAATTTTAGGTATTTTACTTACAATTTTAGGTTTTACTTACAATTTTAGGTTTTATTTACAATTTTAGGTATTTTACTTACAATTTTAGGCTTTACTTACAATTTTAGGGTTTTACTTACAATTTTAGGGTTTTACTTATAATTTTAGGATTTTACTTACAATTTTAGTGGTTTACTTACACTTTAAGTGGTTTACTTACAATTTAAGGTTTTACTTACAATTTTAGGGTTTTACTTAAAATTTTAGGTTTTATTTACAATTTTAGGTTTTACTTACAATTTTAGGGTTTACTTACAATTTTAGGGTTTACTTATAATTTTAGGTGTTTTACTTACAATTTTAGGTATTTTACTTACAATTTTAGGTTTTACTTACAATTTTAGGTTTTATTTACAATTTTAGGTATTTTACTTACAATTTTAGGTTTTACTTACAATTTTAGGGTTTTACTTACAATTTTAGAGTTTTACTTACAATTCCATCGTTTACTTACAATTTTAGGGTTTTACTTACAATTTAAGGATTTTACTTACAATTTAAGGGTTGACTTACAATTTAAGGGTTGACTTACAATTTTAGGGTTTTACTTACAATTTTAGGATTTTACTTACAATTTTAGGATTTTACTTACAATTTTAGTGGTTTACTTACAATTTAAGGTTTTACTTACAATTTTTGGGTTTTACTTACAATTTTAGGTTTTATTTACAATTTTAGGTTTTACTTACAATTTTAGGTTTTATTTACAATTTTAGGTTTTACTTACAATTTTAGGTTTTATTTACAATTTTAGTTTTACTTACAATTTTAGTGGTTTACTTACAATTTAAGGTTTTACTTACAATTTTAGGGTTTTACTTACAATTTTAGGGTTTTACTTACAATTTTAGGATTTTACTTACAATTTTAGTGGTTTACTTACACTTTAAGTGGTTTACTTACAATTTAAGGTTTTACTTACAATTTTAGGGTTTTACTTACAATTTTAGGTTTTATTTACAATTTTAGGTTTTACTTACAATTTTAGGTTTTATTTACAATTTTAGGTTATACTTACAATTTTAGTGGTTTACTTACAATTTTAGGTTTTTTACTTACAATTTTAGGTTTTACTTACAATTTTAGGTTTTATTTACAATTTTAGGTATTTTACTTACAATTTTAGGCTTTACTTACAATTTTAGGGTTTTACTTACAATTTTAGGGTTTTACTTACAATTTAAGGATTTTACTTACAATTTAAGGGTTGACTTACAATTTTAGGGGTTTACTAATAATTTTAGGGTTTTACTTACAATTTTAGAGTTTTACTTACAATTCCATCGTTTACTTACAATTTTAGGGTTTTACTTACAATTTAAGGATTTTACTTACAATTTAAGGGTTGACTTACAATTTAAGGGTTGACTTACAATTTTAGGGTTTTACTTACAATTTTAGGATTTTACTTACAATTTTAGGATTTTACTTACAATTTTAGTGGTTTACTTACACTTTAAGTGGTTTACTTACAATTTAAGGTTTTACTTACAATTTTAGGGTTTTACTTACAATTTTAGGTTTTATTTACAATTTTAGGTTTTACTTACAATTTTAGGTTTTATTTACAATTTTAGGTTTTACTTACAATTTTAGGTTTTATTTACAATTTTAGGTTTTACTTACAATTTTAGTGGTTTACTTACAATTTAAGGTTTTACTTACAATTTTAGGGTTTTACTTACAATTTTAGGGTTTTACTTACAATTTTAGGATTTTACTTACAATTTTAGTGGTTTACTTACACTTTAAGTGGTTTACTTACAATTTAAGGTTTTACTTACAATTTTAGGGTTTTACTTACAATTTTAGGTTTTATTTACAATTTTAGGTTTTACTTACAATTTTAGGTTTTATTTACAATTTTAGGTTTTACTTACAATTTTAGTGGTTTACTTACAATTTTAGGTATTTTACTTACAATTTTAGGTTTTACTTACAATTTTAGGTTTTATTTACAATTTTAGGTATTTTACTTACAATTTTAGGCTTTACTTACAATTTTAGGGTTTTACTTACAATTTTAGGATTTTACTTACAATTTTAGTGGTTTACTTACACTTTAAGTGGTTTACTTACAATTTAAGGTTTTACTTACAATTTTAGGGTTTTACTTACAATTTTAGGTTTTATTTACAATTTTAGGTTTTACTTACAATTTTAGGGTTTACTTACAATTTTAGGGTTTACTTATAATTTTAGGTGTTTTACTTACAATTTTAGGTATTTTACTTACAATTTTAGGAGTTTTACTTACAATGTAAGGTTTAGTTAACATTTTAGGCTTTTACTTACACTTTTAGGGGTTTACTTACAATTTTAGGGTTTTATTTACAATTTTAGGTTTTATTTACAATTTAAGGTTTTACTTACAATTTTAGGGTTTTACTTACAATTTTAGGTTTTACTTACAATTTTAGGTTTTATTTACAATTTAAGGTTTTATTTACAATTTTAGGTTTTACTTACAATTTTAGGTTTTACTTACAATTTTAGGGGTTTACTTATAATTTTAGGGGTTGTACTTAGAATTTTAGGGTTTACTTATAATTTTAGGAGTTTTACTTACAATGTAAGGTTTAGTTAACATTTTAGGCTTTTACTTACACTTTTAGGGGTTTACTTACAATTTTAGGGTTTACTTACAATTTTAGGGTTTACTTACAATTTAAGGTTTAGTTAACATTTTAGGCTTTTACTTACAATTTTAGGGGTTTGCTTACAATTTTAGGGTTTACTTACAATTTTACGGTTGTACTTAGAATTTTACGGGTTTACTTACAATTTTACGGTTGTACTTAGAATTTTAGGGTTTACTTACAATTTTAGGGGTTTTACTTACAATTTAAGGTTTAGTTAACATTTTAGGCTTTTAATTACACTTTTAGGGGTTTACTTACAATTTTAGGGTTTACTTACAATTTTAGGGTATACTTATAATTTTAGGGTTTACATACAATTTTAGAGTTTTACTTAGAATTTTAGGGTTTTAGTTACAATTTTATGGATTTTACTTACAATTTAAGGGTTTACTTACAGTTTTAGAAGTTTTACTTACAATTTTAGGGTTTACTTATAATTTTAGGGTTTACTTACAATTTTAGAGTTTTACTTACAAGTTTAGGGGTTTACTTACAATTTTAGGGTTTTACTTACAATTTTAGTGGTTTACTTATAATTTTAGTGTTTTACTTACAATTTTAGTGTTTTACTTACAATTTTAGGGTTTTACTTACAATTTTAGGATTTTACTTACAATTTTAGAATTTTACTTACAATTTTAGGGTTTTACTTACAATTTTAGGGTTTTGCTTACAAATTTTGGGTTTACTTATAATTTTAGGTTTTACTTATAATTTTAGGTTTTACTTACAATTTTAGGGTTTACTTCAATTTTAGGTTTTACTTTCAATTTTAGGT
Organism: Euprymna scolopes; assembly: GCF_053919585.1. NCBI lineage: Eukaryota > Metazoa > Mollusca > Cephalopoda > Sepiida > Sepiolidae > Euprymna > Euprymna scolopes. Next base: position 6,666,631 of record NC_136521.1, on the reverse strand, counting down.
TTTACTGACAATTTTAGGGTTTTACTTACAATTTTAGGGTTTTACTTACAATTTTAGGTTTTATTTATAATTTTAGAGTTTTACTTACATTTTTAGGGTTTACTTACAATTTTAGGGTTTACTTACAATTCTAGGGGTTTACTTATAATTTTAGGGGTTTACTTACAATTTACGGTTTTATTGACAATTTTAGGTTTTACTTACGATTTTAGGTTTTACTTACAATTTTAGGGGTTTACTAATACTTTTAGGGTTTTACTTACAATTTTAGGGGTTACTTACAATTTTAGGGGTTTTACTTACAATTTTAGAGTTTTACTTACAATTTCATGGTTTACTTACAATTTTAGGGTTTTACTTACAATTTTAGGGTTTTACTTACAATTTAAGGATTTTACTTACAATTTAAGGGTTGACTTACAATTTTAGGGGTTTACTAATAATTTTAGGGTTTTACTTACAATTTTAGAGTTTTACTTACAATTCCATCGTTTACTTACAATTTTAGGGTTTTACTTACAATTTAAGGATTTTACTTACAATTTAAGGGTTGACTTACAATTTAAGGGTTGACTTACAATTTTAGGGTTTTACTTACAATTTTAGGATTTTACTTACAATTTTAGGATTTTACTTACAATTTTAGTGGTTTACTTACACTTTAAGTGGTTTACTTACAATTTAAGGTTTTACTTACAATTTTAGGGTTTTACTTACAATTTTAGGGTTTTACTTACAATTTTAGGATTTTACTTACAATTTTAGTGGTTTACTTACACTTTAAGTAGTTTACTTACAATTTAAGGTTTTACTTACAATTTTAGGGTTTTACTTACAATTTTAGGTTTTATTTACAATTTTAGGTTTTACTTACAATTTTAGGTTTTATTTACAATTTTAGGTTTTACTTACAATTTTAGGTTTTATTTACAATTTTAGGTTTTACTTACAATTTTAGTGGTTTACTTACAATTTAAGGTTTTACTTACAATTTTAGGGTTTTACTTACAATTTTAGGGTTTTACTTACAATTTTAGGATTTTACTTACAATTTTAGTGGTTTACTTACACTTTAAGTGGTTTACTTACAATTTAAGGTTTTACTTACAATTTTAGGGTTTTACTTACAATTTTAGGTTTTATTTACAATTTTAGGTTTTACTTACAATTTTAGGTTTTATTTACAATTTTAGGTTTTACTTACAATTTTAGTGGTTTACTTACAATTTTAGGTATTTTACTTACAATTTTAGGTTTTACTTACAATTTTAGGTTTTATTTACAATTTTAGGTATTTTACTTACAATTTTAGGGTTTTACTTACAATTTTAGGATTTTACTTACAATTTTAGTGGTTTACTTACACTTTAAGTGGTTTACTTACAATTTAAGGTTTTACTTACAATTTTAGGGTTTTACTTACAATTTTAGGTTTTATTTACAATTTTAGGTTTTACTTACAATTTTAGGGTTTACTTACAATTTTAGGGTTTACTTATAATTTTAGGTGTTTTACTTACAATTTTAGGTATTTTACTTACAATTTTAGGTTTTACTTACAATTTTAGGTTTTATTTACAATTTTAGGTATTTTACTTACAATTTTAGGTTTTACTTACAATTTTAGGGTTTTACTTACAATTTTAGGGTTTTACTTACAATTTTAGGATTTTACTTACAATTTTAGGTTTTATTTACAATTTTAGGGTTTTACTTACAATTTTAGGTTTTATTTACAATTTTAGGTTTTACTTACAATTTTAGGGTTTTACTTACAATTTTAGGTTTTATTTACAATTTTAGGTTTTACTTACAATTTTAGGTTTTACTTAAAATTTTAGGGGTTTACTTACAATTTTAGGGGTTGTACTTAGAATTTTAGGGTTTACTTATAATTTTAGGAGTTTTACTTACAATGTAAGGTTTAGTTAACATTTTAGGCTTTTACTTACACTTTTAGGGGTTTACTTACAATTTTAGGGTTTTATTTACAATTTTAGGTTTTATTTACAATTTAAGGTTTTACTTACAATTTTAGGGTTTTACTTACAATTTTAGGTTTTACTTACAATTTTAGGTTTTATTTACAATTTTAGGTTTTATTTACAATTTTAGGTTTTACTTACAATTTTAGGTTTTACTTACAATTTTAGGGGTTTACTTATAATTTTAGGGGTTGTACTTAGAATTTTAGGGTTTACTTATCATTTTAGGAGTTTTACTTACAATGTAAGGTTTAGTTAACATTTTAGGCTTTTACTTACACTTTTAGGGGTTTACTTACAATTTTAGGGTTTACTTACAATTTTAGGGTTTACTTACAATTTAAGGTTTAGTTAACATTTTAGGCTTTTACTTACAATTTTAGGGGTTTGCTTACAATTTTAGGGTTTACTTACAATTTTACGGTTGTACTTAGAATTTTACGGGTTTACTTACAATTTTACGGTTGTACTTAGAATTTTAGGGTTTACTTACAATTTTAGGGGTTTTACTTACAATTTAAGGTTTAGTTAACATTTTAGGCTTTTACTTACACTTTTAGGGGTTTACTTACAATTTTAGGGTTTACTTACAATTTTAGGGTATACTTATAATTTTAGGGTTTACATACAATTTTAGAGTTTTACTTAGAATTTTAGGGTTTTAGTTACAATTTTATGGATTTTACTTACAATTTAAGGGTTTACTTACAGTTTTAGAAGTTTTACTTACAATTTTAGGGTTTACTTATAATTTTAGGGTTTACTTACAATTTTAGAGTTTTACTTACAAGTTAAGGGGTTTACTTACAATTTTAGGGTTTTACTTACAATTTTAGTGGTTTACTTATAATTTTAGTGTTTTACTTACAATTTTAGTGTTTTACTTACAATTTTAGGGTTTTACTTACAATTTTAGGATTTTACTTACAATTTTAGAATTTTACTTACAATTTTAGGGTTTTACTTACAATTTTAGGGTTTTGCTTACAAATTTTGGGTTTACTTATAATTTTAGGTTTTACTTATAATTTTAGGTTTTACTTACAATTTTAGGGTTTACTTCAATTTTAGGTTTTACTTTCAATTTTAGGTTTTACTGACAATTTTAGGGTTTTACTTACAATTTTAGGGTTTTACTTACAATTTTAGGTTTTATTTATAATTTTAGAGTTTTACTTACATTTTTAGGGTTACTTACAATTTTAGGTTTTACTTACAATCTTAGGTTTTACTTACAATTTTAGGGTTTAGGTTTCATGCTTTCATTTCGTGTTGCTTTGTGTTCTACATCTGAATCAGTTTCTGTATGTCCAGTTTGTGCCTGTAGCACATGTGTGTTGGTCTCCGCATTCAAGGGTTTTTCTATAATGTTCAGTCGTTTTCATTACTGTAATTCGTTGTATCTCCTCAGTGATAACCATGATTCCAATTCAACTGTTCTCTTGTCAAAGTTTTCGGTATTAATCCTAGTGCCTTTACTATGTTTAATGTTATCCTGACTTTCTTCGTCTTCCATATCACTTTCAGCTCTTTGGCCTGTTCCGAGTCATGCTTCGAATCTCAATCTCCTTGATTTCCACTCTATGAGCTGCTGGAACGGCAAAATCTACAATATAGCAGGACTTTTCCTTCTTGTCTAGCATGACATCCGATCACATTGCTTGATTGGTTTTATCCGTTTGTATATCTATGTCCTATAGGATTTCGTGACAGTCAAATGTCCAGCAACGTTTCGTCTTTATTGTAAAACTTCACCTGGATAGAATTATTGAAGCAAATTATACATCAGTACAATATTTTAAAATATATGTGTTGTAATATCTTTGTTCTATTTCAGAACTGAAAAAAGTCGTTGGAAATTCAAAAGTTCATAAAATTGATTTAGCGTTTTGAAAGAGAGTAAGATTTATTTAACGTCACATAGCCGTTAATATATTTGAAAAGATATGATGTAATTTATATTTTTTAAATAAATATGGCCGTTATAATTACAATGTGAATGTTTCAATGAAATCCAATGAGTACGTTTCTTAATGTAATTTCTTGACTGATTACATGTATTAATTATAATAAGTTATGGTTTTTACCGTGTGAGTGTGTTAAATTATTCATGTTCTTTTAAAAGGAGTTTACGTATTAATGGCGATGAATCATAGAAACTCTCACGTTGTTTAACTGTGCTTGAATTTGCGAAAAGCGCTAATTCAAAAAGTCTCCGTCGCTCTTTGTTGAAAAAGATTTAACTATTTTTGCTTCTTTGAAGGCAATAATACGATTATGCTACAAAGGATGAGAGAATAATGCATTCAGAAAATTGCCATTTCTTATACAGGGTAGCACACTTAAAAGTAGTCCAGAAAATGTAGTAGGGAGGAGGAACATACCTTTATTGTTTGAGTTACCTGTAGCATTGCTTAAATTACCTGTAGTGTGATAGAAAATGCTGGAAGTGATGGCCGTAGATATCTATGCATTTCGGTACTAAAACCGGTTCGTGCTTGTACCATTTGTCTGGGTGTTCAAGCTTCGATAGTCTGCATAATTCAATTATTATTCGGTCCTGGATATGACCTTAAACTATATCCAATGGTGAGGCCCCAGTTTGCGAGCTTGGGAGTGTGGAGCCACTCTTTAATTGCCATTGCTCCCAGGTCCACTCTGACCCGGAGGAGTAGTACCTGTTAGGGTCACAACTATGGGTTAAATAGAAACCGACTTGAGAAAAAAAAATATATTTATTAAAAAAATTTCTTCAATCACTGGATTTGGCATTAAATAACCTGAAAAGGGTTGATATGCCGTAACACAAAAACAACCAACCAACCAACCAAATCAATTATTATTATTATTATTATTATTATTATTATTATTATTATTATTATTATTATTGGCTCACAAGGAGCTTTCACACAGGTCATCAAAAAATATCTCTCCTTGAAGACAACCTGTGGTGTTCTCTGGAAGCTGAGTGACAACAAGTCTCCTCAGATTTCCAGTACTGTCGACTTCTTTCGATACCATTCGCAAGTGACTTTGCATTATTGCAACAGCCGTTTATTATTTATTTTTCGCTGACAGCGGCTATTGGTCTCCAATGGAATTTCAGTGGCGATAAGCCTCCCCATGGTCCCAGTCCTCTTCGCACTTGTCCAGCGGAAGTCTAGTCAGTGCTCTCTTTTGGGACTTTCCATCCTCCTTGACCTTTCTCGATTATTTGACATCACTGTTTATTATTATTATTATTATTATTATTATTATTATTATTATTATTATTATTATTATTATTATTATTATAATTATTGGCTCAGAAGGAGCTTTCATACAGGTTATAAAAGAGCTCTCATTGAAAACAGCCAGTGGTGTTCCCTGAAAGCTGAATGACATAATGTCTTCCCAAATTTCCAGTACTCTCAAACTTTATCATTGGTATTTGCAAATAAATTTGCATTATCGCAACAACTGCTTGTCATTGATTTATCGTTGGCAGCAGCTGTCGGTCTTCACTGGAATTTGAGTGACAATAATCCTCCTCGTGGTTCCAGTTTTCTTCACATTTTTTTCAGGCTAGGTCTTTCCTTCCTCCTTCACTCTACTTGATTGTTTGTTTTCACTCTTTAGTCAGGAGGCAGGGATGTGGTAATGGGATTATTATTATTATTATTATTATTATTATTATTATTATTATTATTATTATTATTGTTATTATTGTTATTATTATTGTTTTTATTATTGTTATTATTATTATTGTTATTATTATTATTGTTTTTATTATTGTTATTATTATTGTTATTATTATTATTATTGTTATTATTATTGTTTTTATTATTGTTATTATTATTATTGTTATTATTATTATTATTGTTTTTATTATTGTTATTATTATTGTTATTATTATTATTATTATTGTTATTATTACTGTTGTTATTATTGTTGTTTTTATTATTGTTATTATTATTATTGTTATTATTATTATTATTGTTATTATTATTATTATTGTTATTATTACTGTTGTTATTATTGTTGTTTTTATTATTGTTATTATTATTATTGTTATTATTATTATTGTTGTTTTTATTATTGTTATTATTATTATTGTTATTATTATTATTATTGTTATTATTATTATTATTATTATTATTGTTATTATTACTGTTGTTATTTTTGTTGTTTTTATTATTGTTATTATTATTATTGTTATTATTATTATTATTATTGTTTTTATTATTGTTATTATTATTGTTGTTGTTATTATTGTTGTTATTATTATTGTTGTTATTATTATTGTTGTTATTGTTATTATTTTTATTATTATTATTATTATTGTTATTATTATGATATTTGTTATTATTAAATGTATTTATTATTATCATGAGTAGTAGTACCTATTTACTATGCCTCCCCACGGGACAGAGTTAGACACCAGGGTCGTTTTTTAACGTGGAGAAAAGGTCCAAAAATAAAAATTGTCTCAGTCGTGAAGGATTTCTCCTCCGCCGAAAGAGAACAAGAAATAGAAATGCAGCATCTGGAGAACAGATACTACACTTTGATCTTGTCCCGAATAGTAATGTTAATAATGATAACTATCATTATTATTATTATTATTGTTATTATTATGATATTTGTTAATATTAAATGTATTTATTATTATTAGTAGTAGTAGTAGTAGTAGTAGTAGTAGTAGTAGTAGTAATGTTAATAATAACAAATGTGATAACTATTATTATTACTATTATTATTACTATTATTATTACTATTATTATTATTATTGTTATTATTATTGCTATTATTATGATATTTGTTATTATTAAATTTATTTATTATTATTTATTATTATTGTTATTATTATTATTATTATTATTAGTAGTAGTAGTAGTAGTAGTAGTAGTAGTAGTAATTTCGTTACAAAATCAAATGCGTCATTAATGATTGGCATGCGACTTCAAACGGAAGCTGAAGCGACCATCTAAGGGATGCGGGCTTTCTTGCATCAAATAAAAATAATTCATAATAAATGACGAAAAAGCTGGTTCAAAACATGGCTGACTTGACCAGTCAAGGAAATCCTGCGTGGACTCGAAATATTTAGCCGCACGCTCGTTTCTGGCAGGGGTTTTGGCCAATGGAGCGTCGAATGATTGATAATTGAGTCGTTTTGATGTGCGTCCAGCAGACAGCCCATGGCATTACTCGCTTTGGGCAGTGATCGGTGACTCAGACATAAACGGCGAGACGTGCGTGGCCAAAATTCACACAGTCAATAAACAAACAAGCAACAATCCGAACGTGTATCGGTGAAACGTTAATTATGTACCTGAAAATATATCTCGGCTGCGGAAAGAAAGTTCAAAGGTAAATTTAATGATTACACACACAAATACACTTACACACATATGCACACACACACATACACACACAGACACACACACACACATATCTTCTATAATATAAATCTCACCTGTCTGTTTAAAATGTATGTACGTATGCATCTATGTATGTATGTATGTATGTATGTATGTATGCCTAAAACTTTTTTACAGAGGCGACGGATTTTCACCAGATCGATATCATTTTGAAGCTCGTACCTTCGGACGACAAATATCGAAAAATTGGTTAAAAAGATTAACTCCTTCACCCTCTACTGGACACTTTTCTACAGGGGGGGGTCGCTTTTTTCGCCAATATTTTCGAAAGTCATCCCCTCTTTTCGAGTGACTAGCCTTAATTTAAACCTTCGTCACTTCCGGTTTGGCGATAGACGCAACAGCAAAGACGTCACGTTTTTTTTTCACGTTCTTTTCCTCTTTCGCAGTACGGGTTCGAGCCTGCCTGCCTACTACCATTTTTTCTTTCTTTCCTTTTTTTTTTTTTTTTCTTGCTCAACACACACCTCTAAAGATCCAATCAACGCCGGGCACCAAGTCTAGTCTCTACTATTATATAACAGGCACCCTCGTTCCTTATAGACTCGAAAACTGCTTGGACAATTCTTGAAATTTCTCAGGAAGATACTTTATATGCCCGGCAGCGTTCTCAGATAGGTATTGTGTCTGAATATCGAAAATCGAAATAATACGTTGAAAGAAGGAACAGGCGATTTGGACTAAAGTTTACAATTTATACAACCTTACATCACAAGAACATTTGGCTAGTTTTATCACCACACACGTCGAAATGCCCGGATTTAAAATCAAAACTTAGTTAATATTAGTTAAAAAAAATATGACAGGAACGCGTTCGAAATGAATGTTTTTTGTCTAAGCACAATTGCACCGTTTCTTAGTGTTTTGTCCGATTGAAATGAAACTTTAGTCATAACTAGTTTATTATATTCAAAATATCACATCAAAATACTAGGGCCTTTGGCCTTTTTTTCTATATACTATACGTTTCCTTACTCCCCCATTTTAACATCAATATGTATACTGAACCTTTTACATCAAGTTATACGCACTCATATTCATTGCCACCCTAATCTCCGACGGCCCCCTTATGATCATACTCCCTATATCATAACAGTAGAAACTTATAAATATATTGCGGCAATTACCTTTCGGTTTTACAACTTTATATACCCACCCCCCAAATTAATCAAAAATTACCCACTCCATAGAAAATAGACACCCCATAAACCGTTAAAATAAATTACCACACAGCAACAATACACCCCCTATTTAACCATAATACATATACCCCTTAATCTCAATACTATGTTAAAGACAATTTATATTCTTATATATCATACTATATATAATAAGCTTCTCCTTATTTATTTAGAATTCATTAAAGCTTCCCCCAACACTCTATAATTCCTCTTAATCTTTTTCATCCCTAACGAACCTTACGCTAGTCGCCGCATCTCCCCCATGATACATAGCACCTTCTCCACTCTTCGTTATATATATATATATATATATATATATATATATATATATATATAGAGAGAGAGAGAGAGAGAGAGAGAGATATGCCTATATCTATATCTATCTCTCTCTCTCTCTCTCTCTCTCTCACTATATATATATATATATATATATATATATATATATATATATATATATATGTATATATATATATATAATTCTTTTAACTTTCTTGAAGTTTTACATTTGGATTTTACCGTCACTGGATTTTTATCTTCCACCAGACTATCCATTCATGTGTAATCACCTTTTTCTTCACCATATTCCCTCTGCTTCACTTTTTTTGTTTTCAAGTAAGATCTTTGACTTACTTGTTGTTTCATCAAATACTTCTGCAAGCAAAATCCGATCCCGCATTTTGCTAATTCCTACCCTCTGATAAGAAGGAAAGTATTTCTTCGAAACTCCGCGGATTAAGGACTATCCATTTATCTAGTGTTTCCTTTTCAGATTACATATGTTTTTAACTAATTTCCAAATGTTCTTTAACATATTTTATTAACTGTTTGCTCATATATATATATATATATATATATATATATATATATATATATATATGTGTGTGTGTGTGTGTGTGTGTGTGTGTGTGTGTGTGTGTGTGTGTGTTATTTGTTTTTATTTTTGAAATACGATTTAAATAAAGTGAATTATTTACGAAAGTGCATTTTTACCTAAATGCGAGTTGGGAATAATTTTCCCTTTAACCAATTTGATGCCCCCATATGGGGAGCGGCATATATATATATTGTTTTAAAAATATAATTTTCATAATAATGGCAATAAGTTTAAAACTATTTCCGCAACCAACAATGTCGCAGCTCACAAGTCTAGTTTGATCTATTTACAAAACTAAAAAAAATCGTTGGAAATTCTAAAATTCATAAAAAAGTTATCGCATTTTCAGTCATATAGCCGTTAATATATTTTTAAAGATATGACATAATTTCTATTTTAGGGAGTAAATATTGCCGTTAAAATTCAAATGTGACTGTTTCACTGAAATTAAATGAGTTCATTTTTTTTAAATATAATTTATAACTTATTATATGTATTTATTATAAATAGGTGGCGGTTTATATGGTGTGAGAAAGGTAGCCTGTGTCTAAAATTAATTATGGTCTTTTAAACGCAGTTTACGTATAAATGGCGATAAATAATAGAAACTCTCACGTTGTTTAATTGTGCCAGAATTTGCGATAAGCGCTGATTCAAGAAGTCTGCGTCGTATTTGGTTTGAAATAGATTTAACCATTTTTGGTTGTTTGAAGTCAAACATACGATTATGATGCAGTGAATGAGAAAATAATGCGTTCAAAGAATTTCTATTTCTTAAATCTCTTATATTCATCGAGCGGAGTTTAGAGAAAAGGCTCAACGAACACAAAAGAGATAAAAGAAATAGCAATTCTCAGAATGCAATCTTCTCTCATTTATTGCAGCATAATAACTTTTGGTTAGTTGGTTGGTTGTTTTTGTTTTACGGCATATCAACCCTTTTAAGGTTATTTAATGCCGAATCCAAATATTTTGAAGAAAATTTTTTATATGCAATATATGTGTTGTTTTCAAGTCGGTTTCTATTTAACGCATAGTTGGGACCCTAACAGGTACTACCACCCCGGGTCAGAGTGGACCTGGGAGCAATGGCAATTAAAGGGTGGTTCCACACTCACCAAAGACAAGACCTTTAAGTAGATAATTTTACTTGAAATTCAATATTTGTTTTTTTTTACAAAGGAGTAACCACTTATGAACGCCCGGAGGCCACTCGAGGATAAAGGTTAAAGAGTGTAAGAGGTCAAAGTACAATATCATAGAAATGGTTAGAAATGTAAATTTGGTAAGGGAAACGGCTCATCAAGAACTTATTTACATTGGACTTGAAGACGACCATATTGTAGTCACCTGGAAAGCAGGTAAACGGAAGAAAGTTCCACAGGCGTGCAGTTCTTAAAAAGAAGCTCTTTTCATGGGATCTACGTTTAGGTTTAGGCACAGTGGGAGAAATTATTGATAGACGAGTGTATCTCGTGAATGTTTGGCGAGGTGGGATTAGAGATTGGAGCTCAGACGAGTACGTCATGAAAATAACGATACAACAGAGATAGGCTTGCAACGTTTTTCTGTGGGAAAGAGGTTGCAGGGAAGAGAAAAGGACATCCTCCACTGGTCTACGAAGTCTATTCTGAACTCTGTTAAAGCAGGATAAGCTGGTTCTTGCAGCTCCTACCCAGATGTGGCAACAACACTTCATCATTAGCCGTACCTGACTTTTATATAAGTAAAGAATTGCATCAGGAGTGAGATATCTACTGGAGCGGTAGAAGGATCCCACCATCTTTCCAGCGGCCTTGGCAACGGATTTGATGTACGTGTTCCATTTTAGATCAGGAGTAAAGATCAAGCCCAGAATCTTGTCAAAACATGGGGCCTCTCCAAGAGGAGAATCTTGTCAATTTCGAATGATTCCATACTTACCTGGCCCTCCGTGGCCGGGTGACAAGATCCAAGTGTAGTATCTACTTCGGCAGATACTGCAATCAAAGACAATATGTGGGGTCAAGCCCACACATGAGACCATTGACCTTGTGGCAATCAGTTATTGGTCAATGTAGGGAAACACTCCATACCAATTGTCACTATCCAGTTCCCCTACTCCCCGGGGAGCTGATCCCCCTTTCCTATATCTCTCCACATTAAAAAACAGCCTTGTGCCTAATTTGCTCAGTGGGGAAGCAAATAAACCAACTCAGCCTTTGTGGCCCTCGGGACAAGATCAAAGTGTAGTATCTGTTCCGACAGATGCTGCACTTAAGATAATTTGTACCAGTCAATGGAGGGGAAACCCTCTATACTGGGAACCGCCTGGGTAATACCTAGGAGGTCCACCCTCCCAGGCCTTGCCACCGGGCTTTCCGGTGGGGCAAGTTTATTGCTTGCTGCCTGAGGCGCCCCGACCGGGGAATGCCGACGGGGTTACTCAGGCAATTTTTAAAATTGCAGGAGTGCCCCTCCTTTAGGGGAGCCTGCGGGGTTCCCACTTTCCGGCCTTGTGCCACATAATGCTGATGTGGGCAGCATTTAAATAAAAACTCAGCCTTTGTGGCCCTCGGGACAAGATCAAAGTGTAGTATCTGTTCCGACAGATGCTGCAAGCTATCACTAGCAAAGACCATATGTGGGGGGTAACCCCACATATCTAACCTTGGTCACTGTAGGGGCAACCCTTCATACCAACAGTTACTAATCCAGCTCCCATTTCCCACCTCTCGGGAGCTGGTCCCCCCTTTCCCTCCCCCCTCCCTCCATCTCCACATTAAAAAACGGCCTTGTGCCTAATTTGCTCAGTGGGAAAGCAAATAAATACACATACTTACCAGGCCCTCCGTTGCACGGGTTACAAGATCACAGCGTAGTATCTGTTTCGACAGATACTGCAATCAAAGACCATTGTCCTTGTGGCAATGACCTCCTGGTCCATGTTGGGGCAACCCTTTATATCAAGAGAGGCTCAAAATACCAGTTCCCATTTCCCACCTCTTGAAAGCTGGTTCCCTTTCCCCTCCCTCCTCCCCCCTCTCCCCACTAAAAAGCGGCCTCAAGCCTAATTTACTCTCGTGGGGAAGCCAATAAATACCCTTTTCAATTGATGCCAGATGAGTATCAAAGCGGTGATAATGTAAAGAGAGAAGCTTGGTTTTAGATGCATTAAAATTAACCAGCCACCAATTTCCCCGTTGTACTGCGTGCTCAAGATCAGGGGAGAGAGAGAATCAAAGAGATCTTGGTCATTTACGTCCTTTTATGTGTTGTCGTAGATGGTAGTGTCATCAGCATAAATGTCAAGGAATGATCTTAGGATGTTATTTGGAAGATATAAAATTTCGTTCTTATAATGTGGATGCACCGAACTTTATTATTTAAAAGGATATCTTGGAATTTGATAAAAAAAAAAAAAAAATTGGAAGAGATACGGGGGATGATCCAAAAGTAATATCTCCTATTTTTTTTTTATTCAATCCGAATGAACCCAAAGGGATCGCAAATTGTTTTTTATGATTTTAAAGTTTCAACTATCTGTTGCAGATATTGACGGTATAAGACTTTAAGAAAAAAAACTGTTATGATCGTGTGTGTGTGTGTGTGTGAAACGCCACTAACCAAATGTGGGTTTAACCGGCTCCTTCTTAGGAGGAAGATTCATGTGAGTATGAAATTCACAAGCGGTTCCAAGTCGCATGCATATCCCTGTCAGGGGAGATAACGAAGTTAAGTTTTTGCAACTCTTGCAGTGAGGTGTCGATGTCCTCCTACACGCAGCGCCTATAATTCACAAATTGGTTACCCATTTTAGTAATGGCCAAGCTCAACGTTGCTTAACTTCAGTTCAGTGATCGGTGTGTTAACGTTATTATGCCGTGTCATGGACGTGTGTCAGAAGCATCAATAACTTATTGTATTTCTCCATGAACAAAAAAATTGATCTGATCAACATTCACCGGTGCCTGTTTAACACTTATGAAGATAATGAATTTGGTATGTTAAGAGCTTTGATTTCTTGGCCACAAAGATGGGAATGACACAATACTCCAGACTATTATGACTGAAGTCTTGTTTATCGCTCATAACAGGATAATAAGAATGCGGGTAGCTATGTAGAAAAATAAATTGTTGAGCACTAAAGGTCGTTCACTTTAGTGATAGCACTCCCGATTTTCATGGTTTTCGACGTATTAGTTCTTAATTAAAATACAGTGTTTTTTGGTTTTTTTACATGGGGTTCACCACTTATCAAGACCCGAAGGCCACTCAGGGATAAGGGTTATTCCATGTACAGATATCAATGAGATAGTATTGTAGTAATCATTAGTATTGGAGATTTGATAGAGTGTCTTACTTAAGAGGGCGCTTTGTCAGGAGTTGTAGTCAGGTGGGAAACAGGCAAGCGGCAGAGAGTTCCACTGGTTGCACACTTCTAAGAAAGAAGTTTTTTTCTCATGGAATCTGCGTTTGGATTTAGGCACAGATAAAGAGTGGGGAAAATTATTGACAGTAGTTTCAGACAGACGGGTGTTTTTCGTGAAAGATTGGCGAGGGGTGACGAGAAATTGGAGCTCAGACGTGTGGAAAAAGCGCGGTTAACGCGGTAATAGCTTGAACCAACTTGCTTGTGTTAAAGTATGTGAAAGTGGGTCAAAAAGGTTACCAGTGTCATAAATCAAACTTGTTTCCTTCGGGTAAGCGAACGATTACACTAGGAGATTGACAACCGCCATAGGCCAGGGGCTGAGTGCGACCCGGTTAGAAGGATGTTACCACACACCACGTACACCTTAAAATAAATAGAGGGCGTACATACGTTCCTAGTTAGGCAGTTAGTTGGTTCGAATTTAGGCCACAGTTACGAGAGTTGACATTAATAGCCAAGAAATGAGGAAAAAGGGAAAGTATAAAAGTCCAGATAAATGCAGATAGGCTGGGCACTTGCGACGAGATTTTCACACCAGTTGGAGGAATAAGAATAAAGATTATCCAAAAAAAAAAACCAAACCTATCGCAATTTTTGTTGTACTTCAGTCAATTCCAGGTCGAAGAATCAACCGACTTGGAACAGTTCCAGCCATCTTCTATGATATAAATCTCCCCTGTCTGTTTAAACGTATGCATGTATGTATGTATGTCCAAAACTTTTCTTAAAGCTCTTGGTATTGACGTGTTCAGTTGGGAAAGTGCTTCCAATAATCGTAAAGAGTGGCGCACTATCATGGCTGTGATAGTTTTGTGAAGAAAAAATATGAGCATGCAAAACTGAAGCGTGATATCCGGAAGAAAACTCTGTCAGATATATCAGGTCTGTCGGATGATTTCATGCAAAACCACACCTCTGATTTATGCGGTAAAATGACTTTATCAGGAGCTGGCCTAGCTAGCCACAAGCGTTCTCGTGGAGATCAATCTTTCTTTGATGGGGAAAACATTGCAGGGCACAGATGTTCTGTTTGCTCTGTGGACTGTAAATCGAGTGGAGGCCTGAAGCGTCATATGAATGTCCACAGTAGAGCAGCACCAGTTGGCATCCCTCAATCTCAGCTCAAGTGTTACCTTTGCAACAGACTGTTTAAGAGCAGGGCTGGTCTGAAGAGCCACCTTCGTTCCCACAGAAAATAGGAATTGATGCATCTTGATCACATCTCCACATGTATATATGTATGTGTGTATAAGTGTATATATGTGTATAAAAAAATATTTCAAAAATACATGAAAACGAATGTATAATCAACAATTAAGCAAGAGAAAGATGGCCTTCTTCTGTCAAGAAGTGACAATCACGATGCATGTATGCATGTATGTATGTCTAAAATTTTCTCAGCAGCATTGGACCGGGTCGAAACTGATACCGTCTGAAAGGGCGATGTCTTCGTCGAATAATATGTGAAAATTAGAAAAATCGGTCAATTATTTCGTATAGAAATAGTCGTTCACTATGAGGGATGGTAACAAAAAAATCGTTTCTTTCATGACAATTTAGCCAAACGCATGCGCAGAAAACGTTCTTTCTTGAGTTCGTTTAAATACAAAAAAAAAAACACGTAACTTCGCTCACGCGAAGTGGTTATAGTAGCAGCAGCATTATCCTAAAATTATTTGTTGGAGCCGAGATATCGGATATATATATATATATATATATATATATATATATATATATATATATATATATATTGGATTTTAAAAGTTTAATATTGAAACGGGGTTGTTTATTAAAAAATAATCCACCAAGTTCGCTGCTTTTTCCGTTTTTATAAAGAAGTTTTTAACATTTAAACAGGATTATTTATGCGATTTCTTTTCCGTTCGCTTATTTTGCATCACGTTCCCTGTTTTTTTTTTCTGATTATTAAAAAAAAGTTATAACATTTAAACAGGGCTATTACGTTCGCTTTTTCTTTATTTTCCAGTTTGTTGTGATTTACCCACCCCCTCCCACACGTCACTACACGCGGGAAACGCCGAGTACTCCCGCTAGTCTATATAGATAAAAGACAAAACGGCCGTGCACGTTTTTGTATATCACCGAAAGGCTTTTTTTCAGTGGGGTTGCATTTATTTAGAAGTTTACTTCCTAAATTATAATATCTACGATTTGCGAATGGACGTCGTATCTACATTTATTTTCAACACGTTTTTTAAAAAAATCCCTCTATTCCGTCCTTTCGCGTGTTTGTTTGTCTTTTTTTCCGTATAAATAAAGCGAAACTAATAGAAGCAAAGTCGATTCGCCTGCCTTCTCGGCGAGAAGACCAGAAAGGCAATTAGCTTTAATCAATGTGGGGGAAAAAAACATCATATTAGACAATTGCTATTCATTTGGACACTGTCAGAGCTCCCCCTTTTACTGGAGAGCTGGTTTTCCCCAACGCCATGGGGGAAACAAATAAATAAAACGGCAGAAAGAAGAAAACTTAACTGTCCTTCAGCCAACGTTCATTTCTTCACCTGCGTGATTCTTAACTTATTTTTACAAGTCAACATTTGAAGGTTTATCACTTCCTGTGACGTCATAGCCTAGCGGTAAGATGTCAGCTTTTCTTTCGATTTCTTCTCCGCGTCACGGGTGCGAGCCTGCCGCCTACTACCACTTTTTCCCCGCAACGCCGGGCACAGCTAGTCTTTTTTTTTTTTTTTACAAGGGTGTCACAACTTATCAAGGCCCAGAGGCCACTCGAGGATAAGAGTTAATAGGTATACATTAGTCATTGTGATTTTAGCATAGTAAACAGTGGGAATTTTGTAACTTGGATTACTTAGGGGGACGATTCAATTAGAACTTGTTCACATTGGACTTTTTCTTTTTTTTTCATAGGTATCAACTCATTATCAAGGCCAAGAGGCCACTCAAGGATAAGGGTTAAAGAGTGTATAGTAGAAATTGGACAATATAATAATCATTAGTAATGAAAATTTGTTAAATTTGATAACTTATATGGAACGGCTCATCAAGAACTTATTTACGTTAGACTTGAAGACAACCATATTGTAGTCAGCCGGAAAGCAGGAAAACGGAAGACAATTCCACAGGCGTGCAGTTCTAAGAAAGAAGCTTTGTTCATGGAATCTACGTTTAGGTTTAGGCACGGATAAAGAGTTTGTGTGTTTGTGGGTACAACTCTTCTACAGCCCACACCAACATACATACACTTATATGCTCATACATACCTACAT
>NC_136521.1:6604503-6647003 GCF_053919585.1 Euprymna scolopes | reverse complement strand
GAAATACACCTCAACCATCTACATAACAATAGGAAACTTCCATTTTAGAATGACTTGCATCTTAGGTCTGAAGAAAAGGAATAATTCTTTTACAATGGCATGGGAATTCGATTGTCAGTAACGACTAGCGAGGGCCGGGGGCACCCAGCTTTGCCCGGTCTAAAAATACCCTTAAATATGATATTTTAATTTTTCAGATATCTTATATATTATTTTAGAGTTGTGATTTCCAAAATAAAAAAAAATACAGATGTATTTTGGTGTCATTAGCTAGAATCGAAACCGAAAGCAAAACTGTAGAATTCAAAGCTGGTGACGTTACCACTGTACCAACGTAACAGGCATATTAAATAAACTAAGATGAATGTATTAAATATATACCGATTTTTTTTTAATTCTGGCCCATTTTTGACCCCCTTAACCAGCTTAAGACCCCACCTCTCAAAATATGGTCCATGAAAAATCCAATCATTCCAGGCTCCTATCGCGGGTCTGCGACTCTTAGTTCCGGAAGACATATATACGCAGACAGACAGGCATATAGCCTTTAATAATACAATAATACTTTATTAAATGTCTTAATTAACTGTTGTGGCTCTAGAAGGGTCACTATGGGAAACACGGACACGGAAATGAGTTAGAAAAGTAAAAAGATAATGAAAGAAACAACAGCAAATAAAAAGAACAACCATCGTAATACGCACCGCCAAGATGGCGGACTACAAAAAGTACACTGGCTACTCTGAGATACTAGATAATTTATAGAGTTCGGACTCAAGTCATGCATATCAGTC
This sequence comes from Euprymna scolopes, assembly GCF_053919585.1. Lineage (NCBI taxonomy): Eukaryota > Metazoa > Mollusca > Cephalopoda > Sepiida > Sepiolidae > Euprymna > Euprymna scolopes. Next base: position 6,646,209 of record NC_136521.1, on the reverse strand, counting down.
CGCCTTTGCTTGGCTATACGTACTGTTCATAACTTTATGTGCATATATATATGTGTGTGTGTGATGAGAAATATGTAAATAGTATTCCGACAAAATAGAGAAATAAAAAATAACAAACCGTATTATGTGTTCATCAACGTTTCGTCTTTATTTCGGAAGGAAGTCTCGAAATAAAGACGAAACGTTGTTTTTTTTTTTTTTTTTTTTTTTTTGGATTTTCACCCCAAACAAGGCACATTGCCACTTTGGTGTAGGGGGCTACTATCAGGGGCAGCAACTGCTGGGGCACTATGTTGGGATATGGGTAGCAAGATGTCGGTTCACGTTACACTTGAACTTCTGCATACCAGTACAGTTAGGGAAGCGGGGACCTGAAATGGAATTCCAGAGTCTAACAGTTATAGGGAAGAAACACATAATACGGTTTGTTCCTTTTTATTTCACTTTCCCTCTCTTCTCTCTCTCTCTCTCTCTCTATATATATATATATATATATATATATATATATATATATATATATATTTAAAAGTTTGACTCATGTCCAGGTAACCTACATCTAAAATTGCAAGTGTTTGACCAAAAATTGGCGGGAGAGTTTGGTAGAGTCTTCATAGGTCAACTTTCAGTTTTGACCTCTTGACAGACAAATTTCCTTCCAAAAACTGATTAAAAAGCTTGCTGCATGTCTGAATATCATTTATGTAGAATTTCAAATGTTTAGAGCGAAAATTGGCTTAATAGTTTGCTATAGACCGCAAATGTCAAATCTTTTAAAATTTGACCATTTGACACCTAACGGTTCGGACAAAAACCGATTTGAAAGCTTGCCCTATTTTTTAAATACACTTTATGTAAAATTTCAAATGTTTAGACCAAAAGTTGGCTGAGTAATTTGGTAGAGACCGCATGAGTAAACATTTTTTAAACTTTGACCTCAATTTTGACCACATTAACATTTATGTCGTTGGGATAAAATTAAATAAAAAGTCTTGATTTATGTCCAAGTAACCTACATCTAAATCTTCAAGTGTTTAGACCCAAAATTGGCAGAGGAGTTTTCACAAGGTAAATCGTTTAACTTTGACCCCTTGACAGCAAAAATTCTTGGCCGAACACCGATTAAAAAGATTTTCCCAAATTTCAATATCCCTTATGTCAAATCTCTAGTCTTTAGACTGGAAATTGACAGAGTAGTTTGCTAGGGAGATGTACACACACAGACACCATATCACTTTTCTAGATATATAGAATTTATAAGAAATATATGTTTATGAAAATTATAAAAATAAATCTTTTTTTCTTAAATTTTGAAATTAAACCTTTTTTTTTTTTTGTTTGGATTTATCTGGGTAATATATGTTTATAAAAGTATAAATATAAAAAAAATGCAATAAAAATACATACACAGGCGTAATGTAGGCCTTGGACAAAAAAAAAATTGAAAGAAACTGATTTGCCTTCTCAATGCTTCCGGTAACGCTACGCCGAAAATTAGGAAGTGCGTTAGCTAACCAAAAGAGTTACGGATCTTATATGTAAAAATAAACAAATAAATTGACATTCGAAAACCTTTGGACAGACATAAGAAAATCGTTATCCTATTTCATGCCCTATCTAAATAGATCCAATAATTAACTTCTAAAGCATCTACCCCTCTTTCTTTCAAACCTTGTGTATATTCTCTCTCTATCTCTCTCTCTCTCTCTTTCTCTCTCTCTCTCTTTCTCTCGCTCTCTCTCTCTCTCTTTCTCTCTCTCCTTTATTCTCTCTCTATCTTTTTCACATTAAACCTGTCGATCTAGCGAGCGATTGAGCGAGCAGTTTCTCCTGGAAAAAACATTACTCGTGTTCAATATCTTCTTCTGTCGCTCCTAGACTCTCTCTCTCTCTCTCTCTCTCTCTCTCTCTCTCTCTCTCTCTCTCTCTCTCTCTCTCTCTCTCTCTCTTTCCACAATGACACACCATAAAATCGTCACCCTACAGAAAACAATACTATTGTTTTATTTATATAGATAGAAAGAAGAAGATAGTATATATATATATATATATATATATATATATATATATATATATATATATATATATATATATATATATATATAAACCCCACAGCCAAACAACGTCGCAGACAGTAAACGTACCGGAAGTCCAAGTCTCGAGCTTCGCCCTCATCTAAGCTCCTCAGAACCCAGGATTGAAAACCCGAGCCTCAAGCATTCTGCCAACTGAGCCAACGCCCCCAAGAAATTCTGTGTAACTCATGAGCCCCAATGAGGGCAAAACTCAAGTCTTGGACTTCTGTGTCGTTGAATGTCATGGTTCTTGTGGGCTGCGACGTTATTTGGCTGTTGAATTTATTTTCTGAAAATTATATATATATATATTGAATTTCTGAAAATTATATATATATATATTGAATTTCTGAACATTATATATATATATATATTGAATTTCTGAAAATTATATATATATATTGAATTTATTTTCTGAAAATTATATATATATATATATATATATATATATATATATATATACATACATATATATATATAATTTTCAGAAAGTTAGAGATTATATATAATAAATTCCACAGCCAAACAACGTCTTCAGAATAAAATTATCTAACAATTAACTGGTATGAAAACTTGTGATTATAAGTCTTACAAAATATTATTGGCAGTAATATTCTATAAGTACTATCCCATCTAAATAAAAATTGCTCAATATACAAGATAGATCAAATAAATAAAATTTTAGTCATTCAATCAATTTAAAAATTTATGACGTGAAATAGTTAAATTTCGAATCAAAATACTTTTATTATTCTATGTAAGAAAAAGAATACATTTGAAATATTTATAACTGCTATAATATTTCAAATGTATTCTTTGTGTTACATAGAATAATAAAAATCTTTGGATTTGAAATTTAACCAATTCATGTCATAATTTCTTAAATTTATTGAATGACTAAAATTATATATATATATATATATATATATATATATATATATATATTCCTACTAAACGCTTCTACTGATAACGTGGTTATTGTCCTTAATATTTCTTCTTCTTTATCTTTACTTTTCCTTTCCCTTCTCCCCTCTCTCTCTCTTTAATTCTCTCTCTCTAACTCTCTCTCTAACTCTCTTTCTCTCTCTCTCTCTATCTCTCTAACTCTCTCTCTCTCTTCTAAACACACCTTAATAATAACGTGTTTCATCTTTGTTTTTATTATTTTGGTATATGTTCTATTGCGCCTATCCATTTGCAAAAGTACATGGCCCGTTTCAGGAACCGGCGTCTCTCCGTTTCGTCGCTAATTGAAAAAGCAGAACGGTCACAGGTTCGGACGGTCGTGCTGACAACTAGAACATCTCATATAAGTCCTTGAGGATCGCTGAAGACAAAACCTTAAACGAAGGCGACAAGCGCTTCCCCCCAGCGACATTCGATCGACATGGAGTGGTCCATGTTGCGCATCAACTGTGTCAAGACAAATCTACCACTAAAAGCCCAACCTTCCATCCACAGCCCTCTATTCTCTTGACGCATCGGACATCAGATACACTAAACTTAAAACCTACTTCCTTAATTCTGCAAGCTGACCCTAGCCAACCCCTACAAATGCGCCCTATTATATTAACAGAATTAAGACGAGATGACATCTCTAACTTTTCACGAGATGCGCCATTTTCCATTTCCTTTGATTAATATATTTCTAGCTTGTATTTTTTTTTATTTTTACTTCAGTTAGATCTCAGTAATCAAGAGGAGCCTCTTCTACTCTTAGACATTTTAGTATGTTACTCCCGGGACCTTTGGAAATTCCACAGTGGACTCTTTCATATGTAATATATTCATGTTAGCATTCAGTGTAAATGGAGACGTCTTGTAGCTCTTTTATTAAAACTGCAAAAGTATTTATCAAAGCTAGCAGGGACACACGGCGAAGCCCAGTCGTAAACTATGCTTAAATACGATATTTAATTCATGATATTTAGTATATACATTATTATTGATAAGTTTTCCAGTGAGTCTTGTCTATATATATAAAAGCGAAAATGTATGTTCGCTTTTTGCGTATGTCCAAGAAAGGTTTTTTTTCAGAGAAGCGGCCGGTCGCCTTACAACTTTAAAAAACTTTTTATATCACATGTAAATCGTAATATCTCAGAGTTAACAACGGAGCTCGCCTGTCTATTTAATTTGCTCGACTTCGGGAAGATAAATATTCAACAGTTTTCGCTCGCCGCATGTGGGTTAGGCCTTTTCCTTTAATGTTTCCCCCTACCCCCAACGTCTTGGGGGGGAATAAAGCATTCCCGCACTAAATGAAATGCTACCCCGCAGTCAAAAGTTGATCTCATGAAGTCATTAAAACGTGCACCTGCTAATTTAAGTAATTAAATAAATTCAAAGGTGTTTCCGTTAGCATCTCGCGGTGGCGCAATGGTTAACGTCGCACGTTATTTTTTCACACTTTAATTTACAACTTTGCTTCAAGGCTTCGGGTTCGATCCTCATACTTACCTACCAAAACTTTTTTATTTTACCCCCCCCCCTGGAGTTTTGATCTACCCAAAATTACATACATCTCCAAACACCCAGGCAACGCCGAGTACCCCTCGCTAGTATAATATAAAGTTATTATTCTTAAAATATCAAAAAATTTATATCTATATGACTTCAGTGCTTAAATCGAAACCGAAAACCAAAATTGTATATATATATATATATACTAGCATTTCAGCCTGACTTTACTCGGGCCCTATGTACTGTTTATAACTTTATGTGTATAAGTATATGATGAAAAGTGTGAATATATACGGTAATTCCTTTCTATATAATAGTATTCCTTAACTACCATACAAAAAGTTGGTAAAAGACGTATTTTTTTAACATGGACCCCTATTTTGACTTAATATTTATTGTTTTGGCCTCAAATTAAATTTAAATGTTTTACCCATGTCCAAGTAACCTACATTTAAAATTTCAAGTATTTTATGGAAGAGTTTGGTAGAGTCTGCAAAGGTCAACTCTGAAACTTTGATCTCCTGCCAAAATATTTTTCGCCCAAAACTAATGAAAAAGCGTGCTGTATGTCTGAATATCCTTTATGTAAAATTTCAAATGTTTAGACTCAAAATTAGCTTAATAATTTGCTAGAGACCGCAAAGGTAAATCTTTTGAAATTTGACTCCTTGGAAGCAAGGTGTTCAATAACTAACAAAAAAAATAAATAAATAAATAACGATTAAAAACCTTGCCTTGCGTCTGAATAAACTTTATGTAAGATTTCAGATGTGTAGAGGAAAACTAACTTAATACTTTGCTAGAGACCGCAAAGGTAAATCTTTGGAAATCTGACGCCTTGGAAGCAAGGTTTTCAGTAAACAAAAAAAAAAAAAAAAAATGAAAAAAAAAAAAAAACATTAAAAATTTTGCCTTGCGTCTGAATAAACTTTATATAAGATTTCAAATGTTTAGACGGAAAATTGCCTGAGTAATTTGGTAGAGACGGTAAAGGTCAATTTTTTAAAATATTTATACCCTAATGATGACCCTTTTACAATAATTGTTTACAACCCAAATCAAATGATAAAGTTAGATACATGTAGCAGTAATTTATATATAAAGTTTCAAGTGTTTAGACACAAAATTCGCAGAGGAGTTTAGTAGAGTTCTCAAAGGTCAAATCGTTCAACTTTGACCCCTTAACAGCTCAATTTTTGGCCGAAAACCGATTGAAAAGATTTTCCCAAATCTTAATACCTCTCATGTAAAATCTGGAATCTGTAGACCGAAAATTGACAGAGTTATATGGCAGGGAAGTGTACAAAGACGGACACAGACACACAAACATTTTCACTTTTATATATATACTAGAATTTAAGCTCGGCGTTGCCCGGGTGATTGAAGGTGTATGTTGAGCAAAAAAAAAAAGAAAAGTTACTGGTAGTAGGATGGCAGGCTCGAACCCGTACCGCGAATTTTCGACCCAAACCGATTAAAAAGCTTGCCCTATCTTTGAATATACTTCATGTAAAATTTCAAATGTTTAGACAAGAAATTGTCTAAGTAATTTGATAGACACCGCAGAGATAAATTTTTTTTTCAAATTTGATCACTATTATAACCCCTAAACATTTATAGTTTTGGGCTCAAATCATTAAATTAGATCCATGTCCAAGAAACCTATATCTAAAAGTTCAATTGTCCATACCCAAAATTGGCGGAGAAGTTTGGTAGAGTTCTTAAAGGTCAAAACGTTGAATATTTACCCCTTAACATCCAAATTTCTGGCCGACGACGGATTACAAAGATTTTCTCAAATCTCCATTTCGAGTCTGTAAACTGAAAATTGACAGAGTTATCCTGTAGGGAAATGTACACAGATGGACAGACACATATAGACAGACAGACAGACAGACACATTCACTTATATATATATATAATTTTACTAGCATTTCAGCCCGGCGTTGGCCGGCTGTTTGGAGATTTGAAGGGAGAGCAGTTTCAAACAGAATTAACTAGCAGTACTTAACAACTTAATTGGATTATCCCCCTTCAAATCTTCCTAAGCAACGACATAAAAACATTTCTCAAGTAAAATAACTATGAATATTCAGACAGTAAATAGATTAGAACACTTCACCCGAAATGTTCTACAAGGTTTACATATATTTAATACACCCATTTTACTTTATTCTCATATTCAATCAAATTCTAAACCGTAATTAGTACTATGCCCGTGTACCAATAGAACGATAATATATAAACATTACTTGCCACTAATACGAAACTAAAACTAACCGTAACATCTTTACAAGGTTGTTACGGCCATAATATAAATATAGATACCAAACTTTTTAAAATTCTTTTTACAAAAAATCAATCATTGGGAAATAGAGGAATTTAGGAACCCAACAAATGTGATATATTTTTTAAAAAATTTTATTTTTTTAAATGGCTTAGGGCTCCCCGTAAAAACTTCACATGATTCTGTTTTTAAATAAGGATACAAAAATTAGGCGATACATTAATATTTAAATAGTCTTTTCCGTAACCACAACCAAGGTAAATGTTTCTCGCATGTTTTTCTCATTAGGGATTCCCGTCCCCCGCCTTTTTTTTTTCTTTCTATTCAAAAAATGCTATATTGACTAAAGTGTGTTTATTCATAAAGTGTGAAGAAATGCTGGATTTTGAAAATTTTCAAACGATATAATGCTTGAAATTGTCGAACTAGACATTGCAACAATTGTAACGTAAAATGAAATACACTTTCTGTTGCCATCAACACCTTGTCTTGAAGTCTTGATTTTGCACACACAGTATATATATATATATATATATATATATATATATATATATATATATATATATATATATATATAAAATAAAAATTACGATTAAATTTACCAAAATGATCCAAGATGGTAAAATTAAAGTATATTATACATATTAAAGAATTAATATTTATAAAGTTATCTCAGCTCGATGATGATGAGAAGGAGAGTATTTCTTCGAAACTCCGCGGATTAAGGACTATCCATTTATCTAGTGTTTCCTTTTCAGATTAAATATGTTTCTAACTCATTTCAAAGTGCTTTTTAACATATTTTATTAACTGTTTGCTCGTATATATATATAAATATATATGTATATGTATATGTATATATGTATATATATATGTGTATATATATATGCATATATAGAGAGGGAGAGACAGACAGACAGACGGACAGAGATAAAGATAGATAGACGGGTAATTAGATATGAACAGATGGAAAAATATATAGATAGAAAGAGAGAGGAAGAGAGAAATGTCTGTTGCAAACCGGAAAGATGGTTACAGATTTCGATCATACAAGATATAAATGTTTATTTTTGTGATTCATCGGCAGTTATTAGTAGCGACCCCATTACACATGTTGTTTATTCTCTCCCACCCCATCTTCATCCGTCCCCATGCGTTAGTTTCGCCCGGTTCTTCGTTCGTCATATAAACTCAAGAGACTCGGTTTGTTTTCCAAACTTTGCTCTTTGGGATTCGGAGGTGACTTCACATCGCCGGCCTACATTGGAGTGACCTCACAAAAAATCAAATCAGATCTCGTGTCAAAAGATCGCTGAAGCAAGGAGAGAACAGAGATGCAAGGAGAAATGGAGATGAAGAGAAGTACGACTAAAGATGGGGAAAAAAAACTTAAGAAAGAGGGAGATAGATTAAATGTAAAGAGAGAGGGGGTGAGAGAGATAGGGAGAAGGGGAGGGAGCAGAAAAAGTGTGTGGGTTAATTAAGAAACAGGGAAAGAGAAACAAGGTCGGGGGATGCAAGAGAGAAATAGAGATGAAATGAAAAAGATCAAAGAAGGAAGAGGGATATTCTGGAGACAGAAAGAGGGGGAAATTGAGAGAGAGAGAGAGAGAGAGAGAGAGAGAGAGAGAGAGAGATTGGAAGCGGGAGATAGAACAAGTACAGTCTAAGGGTTAGAAAGAGAAGGAAAGAGAAGGACGATCAGGAGAGACAGGCGATAAAGAGCGATCGAGAGAGACAAGCGATGACGGGCGATCAAGAAAGACAAGCGACCGGGTAACGCCGGGCAGCGTGTGAATGTATAAATGTGTGTTGTTATTTGTCTTTTGATATATCTACACATGTATAAATTTGATTATTTTGTTGTATTGATATTCATATTAAACCCCCTATTTTTTTCTTTTAGCATTTATTTGCTTCCCCACGAAAGGAAAATGTGACACAAGGTCGTTTTTAATGTGGGGGAAAACCAGCTCCATAAAAGAATGGCAAAAAGGGGGAACTCTGACAGTGGCCAAAAATAATAATTGTCTCAGTATAGAGGGATTCCCCTCCATTGACCAAGGACACATCAAGTGTCTCATCAGAACCCAGATAATATAGAAGAAAATACGACTTTGTTATATATGGGTCGTGGCTAATTTGCATACTCTTGTAAACATTTATTTTTATAAATTCCATATAAGGTTTTTTTTCGGTTTTCTCATGGGATGATCATTTTTAGTTAAATCTTGTGTAATTATATTCATGCATATATTCTACATGAATTATATATTCGTTTAAAAAGTTTGACTAGCAATCTCCTCTGCCAGTTTTTGATTTACAGACAGGAAACGTAATATGTAGGTTATTCGAAGCCGCGCAAAACTTTATATTTGGGTGAAATAAAGATGAAGTGAAATAGAGGGGTGTACATAAAAATGATATAGGAGAAGAGAGGGTAAATATTTAGAGAGACGAGAGAGGGAAATGAGAGAGAGGGAAAGGAGAGAGGGAAAGGAGAGAGGGAAAGGAGGATGAGAAAACAAAGCGAGTGGGTATCTTAAAAGAGAGAAATATAGAGTGAAGATCGGGGGAGATAGAATAAGTGTGAGGTTTTTTAAGAGGGGGTCGCCACTTATTAAGGCCAGAAGGCCACTCGATGACACGTGTTAATGAGTGTACACTTGCCATAACGACTGCGTAGTAATCAGTTATTATTAAACAAAGGACAAAATGAGGGTGAACCTGTAAATTCACCCTTGTCCGTTCGTCCGTTCGTCCGTTCGTCTGTCCTCCCTTTTTTTTTTAATAACTACACACAATTGCACAAAATTAAACATGATGTTATATTCGCATATCCCTCAATATTCACATGAATAAACCAGAAAAGCAGCAGCAGCAGCTGCGCGGCAACAACAATGGCGACGATAAGAAAAATCTGTTTGTCGAGTAAACACAAATGAACTCAATAAATACACATGACAGCTTCAAATCCCATTTCTTTAGATAGATACATAATTAGAATAGCTCGCACCTTACTCCAACAAAGAAAACCGCCACAGAAAGCCGCACAGCAAAGGACAAAACCAAAATGCAAAACATGAACATCACAGCAAACGCAACTCCTAAGCATATAAACACCAATATATAATTCACATAACAATGCAACCGTACAGCACCGGCTAGATTACATTCACAATTTTATTAGCTTGAAATCGATATAACACATGCATACATACACAAAACAGACGGTTCACTACAACAAATTATAACACGATAAACAAACACAATTTAGATAACAAAATATAAGCTAATTATCAATTTGCACGGTGTCTCACCTACGTCCGCAACATCACTATAAAAACAGTAGCCGTCGCGACAAAAAGTCAATCGAGCCCAGAGACAGTCAGTCAACCAGCATGGGATAATCATCGGCTCCGTCGGACCCCCCCCCCCACACACACACACACCCCGACGTTAAACCCATGTTCGCGCACATCATCCATCAACCTCTCCACGTGGAAACACCAACAGCGAGAATTAACACTCACATTCTCATTTCATCCTGAATCATACTAGCGCCCAACTTTTCTCCATTAACATTAACTTACACCAAAAACCTTTTTTTTTTCCTGAATATTCTCAAAACCTTACGAACTTTGAACAATTTGTTTGTTTTTACTGTCTCGTTAAGTTTGTTTCCTTAAATAAACGATTGAGAAGTCCATCATTTTAAAATTTAAACACATATTGTTTGTCTGGTTCCTTCTCGCCACCATACGCTCACGCATTTTATAAAATGATATGAGTAAAAGGTCATAGAACAGATTTTCCGATAAACCTCCGGTTGTCCCCTAGGGGTGCTTTTCGTGTCAAAATGGTTAAAATTGACATTTTTGTGCTTATTTAAAAAAAAAATGATGCCTTGGATTTTTCTAAAACTTTCTGGAAAATTGTAACTAACTGATTTCTATATAATTTTATTTGTCTATATTTCGTGATAACTCTTGCGTGTGCCCCAGGGGCTCTTTTAGAGCTAATAAAACCACTCAATTTTTGGGGACTATTTTACCATATTTGTCCAAATTTTTAGTGTATGTCTATTTAGCAGTTTTGTATGGTGCTGATCTACAATTTTAAATATTTTAAGGCTCTGGGGACTTTTGGGCGAAGTGTGTGTGTGGAGGGGGGGGGGCAAATGGTGGACTTAATCATTTTTTTTTTTTTTTTTTGCATCGTGCAGAACTCAAATTTACATATGCTAAGTCCTAAAACTGCACCGTTTGTTCATTTTCACCAGGATATTATGTCACCTCGGGACTTTTGAGGGTGAATGGGGTGAAGCGAATGATGAACTTAGTCATTTTTTATGCCTCGTTCACTGTGCACTCACGGGGGACCACGCATGCTTCACTTGTTTTTTTTTTGTGTTTTTTTTTGTATTAATTATGAATTCTCATACCAGTTATGATTAGAGATTACTCATTGAAAACAACTGGTGGTTTTTCCCTGGCGTTTGGGTGACAATAAATCTTCCCAGAGTTCAGGTACTCACTTCTTCCTTTTGATGTTTTTTGGAAATAAATTTTTGTTATCGCAACAGCCGTTTCCCATGGATTTCTCGCTGACAACGACTATTGGTCGTCTCTGAAATTTGGGTGGACACAAGGCTGTCCAAGGTCCGAATTCTCTTCACACTCACCCGGTGGAGGTCTGATCAATGTTTATTTCTCGCTGGTCTTTACATCAGCCTTGGCGCTTAACAACAATTTGGTGTGACGCTAATTCATCAGAGACGGCGTAGTTTACATATAATTTTGTGGCTCCAGTTTTATTCGTTCCGGATAGGTATCTACCATTTATTGTTGTATTTTTAGTGCAGTTGCCATATGACCTTTTAATGTTTGTATTCCATGAGTGATGTTACTGGTTTCTGGGTAAGAATCTTTGTTTGTTTTTTTTATCTTGAAGCCCAAATATCAGCTGACGTGATATTGTAAACAATTAAAACGGAATCAGGTGAACGACATTATCATTATTATTAATTGTTTTATTTTATTTTTATTTATTTATTTATTAATTTTATTTATTTATTTATTTTGCGAAATAATCTCCCGTGTTCTAGTGAAATATGGCCGAGTGGTCCTTGTGACATATGGCCGAGTGGTCCTAGACGTTGTATCAAAGTTTACAGTTACCCAAATATGCTGAGTTCAATCATGAACGAAGGCAGTGAAAAAGTAACATTCAAAACAGAGAATCAGCAACTATGTCCCAGAGCCTAGCTGGAGTCCGAACACGGTACCCCCGTAATAATAATAAAGGGTTGTGTTCGAGACTCCTAACAAACGGTTCCCCAGTTCGATACAAAACACCTGATGAAGGCCGGAGGGCAAAACGGCCGAAACGTTGTTACGATAATAACCTAGATGAGGAATTCAGTCCGAAAATTTCAATCAATAAAAAGATTGTTCTACAATTTTTAATAGAATTTTATATTTTAAATTTTCAACAACAACAAAAAATACCACTCACATCTGTTTTTTGTATGGATGGATGAGACATTTATATATTTTTTTGAAATTGAATCAGTTCTTTTTTGTCTTAATAAGATTTAGGATGATTTGCGATAAAAATATGCAAAAATATTATAACATAAGTACCTGAGTTTCAAATAAGTCCATCTGTTACGTCAGTATAAAAAAACGATAAAAATATGCATAAAAAGGGAGATAAAAAGATAAACAAAAAAAAGTAAATAATTAAAAGTAAAAATCGATAAGTAATTATATAAATTAAATAAAATACAAAAAAAAAGGTAGAATAAAAGATATGATCGGAATCGAAAAAAAATCAATTAAAATCAATTATTCTTGAGCAACGTTATTTATAGAAAGTTAAAAGCTTTAATTTTATTGCATAAAAACTAGAATAATAAAAAGCTTGTTCTACTATTTTTAATAGAATTAATAGGTAAAAAGTAAAAAAAAATTAAAAATAAACATTATTAATTAGGTAAGATTGAATTTTACTACATAAAAATTAGAATTAAATAAAGCTTGTTCTACTATTTTTAATAGAATTTTATATTTTAAATTTTCAACAAAAAAATAACTAATAATAAAAATCGATAAGTAATTAAATAAATAAAATAGGTAAACAGTAAAAAAAAATTAAAAATAAACATTATTTATTAGGTAAGATTGAATTTTATTGCATTATAAGTAGAATTAAATAAAGCTTGTTCTACTATTTTTGATAGAATTTTATATTTTAAATTTTCACCACAAAATAAGTAATAATAAAAATCGATAAGTAATTAAATAAATAAAATAGGTAAAAACTAAAAAATAATTAAAAAATAAACATTATTTATTAGGTAAGATTGAATTTTATTACATAAAAATTAGAATTAAAAAAAAGCTTGTTCTACTATTTTTAATAGAATTTTATATTTTAAATTTTCAACAAAAAAATGATTAATAATAAAAATCGATAAGTAATTAAATAAATAAAATAGGTAAAAAGTAAAAAAAAAAAATTAAAAAATAAGCATTATTAATAAGGTAAGATTAGTGAGATGTGGGTGAAGTTATCTTCCTCTTAGTTGAATATTTGGGAGCGTATATAAGATTGAGCAGATATAAGAGGAGTCTGGAGTTTTAAAGGTAATGTGAGCAAGTTTATATATAGAAATAGAATGGAGATCTAAGATGGTGTTTCGGGAGGTAATTACCTGGTTTGTTACATTAGTTTGAAGTACTCAAGTTTAGGGTAAAATGCATCAGAGTTACTTGGGTTAGAATGTAGTACATTGTAATATGTTATAAAATAGACACACTGACACAAGAAGATAAATATACACACTGTAACAAGAGACGTAGTATTAATTTTGACCTTGAATGGACTGGGTACAGAACCTAGGGTCATTCAGGTTGTCCCCATCCCTAAAAATAGAATTAGGAAAGGTTAGGAAGAAGAAGAAAAGAAAGGAAAGAAAAAGAGGTCTAAGAGATATACACTCCCTTATGAATATAAAAGGCTGGGAGTAACAGCCTAACGTGAGTGAGAAAGAGTGAGCTAGTAGCTTCCACAGGCAGCCTTTCTCCCCGGCGGATTTGTTCAAAGGCGTCGTAAGAACTGTAACCTCAACCCACTATCACCAGAATCCACCTACTACCCAACTTGGTCATCCCTATTAATACGACGGAGGGTAAAGTATTTTTGTTTATCATTTGACCAAACGTCTTGAATATCATATTATGTATTAAGTTCCGAGAATAGATTATTGCTGTGCCTAGTTTTCCCCACTATAATTACCTTCCTCTTGTTACCCTTTTTCCCTCATATTTTAATATTGTGTTCATCCCCTTTTGTCCTGTTTAAATACTACTTGCATAAATATTTCTGTCAGCCTATCTTGTTTTGGTATGTTTTGTGTCTTTAATAAATTCCTTATTTTTATATAAAATACCTGCTTCTTGTATTTTTATAACTCTCCCTCAAAACCTTTTTCCCTACTCTTGCTTACGATAGCAAATACTGTGTTACGGCGTTGTGATTAGCCACCGCACCCGTAACACACACATACACACATAAAACGCATAAGTATGCACATATATACTTATACATACATGGACATGGCAAGACAAGCATAAAAGAGTCATATACATAATAAGGGGTATATAGATATAAGTTTTGTACATATACACAAAAGATAAGTACAGACATGGACGTATGCGCACATATATATATATATATATGCACACATATATATATATATATATATATATATATATATAGAGAGAGAGAGAGAGAGAGAGAGAGAGAGAGAGAGAGTGGTAGTAGGAAGGCAGGCTCAAACCCGTATCGCGAAGGAGGAAAAGAACCTGAAAAAAACGTGACGTCTTTGCTGTTACGACCACCGCCAAACTGGAAGTGACGTAGGTTTAAATTAAGGCTAGACAATCGAAAAGAGGAGATTACTTTCGAAAATATCGGAGAAAAGCGACCCCTCCCTGTACCCACTTGAAGCGGAAGAAATGAATGTTTTTAGCCATTTTTTCGGTATTTATCGTCTGAAGGGTCGAGCTTCAAAACGATACTGACCGTGTGAAAATCCATCGACTTTGAAAAAATTTTTAGGCAAACATGCAAACATATATACATGCATTTATATATTGATAGCTCAAATTTTCGATCCAAACCCATTAAAAAGCTTGCCCTATCTCTGAATTCCCTTTATGTAAAATTTCTAATCTTTAGATCAGAAATTGTATAAGTAATTTTGAAGAGACCGTAGCGGTCAATTTTTTTTTAATTTTGACTCATATTATGATCCCGTAACATTTATTGATTTGGGCTAAAATCAAGTTATTAAGTTAGATCCATGTCCAAGGAACGTATATCTAAACTTTCAATTATTTATACCAAAAATTGACGGAGAAGTTTGGTAGAGCTCTGAAAGGTCATATCGTTGAACTTGGACCCCTTATCAGCAAAATTTCTGGCCGAAAACGGATTACTTTTCCCAAATTTCAGTACCCTGTATACCAAAATTCGAGTCTGTAGACTGAAAATTGACAGAGTTATTGCGTAGGGAAATGTACACGGACAGACAGACAGACAGACAGACACTTTCAATGATATATATATATAGAGAGAGAGATAGAGAGATATAGAGAGAGATAGAGAGAAAGAGAGATAGAGAGAAATAAAAACGAACAATTATGTGTTAATCAACGTTTCGTCTTTATTTCGAGACTTCCTCTTGATGAATGAGATTAAGAAACAAAAACATCATTACAAATATTTGAAAATGTTTCATGTGCAAAGTGTGACGCTGTTCTATTTCAAAAACGGAAAAATACGTTGGAAAATAGAAAGAGTGGGGGGGGCTTACATGAAACGGGGATTTTTTTAATGACGTCATATAGTCGTTAATGTGTTTTTAAAAGATAGGAACGCAGTTAATATTCTTTCTGGAAAGAATATGTCTGTTAAAATTCAAATATAGGTGTGTAACAGAAATTAAATATATGCGTTTTTTGTTATGTAATTTATTGATTGAGATTATATGTATTAATTATTATATGTATAAATTATTATATGTATTAATTATTACAGGAGGCGTTTCTATGGTGTTAGAAGGTTTACGTGTGTCTACAATTAAATTATGTCACTGGCCTTTTGGTCAAGATCAAAGTGTTGTATCTGTTCTTCAGATGCTGCACTTCATTTTCTTGTTCTCTTTCGGTAGAGGAGAGATCCTTCACGATTGAGACAATTTTTATTTTTGTACCTTTTCTCCACGTTAAAAAACGACCCTCGTGTCTAACTCTGTCCCGTGGGGAGGCATAGTAAATAGGTACAATAATATCAGAGAGTCTCCATTTCGCGAAGGAAGAAAAGAACGTGAAAAATGCGTGACTTCTTTGCTGTTTCGACCACCGCCAAACTGGAAGTGACGTAGGTTTAAATTAAGGCTAGACAATCGAAAAGAGGAGATTAATTTCGAAAACATCGGCGAAAAAGCGACCCCTCCCTGTAGAAAAGTAGCCAGTTGACGCTGAAGAAATTAATGTTTTTAGCCAAACATTTTTTCGGTATTTACCATATGAAGGGTCGAGCTTCAAAACGATACTGATCTTGTGCAAATCGGTCGACTTTGAAGAAATTTTTAGACAAACATGCAAACATATATACATTTATATATTGATAGCTCAAATTTTCGATTC
Organism: Euprymna scolopes; assembly: GCF_053919585.1. Classification (NCBI taxonomy): domain Eukaryota; kingdom Metazoa; phylum Mollusca; class Cephalopoda; order Sepiida; family Sepiolidae; genus Euprymna; species Euprymna scolopes. The sequence goes on along the minus strand of NC_136521.1, from coordinate 6,629,668 downwards.
AAACCGATTAAAAAGCTTACCCTATCTCTGAATTCCCTTTATGTAAAATTTCAAATTTACAAATTGTAAAAACCAGTTATTCTATCCTTGAGGATGAATTCAGATAGATTGGAAGGTATTCGAACTTATGACAAACATGGTAATTATATCAGCCAGTTTCTGGCATAATTGAAGAATGTTATTCGGAAGTTGCAAGATTTAATTAAATATCCATATACATATAAGTATAGGTATATATAGTTATATATATATGTATATGTCTCTCTCTATATATATATATATGTGTATGTATGTATATATAATATATATATATATATATGATATATATATATATATATATATATATATATATATATATATATATATATATATATATATATATATATGATTTTAGCCTAACTTCATTGTCTCGCGCTAACACCAAAATGTCGAAATTCTGGAATGTTTCTCAGTGTTATATTTATCGCCTTTGATCTTTGCCGCGTCCGTTTTGGAAGGAAATAATTCGATTTGTAATAGCAAGCACTTGTTATATATAGGAGATGGTAAAAGCTTTTTCATGTTGCTTCATTGAATAGATTTTTTTTACATTGAAACATACCACAAACGAAAAACTATTCTCTATTTCCGTGTTTTTCTATAGCTCTACATGTAAATGCAAATACGTATATATATACATATATATATATATATATATATATATATATATATATATATATATGCATGTGTGTGAGTGTGTGTAGGCATAATGCATATATATGAGAATATATATATATCAATATATATATATATATATATATATCAATATATATATATATACGTAGTTTCATTTACATGTAGAGCTATATATATATATATATATATATATATATATATATATATATATATATATATATAAATATATTGATATAACTGGAAAAAGTATATATTTATATCTACACGCTCATATGTATATATATATGTGTGTGTGTGTGTGTGTACATATATATATATATATATATATTCCAATTGAAATATATATAGAGAGATATATAGGCATATGTATAGATAGATAAATACATATAGTTTAATATACTAAACTATTCTATATTTCCGTGTTTTTATAACTCTACAGGTAAATGCATATGTATATATATATATATATATATATATATATATACACACACATGTATATATATATTTATATATATATGTGTGTGGGGGGATGCGTGTGTGTATGCATATATATATATACGATCAAATATATCTGTAATATAAAGCTGAACGTCTGTGTGTGTGCGTGTGCGTGTGTCTGTGTGTGTGTATGTGCTGGTCACGAATAGGCTCCTATATGGTTGACTATTTTAAAAAAACTGATTCCATATAATGAGACAAGATGTATCAAGGATCAGCAATGGATACGTTGTATCTGGCAGAACGGTGGTTCATAAAAATTGTGGGGTCTGCGTTCGCGCCTGACCCCCAAATATGGAAATAAAAAATGAAAAAAAAAAACGTGTACAAGGGTTTTTGATATAGATCTACATAAGAATACTTTGATAAGTATGTTTCAACTTAAATAGGGATGGTATAATAAAACTGTGGGGTCTGCGTGCGCGCCTGTACTCGATGGAAATATGTCACAAACTTTAACAAAGACTTTTCTTAATATTTGCGTTAGTATACTTTGATAATTTTGTTTCAATTTGAAGAAATATGGTATATTAAAATTATGGGGTGTTCGTTCGCGCCTGACCTCCATAGAATATAAATATGTCACAAAGTTTAACAAGGTTTTTTTAAAGAGGAGGGGGTCAACAATAAAACCTTTAATTAATCTTAATTCACGTTAGATTTATTTATTTTTTTTAGCTGAATCATATTGTGTCGAATAAAGTCACTTCATAAATTTACGTTCTTATTAAAATGAAAGCAAAAAAAAGAAAGTCGGAACTTTAGACAATTATCGACACAAATTTTGCATAACTTCTTCTCCACTTGCATGTGGAACTCTTTCGAAAATAGTTAAATAATAAAAAAAACAAGAGCGTTACTTGTTATCGTGTCAAACGAAGGAAAAATCCTTCTCGCGTGATAAGGTGTCTTTTTAAAAACATTTACATAACTTTTTATTTTTATTTATATATCTGTTTAAGCTTTTTTTGTCAATGTACTAGAAAGAATTCAGTTGATTACAACCCTACTGCATGTTTTTACATTACAATAGTACAACCCTGAATTCGACTGCGCAATACTACACCGTTTAATACTGTAAAACTGAAACGAAGCTGTTTTGCTTGAAAATGGCGCCATTTTCTTCTTATTCATATTTATATCGACACTTTGTTTTTAAAAACTAAAGTAATTACGTGTTTACTTTTACGGATTATTTTACTAAAGTAAGTAAAGCTTCATTATTTTTCAAAACTGTTTTTGTTTCTTTGTTTTTCCATATTTCGTCGATATTATTTAGTAAAAGTGTTTAGCAGAAAAGCCAAATAAAAAACGACTATCCAAAAAAATAAATATACAAGAAATAAATGTTACCATAGTCAATAAAAGTTCAGTTCATTTTTTTTTTGTTTTGTAATAGAGTTTAATGCTCTTTACTTGAAATAATTTCAGCGGACCGAAATAAAAACGAAATTTAAGGCGATAACTGCTTAATTGAATTTTTATATAAACTACACATGCCATAATCGAATATTCCTCAAGTACAAAATACCGAAAAAATTAAAATATGTTTATAAATATTCCTTACTTTGACGGAACTCTCTTAAATTGTTAACACAGAATGCTCAGGTGCCCCTCCTTCGAATTGAAAACGGAGCTCTTCATTTCAAAGTCGCTGCCATTTTGATTTTTTTTAATCGGTTCGTGAATTTAATTTTTTTTTTTTTTTTTAAACTACTTAAAAAGGCAAACCAACTTTTCTACCATAAAAGCAACTTTATTGACTATGGTAACATTTATTTCTTGTATATTTATATTATTATATATATAACATTTTCTCTTTGTAAGGAAACATCATTTTGTTGGTCACTCTTGGCTACGAATGGAAACAAAGTTGATATAAAAAATATATTTTCGCGAAAATTATCTTTACTTTCATCATATTTTGCTTAGGGTAAAATTTTTGAATATCAAAACCTATCTCTTTACAACCCCCTCTTTTTCATAACCTATCATAGTTTCATCAACCACAGTCCATTTTCTGTAGGCTGTTTTTGCACCCAGTCAACGACGAGTAGTTCTGCTAGTATTAATATAAGTGGAAATTTTTGTATTTACACGCTCATCGATATATATACACACCGCATGGACTTCAATGGAAAATATATAAATGTCTGTATTTACACGCATATATATATATATATATACCTAACTATTTCATTTACTCACATAAAATTAATATCCGAAAGTATAAATTTATGCGTAAACTTTAAGAAATACTTAAAGTTTACGCCATCAATTTATACTTCAAAAGTGCTCAATACGTAGGTAGAGCTAGTTAGTAAGTTATAAAATATATATGGCGATTAAGCTACACTGAATGTTCCGCATTTCATCCACTCTAGGACTCCTCAGCCTGAGGAGTCCTAGAGTTATGAAACGCGGAATATTCAGTGTAGCTTAATCGCCATATATATTTTATAACTTGATATATATATATATATATATATATATATATATATATATATTAAAAGAGAGAGATATGTAGATTTGTATTTATTTGCTTCCCCACCAAAGCAAATTAGGCACAAGGCCGTTTTTAATGTGTGTTAAAAACCAGCTCCCCTAAAAGTAGGCAAAAGGGGACACTCTGGTTACCAAAAAATAATAATTATCCCAGTATAGAGGGTTTTTATTTAAATGCTGCCCACATCAGCATTATGTGGCACAAGGCCGGAAAGTGGGAACCCCGCAGGCTCCCCTAAAGGAGGGGCACTCCTGCAATTTTAAAAATTGCCTGAGTAACCCCGTCGGCATTCCCCGGTCGGGGCGCCTCAGGCAGCAAGCAATAAACTTGCCCCACCGGAAAGCCCGGTGGCAAGACCTGGGAGGGTGGACCTCCTAGGTATTACCCAGACGGTTCCCAGTATAGAGGGTTTCCCCTCCATTGACTGGTACAAATTATCTTAAGTGCAGTATCTGCAGAACAGATACTACACTTTGATCCTTGCCCGAAGGCCAGGAGACCGCCCGCCATTTGGCGGTTGTAAAATAAATATTAATAATAGGTTTTAATTTATGCAAATTTATTATTTCTTTTTATATATTCAAAACATTATTGATTGTTATCCAATATATATTAATATTATATTAAAAGTTATACACAAATATAATTTCTCTACAATTTGTTTGAATCGAAACCAGAACATTTAGCAATCCAATCTTGATGCATATATTTAGTGTCATTACCGTCTTGGTTAAAGACAGACAGACAAGAAAGGTTAAAGCTAAAACGTCTTTGAGCGATGAATGTTTCATTTTGCGCATGCGCACAAGCAACAGAAGGATTAATGTGAGAATGTTAACCTGTGTCTACAATCAAATTATGGTCTTTTAATAATGCAAGGTCCCAAGTTTTCCCAGCTGGGGTCTTGTACCGGAAAACTATCCAGTAAATAAAACTCTTGTTTATTAAATCGTTATTTTTTAGCATTTTTATTTATTTATTTATTTATTTATTTATTTGCATTCCGATACACCAAACATGGATATACATATCACTAAAACATCCGCTTTGTCATAAGCTTAATTTCGGTACGTAACTTGCCTGGGTGGGTTGCTTGTACGCTGAGATAAACCGCGTGACACACACACACACACAGAGGGAAATTTATAATATATATGAATATATACATATATATGTATACACGTGAAAATGATGTGTTATTCTGTTTAACATTAGATATATACATACGTAAAATTGTTTATATATATATGCATATATATATATATATATACAAACATCTATGCATATATATATATATATATATATATATATATATATATATATATATATATACAATATTTCTTTCCTTTTTTAATTTTCTGAGCATAATTTGATTACATGTTACCGATGTATTTCACATAGATCCGTAATATTGTATTGATATGTTTTTTATTGGGTTTTCTCATCATATTTATATTCTTGTTTGTTTATTCTGTTTAGGTGTTTGTGTATCATGTTATTATCGATTTTTATTATTATTATTACTTATATTATCATTAATATTAATAATATTAATAATAATAATAAATATTATTATTGTTGTTGTTGTTGTTGTTGTTGTTATTATTATTATTTTTATTATTATTATTATTATTATTATTATTATTATTATTATTGCCCTCGTTGTCATTGTTTATCAATTTTATTACTTTTTGACTTTTTTTTTGTTTTCGAGCGTGTTTATTGGGCATGATATGCGTCGTTTAACAAAGGCCCAATTGTAAATATTAACGATCGTTGCGCCTGGAATATGTCAGGATACGACAAAAGAGGAGGATGAAGTCGCCGTTGTTGCTTGTTTGGGCCGAAGAATTAGTCATGGTATAGTCGTTTCCACAACAAAAAATCAATCTCCGATAGTAAATGATACAAAAGAAAATAAAACATTTCGTTTGGACGGATTTGGCACAACACAGGCAAAGCTACGTTCACGAACTTTATTATATATATATATATATATATATATATATATATATATATATATATATATATATATATGTGTGTGTGTGTGTGTGTGTTTACATATATATATGCATATGTACATATATATATATATATATATATATATATATATATACTAGACTATCCATGACCCGTTGGGTCAGTATGTTATATTAGCTATGGAATTAATGTATGAGCGTGACACTTGTGACGTAAAGAAAATAGTGTTTTTGTGACATAACAGAGACATTTCTATGAAATTATATGAAAAAAGAAAGAGTTCTAGGAGTCGTTCCGTTTAGAATTGTTGATTTTGGAAAAAAAAAACTTGCAGTCATTGAATTATAAGTGGTTTGCCATACCTATAGGTACATGTGCACTGATCAGATACCATAATACTTAAATCAAAGTTAAGTTAAATTAAAATTATTACTATTCTTAATTCAACCGCGCATAACAAATAATTGGAACGCTGAAAACGTACACAGTAAAACAATGCGTTTTATTGTCGCGTTGATCATTTTTTTGTAATGCAATTAAAAAAAACATATGTTCGGCGTTATTTATTTATGTTGGTAGTGTAGAAGAAAATGTATGAACGTTTTTTAAGAAAGGTGTATAAAAATTGGAGATTAGATTAAAAAAAAGAAAGCTGGTGGGCAAATCTCTGTTGGTTCTCAACGCGTTAATTAGATTTATTTGTAAGAAAATTGCGTTAAAATAAATTATACGTAATACGGAAATGAACAATACAAAAATAAAGCAGAAAGTATTAACAATTGCTTATTTGGAAAATTTAAACGCGAAAAAAATTTGGACGCTGATAACGTACACAGTAAAAAATACGTTTTATTGTCGCGTTGATTATTAAGTACAATATATCTCGTGCATATGAAACCGGTTGATGATTATACGTATTATTTGTAATCACGTTTTGCGTTTGCTTCCCATATCTTGAAGTTTTTTATTCAATAAATTTTCTAAGGACGCACAACCGGAAGTCGTAAATCGGATATTGGGTTACAACACTCGTTACAAGTTCATTTGAGTTGTATAATTTTACATATATATATATATATATATATATATATATAAATATATGTGTGTGTGCGTGTGTGTGTGTGTGTGTTTGTGTGTATGTATGTGTGCGGTGGGGTGGAGAGGACTCCCGTAAGCCGTGGTGAAGGCAACCTTTCTAGGAGAAGCAAATCTCTAATTTAAAAAAACATAAAGCGGGAGACCAGTACCTGTATTAAGCTGGTCTGCAGTTTAACTTGTTGCTAGCTATCTTGCTCTTGCTTATTGCTGGATCTCATAATTTTGAACCGAGAGAGAGAGACTTAGCTGTCGTACAAAGCTAAGACTCTGTAACATCATCTGTGTATAGATACTCCCTCACGCATTTGTCTATTAAAATGGTCCTGTGGCGACGGAAGTCATTTTTGGGCTCGTATCTGAGGAAGTGGCACTCGTCTGACAAGACGTTGCAATCATCATATATATATATATATATATATATATATATATATATATATATATATATATATGAAATAAAATGGAGGTGGAAGGACCTGGATACTCAACGTTTCGCCCGATTTATGCGGGCTTCTTAAAGAGGGATGGTCATTGACGAGAGAGTCGGAGGATTGGGGCTATATATAATGATGGGGGAGAGCAACGTGTTTCCTTATGTAAATTAGATATCATATATACATACATATACATTTTATGAGCGAAAATCGTTGGATTTAATCAAGCTCAACAATCATATATATATATATATATATATATATATATATATATATATACAGAGAGAGAGAGAGAGAGTGAGAGTGAGACAGACAGGCCGACAGACAGAGAGTATAAGATTGGAAAAAGCAAACAAAATCCCCCTCTCAGTACAGGCCAATAAGTCTCCTGTGCGTCATGAGTAAGTTGCTAGAATCTGTATTAAATACAGAAGTAATCAACCATCTCAACAAAAATAACCTTCTTAGTGACACTCAATATGGTTTCCGTTCTGCTAGATCTACAGCAGATGTCCTTACAGTTATATCGCATAGGATTAGCAAATCTCTCGACGGTGGCAATCTTTCTAGGGCAATTGCTCTTGACATATCTAAAGCCTTTGATAGGGTATGGCATAAAGGTTTACTTCATAAGATCGCTAGCTATGGTATAGCTGGAAAAGTCTTCTCAATTATTAAATCATTTCTTTCTGATAGGTTTATAAGAGTAGTAGTTGAGGGGCAAAAATCAGAAGCTCACAGTATTAATGCCGGTGTCCCTCAGGGATCCATCCTGGGCCCAACTCTTTTCCTGATCTACATTAATGATCTTCCAAATCATATACTTACATCATTTGTAGACATTTATGCTGACGACACTACCATTTATGGTACACCATCTAAGTCAGTAAACGAGCATGTTCTCTCCAATTCTCTCTCCTCTGATCTTGAGCACGTAGTACAATGGGGAAAAGAGTGGCTGGTTACTTTTAATGCATCTAAAACCAAGCTTCTCTCTTTACATCATCAACATTCTAATCCACATTTGTCATCAATTGAAATGAATGGCTCTCGTCTTCAGGAGGCCTCAAGTTTTGACAAGCTTCTGGGCTTGACCATTACTCCTGATCTTAAATGGAACACGTATATCAAATCTGTTGCCAAGGCCGCTGGAAAAATGGTGGGATCTTTCTATCGATCCAGTAGATATCTCACTGCTGATGCTATTCTCTATCTATATAAGAGCCAGGTACGTCCAAGGATGGAATACTGTTGCCACATCTGGGCAGGAGCTGCTAGAAAGGATTTGTCCTGCCTTGATAGAGTTCAAAATAGACTTCGTAGCCTCGTAGGAGATGTCCTTTTCTCCTCCTTGCAACCTCTATCTCACAGAAGAGATGTTGCGAGTTTGTCTGTGATGTATCGTTATTTTCATGGAAAGTGTTCAACTGAGCTTCAATCTATGGTCCCCCCTCGCCAAACTTTCACAAGAAACACTCGTCTAGCTGTAAACACTATCAATAATTTCCCCCACTCTTTATCTGTGCCTAAACCTAAACGTAGATTCCATGAACAAAGCTTCTTTCTTAGAACTGCACGCCTGTGGAATTGTCTTCCGTTTTCCTGCTTTCCGGCTGACTACAATATGGTTTTGTTCAAGTCTAAAGTAAATAAGTTCTTGATGAGCCGTTCCATATAAGTTATTAAATTTACCAAATTTTCATTACTAATGATTACTATATTGACCAACTTCTACTGTACACTCTTTAACCCTTATCCTTGAGTGGCCTCTGGGCCTTGATAATGTGGTGATGTCTTTGTAAAAAAAAAAAAAAATCAAATCGAGTGAAACGATATTCATTTTATTAATTGATAATTAGCATTGACAAAGACTTTGTTTTCGAACTTCATCTCCTAATCAGCCAGCACAAAAGAGGGGGGAGTTTAAGACACTAAAAAATTGCGCTGTTTTTTTTTTAAGTTTTAATAAATTGAAATAAACTTTGCTCTTTAGACTACAGGGTTAATTCCCTCTATAATATATATATATATATATATATATATATATATATATATATATATATAATGAATGAAATACAAAATTGTATTTCCAAATTTTATGATGTTGACCATCTTACAATTTATTCCTTTAATTAAGTTGACATTTACAATTCTTGACAGTATCTGTTTCGCAGCACAAAATCAATAACACAATTATTAAATCAATCAGTGAGTCTATTTTGCCCTTAACTCATCAAAACACATAGCAACAATCTATCCATCAAAAGGAAATAAAGTGCGTTTGGACATGATTAAAACATATTAAATTTAGAGGAGAAGCTGCAAATACCTCATAGTTTGTTTACATTATAGTTTGTTACGGATTTTTTTTTCATATTTGATATATAAACCTGAGATATAAATAAAATTCCTAACAAACGGAAAACGAAAAAAAAAACTCTAAAGGAAGAAATGCAGGAAACTTTTTTATCCCATGGTTTTCATAAAAAGGAAAATGGATTCCATATTTTTCATTAAAAAAGTATTTTTTCCAGCGTCTGAAGAGAGGCCGTTCTTGTGAATATTTGCAAACGATATAAGGTTTGAAATTGTCCGAATAGACAAAGAACAATTGTAACGAACCAGGAAAACAACTTGTTGCTAACAATCTAATCTTTGTTCTCTTGATTTTGGTAAAACAATATATATACAATGAGAGTGATCTAATCATTATATGACCAAATTTATTAAAACAGAAATGGCTCAACGATAAGAAACAAGTTTCTTAAGAAGAGGTTGACATTATAATTTACTATGATGATTATTAAATACTTAGAGACACTAGTGTTTCATTCTTTCGCGTATTTCGAATACCATGACGCGTCCGCCCACCAAACAGTTTTCTTAGCACACTTTGCACTTAATCTTTCAAAAATACGCCTCTTTACATTGGTGTTTCAATCATCTCCAAATAAATTAAACTTGCTTCATCACTGAAAAATACTTTCGCCCAATTTTCATGTCCAAATTACATATCTGTTTGCAAACTCTAATCTCTTCTTATTCTTCGAACTAACAAGTGGTTTCTTCCCTGGGGTTCGATTAAACAACCCTATTTCTTGCAGTCGTGTAGAAACAGCCTGTCTTGGCACATTAACACATGAGGTACTATTCATAACCCTTTTCATTTCTATGCAAGACTTAAAACGCTCCTTTAATGACATACGCTGCATTATTCAATCTCCTCTTGCCGAAGTTTTGCGGGGTCTGCGGGTTTTAAAAGCACTATTTTGCAAGTATCATTGTAGGATTTAACAACCTTGCCTACAACACTCTTGTAACGTTTCACTTTCTCTGAAATCTCTCAGATGGTGGGCTTTTTCTTTGTGTACCTTCACAATAGCTTGTTTCACAGAGTAATCGAGATTTTGATGTTTCGCCGTTGTGCTGGTTGATGCAACCTTTACAGATGACTTAGTAATTTTGAACAAGGGGTTTTTGCAATTATGTTTGTTGTTCCTTTGTTATTTATTTTTTCTAAAATCCGATTGCTGCATCGGAAAGGCCAGTTAAAAATACATAATATACTTTGTTATTTTCTTTAATTTAATCCCTTTTTTAGAATTTATTAGACAAAATTTAACTTTTATTTTACCGTGCCAATAAATATGATCATCACTGTGTATATATATATATATATATATATATATATATATATATATATATATATATACACTCACTACATCTGTTAATTTATATTTTTGACTGTCTCCAGATTTTCGAACTCTATATTTCCGAAGCTAAAAGTCGCAAAGCGGCGCGCTAGAGGCCTAAAATGGTTGGATTTTTTATGGACCTTTCTTTTTTGAATCTTTAGTCGGTTAAAATGTTTCGGGTAAAAAATGAAAAAGCTCGTTATACATTTTGTACACTCATCTTAGTTTATTTTTTAATCACTTTATATTCGTGTCACGTTGGAACAGTGGTAACGTCACCAGCTTTAAAGCTTCAGTTTCGTATTCAGTTTCGATATTTTTTTAAACTGTATTTTACTTTTGAAATCACGACTCTATAACAATGTATACGAAATCAGAAACCAAAAAAATTTGAATTTAGCATAATGTTTACATTGTTTTTCTCAGTTTTTTTCTTGATATTTGCACGTTTTTATTTTGAAAATAAATAAACAATTTTTATAATTCTTTTGCTATTTTTTGCAAATGTTTCAAATTTTAGTATGCTATCATGCACAATAACGACTATCAGTTGTCAAAATTTCAGCTTTTCACTTGTTATTTCTAACAAATATTGGATTTTAAAATTTTGTCCCTTAGTTTTGGACGCTATATATATATATGTGTGTGTGTGTGTGTGTGTGTGTGTGTATGTATAAAATAAAATAAAAATTACAATTAAATTCACACAAACGATCCAAGATAGTAAAACTAAAGTATATTATAAATATTAAAGAATTAATATTTATAAAATAATCTCAACCAGATGTAAAAGCTCGATAAAACCAAATAGGAGATAGAGCTTATAATAAAAGAAAATAGTTAATAAAACATGTTAAAACCCCAAGTGAAAGTTAAAGTATCCAATTACGGTAAAATCCAAAAATGTATATCCAATAAAGTTAATTAAATTTCCATTAGCACAAGTAAAAATCCAAGGAAATCGCGTAATTGGAAGATGGTCCAAAATAATCCAAAAGGCCGAAATCCGTGGAATACTTTACAAATATATACAAGGAACAGGAGAAAAAATTCCAATAATATTAATAAAAGAAAAATTAGATATGCGTTTAACACGGCTGCCGATACAAAGTATAATATATATATATATATATATATATATATATATATATATATATATATATATATATATATAAGTGAAAGTGTCTGTCTGTCTGTGTGTCTGTATGTGTACATTTCCCAACGCAATAACTCTGTCAATTTTAAACCCACAGACTCGGAATTTGATATAGAGGGTACTGAGATTTGGGAAAATCGACGTGATCGGTTTTCGAGCAGAAATTTGGCGATTAAGGCGTCACAGTTCAACGATTTGACCTTTGAGAACTCTACCAAACTCCTCCCACAATTTTAGGTCTAAACACATGAAGTTTTAGATGTCGATTCCTTGGAGATAGATCTAACTTAATAATATGATTTGAGTCCTAACAATAAGTGGTAAGAGGTCATAATACGGGGTCAAAGTTTAAAAAATTGACTTTTTTTTTGCTCACCATACACCTCAAAACACCTCGGTAACGGCGAGCACCCATGCTAGTATATCTATAAAAGTGAAAGTGTATATCTGTGTGTGTGTCTGTGTGTCTGTGTGTGTACATTTCCCTACGCATTAACTCTGTCAATTAAAAGTCTACAGACTCGAGATTTGATATACAGAGTATTGAGATTTGCGTAAATCGATCTGATTGGTGTTCGGCCAGAAATTTCGCTGCTAAGGGGTCAAAGTTCAACGATTTGACCTTTGAGAACTAGTCCAACCTCTTCCGACAATTCTGGGTCTAAACACTTGTAATTTTAGATATAGGTTCATTGAACATGGATCTAACTTAATAATTTTATTTGAGCCCAATTCAATAAATTTTAAGGGGTCATAATTGGTGTAAAAGTTAAAAATTTGACCACTTTTTTTTCTTTGCTCAACATACATCTCCAAATACCCGGGCAACCCCGGGCACTCACGCTAGTATATCTATAAAAGTAAACGTGTCTGTGAGTCTGTGTGTCTGTCTGTGCGTTTGTGTATCTGCCTGTCTGTGTACATTTCTCTACGCAATAACTCTGTACATTTTCAGTCTACAGACATTTGATATACAGGGTACTGAAATTTGGGAAAAGTAATCCGTTTGGAGAAATTGATGTGGTCTGTTTTCGGCCAGAAATTTCGCTGTAAATAGGTCCAAGTTCAACGATTGACTTTTGAGAACTCTACCAAACTCATCCGACAATTTTGTGTTCAAACAGCCGAGCAACGCCGGGCTGAAATGCTAGTCTATATATGTATAAAAGTGAACGCGTCCGTGTGTGTACGTGTGGGTGTGTGTATGTGTGTGTCTGTGTGTCTGTGTACATTTCCCTATGCAATAACTCTTCAATTTTTAGTCTACAGACTCTAAATTTGATATACAGGTACTGAGATTTCGGAAAATCTATATTATCTGTTTTCGGCCAGAAATTTGGCTGTTAAGGGGTCCAAGTTCAAACATTTGACCTTTCAGAACTCGTCCAAACCCCTCCGACAATTTTCGGTCTAAACACTTGAAATTATATATATAGGTTCATTGGACATGGATCTAACTTAATAACTCGATTAAAATCCAAAACAATAGAGTTTAAGGGGTCATAATAGAGGTCATATCAAAAGAAAATGGCGTTTATTTGTTTTTGTTTTTTTGCTCAGCATACACCTCCAAACACCTGGGCAACGCCGAGCACCCATGCGTGTGTGTGTATATATATATATATATATATATATATATATATATATATATATATATATATATATATATATATATGGAAATAACGAGACAGATATAAAAATGAAACAAACCACGTTATGTGTTTCTTAAGCTTTCATTTTATTGTCTTATATATATATATATATATATATATATATATATATATATATATATATATATATATATATATATATATATAAACCCGTAAATGTAAGAATAAACATAAGGAGACCCTATGGTTCAACCCTCCATATTCCAAAAACCTAGAGACAAACATAGCCAGATAATTTTTTTAAATATTAGATAAGAACTTTAAAGCCCCCATAGATATAATAAAATTTTCAATAAGAACACAATCAAAGTCTACTATGCCTAACTTTCATCAAAAAATAATTAGCTGTAATAATAAGAAAATTAATAAACTACAAAATATATCAGACTGTAACTGTAGAAGAAAAAATAAATTGCCCCTACAAGGCTCATGTAAAATTAAAAATGTTATCTATAGCTGAACAGTATCAAAAACACCAAATGTACATGAACCTATTTACAACCATAACCCAACTACCAGATTAAATAATAACACCAACTTAAACCAATCTACCGATCAATTACAAACCAACCCACCATATAATAATCCAGCACCAGACCTAACGGAAAATAATCACAATAAGCAAGAGGCAATATATTTTGGTTCCACATCTGGCCTAATAAAACTTAGAATCTCAACGCAAAAACATTCTTTTAAAAATAACTCTCTGTCAAACCAAACTACTCTATCCAACTATATTTGGCAACTAAAAAATAGCACTATTTCTTTAAACTTAAAATGGCGAGTAATTGAGACTTGCAAACCATATAAACCAGGAGACGAATTCTGTGCACTATGTACAAAAGAGACCCTAAAAATTTTAAAATATGAAGATATAAAAAATGCAACCACACTATTAAATTCAAGACAGAAACTAATATTCACATGCAGTCATAAACGTTGGTTTAAATTTAGTAAATATAAACCACCTTACATCATTAAAAATTACTTATTAGTAAAAATAGATTACAATTTTTATTTTTAATAAATTAAGTTAGACTAATTATCTCCCTTACACCCTTTAAATAAAAAAAGTAAAGAAAATATGACTAATCATCCCCCCTTACATTATGTAATTGCACAAACAACATTCGAAATATAAACCGTAGCGTCTTTAAATCAAAAGTACGCTAACGGAAATAATTTATTGCACGGGCGTCCCCCCCTTTTTAAAATTCATCATTTAATAAGGTAATAATCTATAGCAAACATCTAAATGAGTATTTTAACCATAGTTCCTGATTTCAAAAGGCGAAAAATTAAAAGGTAAATTTCTATATATTTTTATGTACATACCTGTATATCTATGTATATGTATATATGTGTCTATTTTTTCATATATATGCATGTATATATTTGTAATGTTGTACTTAAAGCAAACTTATAATTTAAATTCAAATCTATATTTTACTCTATTTCTTTTCTATCTCTAACCCATATTAATTTTCTTATAAATTTTTAATCCAGACCTTTTATTTCAATTTTTTCAGATACATCTGCCTTACTTTTAATGCTAGGTTTATTTATGGTGTCTTTTAGATTTAATAAAAACCCTTCAAAATTTGCTGACGAGGAGACCTTGCTTAGTAAAAATCTATATGCAATAATTATTGTACGTAACTTGATGTCTACCACAATAAAAAGCATTGTTTGCCGAAACGATCGTACAGATAATTGATTTTGTTGTTGTTCCTTCTTATGAAACGGATTTTTAATTTAATTATAATTTGATTTTTAAATTTTAAATAATCAATCACATTACTTAATATTGAATTAGCTCTAGGATATTTACCTATCGAGCTTATTATATATCTAAATTACAACGAGCACTTTCTCTTTCCTGTATTTTAATTAAACTAGTAATTTCACTGTTACATTGAAATACACTCAGCTCTTTAGACTATTGTTCTAATCTCCTTTAAATTATATATATATATATATATATATATATATATATATATATATATATATATATATTAGCAAAAGTACCCGTCGTTGACTGGGTTCAAAAACAGCCTACAGAAAATGGACTCTGATTTATGAAAGTATGATAAGTTATGAAAAGGAAGGGTTTTAAAGAGATAGCTTCGAATTTGGGACTATCAAAACCAAAGCAAAATATGATGAAAGTAAAAATAAAATAGATAAACCCCATAATTTATTATACCATACCTGTTCACACTGAAAAACTTATCACAATACTCTGTGGATCTATATTAAAAAAAAATTGTTAAACTTTGTGATATATTTCCATTCTATGGATGTAAGGCGCGAACGAACATCCCATAATTTTATTGTACCATATTTATTCTAAACTGAAACATAATTATCAAAGTATACTTACGCAGATAGATATGAAACGTCTTTGTTAACGTTTGTGCCTTTTTCCATTCTTTGGATGCCAGGCGCGAACGCAGACCCCACAATTATATTATACCATCCCTTTTTGAGTTAAAACATACTTATCAAATTATTATTATGTACATCTATATCAAAAACACTTGTAAAAGTTTTGTTTTTAATTTTTAAACTTTTTATTTCCATACTTTGTGGACCAGGCACGTACGCAGACCCCACAATTTTAATGAATCAGCATTATGCCAGATCAAACATACCCATTCCTATGTTTCGATACATCTTCTATCATTATATGTGATCAGTTTACTATAATAGTCAACTATATAGGAGCCTATGTTACATGATAAGGGCTGTCCCCTTTTCATGTAAGTATAAAAATGGAGAGATTAGTCACTTACAATAAAATGAACAATCTCTCTAAGTCTCTCTCAACAACATCTCTCTCTCGGAGTCTTTCTAAGCATCTTTCAATAAGACTCTCTCTTTTAATGAAACCCTATATGTAACATATACATAATTTGGTGCCGTGACCAAAGAAGGCACATGTTTTAACATGTGTGTGACGTCACGGAAAATAGAAAGTTCTAGGGATAGAGAAAAACTTTAGTTAGAAGAAACAGTCAGTGAGAAACTCAGAGAGAGTCTGGAGTTTGTAATCTGAACGTCTAGAAGCGAGACGATCACTTTGAAACTAAAATGTGAAGCTTTGAATTTTTGATGATGGAAATCACGGCCGGTCGTGTGAAGAATAAAACTCATCTGTATTTTGTAGAACGTCGTCTTGTGTTTGTGATTCATACAAAAAGGTAAATTAAATTGTATTATATGTCTGTGTTATAAAATGTCGTTTCATACACATCTCGACATGTCATATCCATAATGTGAATCAACATCGCCATGTCTACACAATGTCCGAACAGTGAACACTGTCTCCTCACTCCAAGAGCTTACTCCCCTTCTTCTTCCATAAACACAATTAAGGAATGAACATTTAATATATAGGAATCGTTATAAACGAACAATCTCTCTGGGTCTCTTACAATAAAATGAACAATCTCTCTAAGTCTCTTACAACAACATCTCTCTCTCTCTCTCGGAATCTTTCTAAGCATCTTTCAATAAGACTCTCTCTTTTAATAAAACCCTATATGTAACACCTATTCGTGACCAGACACACACACAGACGTTCAGCTTTATATATATATATATATATATATATATATATATATATATATATATATATATATATATATATTCTAGCAGGCCGTCCGACATTGCTCCGTCGTAAAATACGCTTACATATGCTGATTTCGAATTTATTATTATATTATATCCCATACAATATATTGTAATGATTTAAAACTTTTTATAAAAAAGTACTCGTGCGCCACTATCGTGAATCAGAACCAAAACGTCTAGTTTACGATTTACTTTTTCCTTAGCTATGAAGACGTGTTTGTTGCAAGGCTAAAAATTTAAACATGGCCCAATAGTTATTACGTTACGCGTGCATATTCGTAATACTGTCGTTCGACCTTCACCTCGCAAATTCCATTTCTTCAATTTTCACTTGTCAACACCGATGTTCCCCTAAAAAACAAATAAATTTCGCATGGGTTCGAATACCCTATATATTAAGTTCATGTCTATAGACCAAAAACTGACCGAAGAGTTTTATAGGCAAAAAAATCTTTAAAAATATATATATAAACGCATACATAAACATAAAAAGAAGAGGTTTGTGTTTACGATAACGTTAAACCGCAAATATTTCGCAAGTAGAATATTTGCATGAATAAACCGCAAATATGTCGCAAGTAGAATATTTGCATGAATATAATTACACGTAATAGTTTACTATTTAAATGAATGTTTGAAAGAATAAATAAACTAGTACAATCTTTTGCAGGTGGACAGAAGTCACGACCCATATATATGAAAGTTGTATTTATATTTTTAAATAAATAGAACAAGGGTTATTAATATAAATATCAATACACAAGACCCCCATATTTATAGGAGTATAAATATATGTGTGTATCTGAGAGAGAGAGAGAGAGAGAGGAAGGGAGAGACAGACATACAGGCTGAGAGGTTTCTATGGACTCTGAAACGGCTGGGTGGATTTTAAATAAAATTTCACACCAACTTAATTTATGTGTCAGGGAGTGTTCTCAGATAGGGTTTGTATCGAAACGCTTCATGTAAGTATCGAAAATCGTTAATCAGTTAACTTTTTAAAGCCTAACATCAAATCGGAATTAGAGAAGATTTATCACGACGAAGCAGAAGAGTACGGCGTATAGAATTAGCAACAGGTTCTTTGATAAGACTGGGGCGCGTTTGAAATTGATGTTTTGTTTAGAACCCAATTGAAACATGGTACTTTACTGTTGCATTTAAAGCATTAATTCAATCCATGAAATTGGCAATAATTAGTATGTTATTTGATAATAGAGAGACGTGTCTGAAATGAATGTTTCTGTTTAGAGCACAATTGAACCATGATACTTGAATTTTTAGATTTTAAGCTTTAATTCCAAAAATATTTTGTAAAATCTACAATACCAGTGTCTACAGTGCAATGCAGACTACAATATATTGTGGACTGAGACACTATATGCACCAAATTAAAAGATGATGTTTTTTTTTGGTTTTTTTTTACACAGGAATCACCACTTATTTAGGCCCGGAGGCCATTCGAGGATAAGTGTTAATGAGTATACATTTGTCAATGTAGTTATAGCGTAGTAAACATAAATAGTGGGAATTTTGTAAATTGTAAATTGGATAACTTAGGGGGACGGTTCATAAATAACTTGTTTACATTAGACTTGAAGATAATAAAATTGTAGTCAGCTTCAGAGCAGGCAACCGGAAGGGAGTTCCACAGGCGTGCAGTTCTAAGAAAGAAGCTTTGTTCATGGAATCTACGTTTAGGTTTAGGCACAGATAAAAAGTGGGGGTAATTATTGGTAGTGTTTTCAGCTAGACGAGTGTTTCTTGTGAAAGTTTGGCGAGGAGAGACTATCGATTGGAGCTCAAACGAACACTTGCTTTTTAGGTTTAGGCAGAGATAAAGAGTGTGGAAAATTAAGACGAGTGCTTTTCGGATTTAGTTTGCTTTTATAATTCATGCGTTCCTATTATTCCGATGGGTTACGGGCGGAAAAAAATTCAAAATTTGACAGAATTATTACATAGATGATTCTGCGCTACGAAAGAGGTGCTGTCAAGAATTGGACATTTTAATATGCTGAGTAAAATAAACGGTAAGGTGAATACCATCTTGGAACTTGGAATACAGACTTTCTTCACATTTATACACACACACACACACACACACACACACATATATATATATATATGTATGTATATATATGTATATATATATATATATATATATATATATATATATATAATCAAATCTTTATACTGAAAAATTTATTCAAACTTAAAAAAAAACAACTCATAAACCTGTAAGGAATGTATGATAAATTTTAATTATTCGACAAGAATTATAAATAAAACAAAACAAAAAAACTTATTCCATGGAGTTTCTGAAGAACGCATTTCTTCTTATCAGAGGGAAGGGGTTTGCAAACTATACAATAAATTTTGCAGGAAACAAATAATATGAAGTTCATCATATTTTCATCAAAAAAGTCATTTAACATTTTGAGACAGTTTGGTGCAAGGGGATTTAAAAAGCAAGAAACGAAAATTCATGAGACTATCTAAATGTACATATAAACGTCCAGGGTAAAACGGAGCTTGTAGAAATATCATTTTTTTATTATTATTTTTCTTCCTTTGAAGATTGTAATGCTGGGTATGGGGCAGCCAAACCAGCTGCCAACATTGCCCCGCTTTTTTATTGAAATCAACCGAGAGCTCTTTTTAGTATCCTCGCTGTTCCCTTAAGTGCAATTGTCTGAATCTCTTTTGCACTTGCTTCACCAGGAATATTAGTTAGGTAGGACTTCAGGTTCTTCTTCATAAGTCCTGTGGCACCTATGATAACTGGTATGATCGATATCCCCTTTAGGTTCCAGTTTCTTTTCATATCATACATGAGACCTTGGTATTTGGTCTGTTTCTCTCTTTCAGCTCTGTTAAGACCGCCATCATTAGGAACACTCACTTCAATCAAGGTTGCAACTCTCTCTGACTTATTCCATATAACTATGTCAGGTTTCACAGCAGTATTTTCAAGGTAGGTGGCTGTAGGGATTACATGGTCGTAATGTATGGTATATAAGTCATTTCCAACTGTTCTTTCAGGTTGATGTTCCCAGGACTTGCTGCTACACTGGATATTTATTTTTTTACAGATGGTCCAGTGGAGGTACTTGCATACTCCATCATATCTCGCTGTATAGTAGCCGTCCCCTAGAAGAACTTTGCAACTTGATATCAGATGACATACACTTTCCAATTCTGTATGGCAGAACCTGCATTTATTGTCATTACTGATCCCTGCCATATTCTTGAATGCATTGGTCATCAATCCCTGGTCTTGGGCAGCCATTATGACCCTTTCCTGATCGTGGTGGAGGGATCCTCTTTTGAGCCAGTCCAAAGAACATTCTTTATCTATGTATTCCTGAGAGAGTTCCCCCAGAAAAAAAAGTGGTGAATTATGATATGCAAAGTTTTTTTAAGATAATGGATAAAGGAAAAAGAGGGTGTTGAACCGAAGATACCAAATGAAACCAGAGAAAAGGGATGGTAAGAGAGAAAAATGAAATAAGAATAAAAGAGAGGAAGAAAGTATATTTAAAAAAGGGAGATAGACATAGTCGAAGGAGGGGGGGCGAGAGAGAAAGAAGGAAATGGGGCACGTAGAGATTCATCAATATTCGCAACCTTCTCCTCTCCCAATTTTTGGTCTACATACTTAGAACTTAATATATAGGGAATATGGACACATGGAACAAATTCGATTTGTTTGTAGCCGGTAAAAATAGCTGCTAAAGGATCAAATTTGAACAAAAATTTGTAACTTAGCAAATGTAAGTCCACTAAAAGATATACTCCTACGCATGCGCATATATACACTTGTGCTTTTAACTAGGTTATTTATTAAGTTTTTATGTGCATATGGACTTAGCTCAGGCGGTGGCGAATAATTCCGGAGAGCTGTATACTTTGGTTTCGATTCTAGCTAATGGCACCCAAAAACATATTTTTCTTTTTAAATTTTCAATCAGTAATATTTATTGCGTACAATATCATAATCGATCGAGAATGATCTCCATCTGGCATTAATTGAAATGAATGGCTCTCGTCTTCAGGAGGCCTCATGTTTTGCCAAGCTTCTGGGCTTGATCTTTACTCCTGATCTGAAATGGAAAACATACATCAAATCTGTTGCCAAAACTGCTGGAAAAAGATATCTCACTGCTGATGCAATTCTTTGTCTATATAAGAGTGAAGTTCATCCAAGGATGAAGTACTGTTGCCACATCTGAGCAGGAGCTTCTAGAAAGGACTTATCCTGCCTTGAGCAAGTTCAAGACAGACTTCGTAACCTCATAGCAGATGTCATTTTTTTCTTTTCACAGAAGAGATGTTGCGAGTTTGTCTTTGATCTATCGTTATTTTCTTGACAAGTGCTCGACTGATCTTTATCCTCTGGTCCCCCCTCGCCAAACTTTCACAAGAAACACTCGTCTAGCTGAAAACACTATCAATAATTTCCCCCATTCTTTATATGTGCCTAAACCTAAACGTAGATTCCATGAACAAAGTTTCTTTCTTAGAACTGATCGCCTGTGGAACTGTCTTCCGTTTTCCTTCTCTCCAGCTGACTACAATATGGTTGTCTTCAAGTCTAATGTAAACAAGTTCTTGATAAGCCGTTCCACTTAAGTTTACAAATTTACTGAATTTTCGTTACTGACACTTACTATATTGTCCAATTGATTACTGTACACTCTTTAACCCTTATCCTCGAATGGCCCCTGGGCCTTAATATGTGGTGATACTATGTAAAAATAAAGAGAATCGCCCCATAAATACATTATCTGCATGAATTAAAATATCAGATTAAAGCGTACCCTACGACAGTGCAACGCCGAACTGCTTGCTAGTATACATATCTTTTTTTATATAGATCTGTTTATGCAGGCAAACATCGCCGTATTATTTAACTTGTTTGTACACTAACAACAATCCATGACTCATGAATTTATTAGCAGTGTCGGCGGTTTAATTTTTCTTGAAGAATGAAGAAGAAACGCCTGATAAAAACGAAGTGCGATTCTTGCGTAGCGGCCAACCCCACTCCCTCATGACCATTGAATATCCTTTCTCAACCCCAGCCCCGATCAACAGCAACTCGGACCCAGCCTGCCTCGACTCGTGTAATCAATCATAAAAATCTATCGATTTAAGGGATCAATAACGTAGACAAGTATGACTCACAGATTAAACGAGGATTGTTTGGGGTGCCGGATGTGATACTTTGCACAAAGCATTTTGACTTAAATATGAATAATATTTATACACCCCACACACACACACACATATATATATATTCATATAAATATATTTGTACATATACATATATATATGCATATAAATATATTTGTACACACACACACACACACACACACACACATATATATATATACGTATATATGTGTGTGTGCATGTGTATATCTATATAGGTGCATATATGTGTATATAAATGTGAGTATATATGCATATATATGTAAATACATGAATATATACATATATGTATATATTCTTTTCTTTTCTCTCACATATATATTTGTATGTGTGTGTATGTATATATATATATATTTCTTTTCTCTCACATATATATATATATATATATATATATATATATATATATATATATATATATATACAAATCGACTGGCTAATATACTTCTTCGCTTTGTACGGACGACATGTTGAGAATCATTAAGTTTATTATAAATTTAGCTGGGTGACCCGAAGCTGCCCAGGATTGAATGAGGATCACCGAAAGTTCCACGTTTCCAATACGTGTATGGTCATCGAAATCGATTGAATACTTCATTTTTTTAATCAAATCGATTGATTGGCTGCAATAGTCAGAAACACACCACGATACACCGAGAAGAAGCTTTGCATGCGGTCCGCCGTGACTTAATCCAAAATACTTCATCATAAGAGCACGAAGCCATAATTACTGACTAAGTCAAAAAGCGACTTAAACCTAAGCCCACCAATGTTGATTATGATATAAGGCTGATTATGTGTAGTTGTAGGGGGTCTACCCTCTGAGCTATTGCTTTTCTCTTTGTAGAAAAGGTTTGTTTACAACACATTGACTGAGGCTACGTTACTAGTAAATGCCGACGGGGCGTTCAAGGCATTGTTTGCAAGTCAGATTGCTCCTCCTTGGGGGTGGTAACTTTTCAATCCCGATATCCGAGCCTGATGTTACAGTTCTTGCAATGCGAGCGATTTAAATGTCCACACGTTTGTATTAAACGAACTTGATATTTTACATATTGTATACGATATATATATATATATATATATATATATATATATATGTAATATTATATAGTATATTATATTATATATAGTATATTATATTATTTATATATTATATTATATATTATATTTTATATATTATATATATTATATATTATATTATATAATATATTTTATTATATGATATATTATATTATATATATTATATATTTTCTTATATAATATATTATATTATATAATATATTTTATTATATATTATTTATAATATAGTATATATACTATATATATTATAATATATTATATATATTATATTATATAGTATATTATACTTTATATAGTACATTATATATATTATATTATTTAAATATTATGTTATATATTATATTTTATATATACATATATATTATATATTATATTATATTATATATTTTATTATATATTATAGTATATTATATATATCATATATATTATATATTATATAATATAATATATTTTATTATATAATATATTATATTATATCATATATTTTATAATATATTATATATAATATAGTATATACATTATATATATTATAATATATTATATATATAATATTATATAGTATATTATATTATATATAGTATATTATATATATTATATTATTTATATATTATGTTATATATTATATTTTATATATTATATATATTATATATTATATAATATAATATATTTTATTATATAATATATTATAATATATATATATTATATATCTATATTATATATTATATAATATAATATATTTTATTATATAATGTATTATATTACATATATTATTCATATATTATATATATTATAATATATTATATATATTATATTATATAGTATATTATATATATTATTTATATATATTATATTATATTATATTATATATATTATATATATTATATAGTATATTATATATATATTATATATATATTATAGTATATATAATATATATATATATTATATATTATATATATTATATATAATATATATAATATAATATAATATATATAAATAATATATATAATATACTATATAATATAATATATATAATATATTATAATATATATAATATATGAATAATATATGTAATATAATACATTATATAATAAAATATATTTTATTATATAATATATTATAATATATATATATATATTATATATCTATATTATATATAATATAATATAATATATTTTATTATATAATGTATTATATTACATATATTATTCATATATTATATATATTATAATATATTATATATATATTATATTATATAGTATATTATATATATTATTTATATATATTATATTATATATATTATATATATTATATAGTATATTATATATATATATATTATATATATATTATAGTATATATAATATATATATATATATTATATATTATATTATATAGTATATTATATATATTATTTATATATATTATATTATATATATTATATATATTATATAGTATATTATATATATATATTATATATATATTATAGTATATATAATATATATATATATTATAGTATATATATATAT
>NC_136521.1:6594503-6599503 GCF_053919585.1 Euprymna scolopes | reverse complement strand
TATATAAATGCATGTATGTATGTATGTTTGCAGAGGCGACGGATTTTCACAAGATCATTACTTCACCCTCAACTGGGTACTTTTAAACAGGGAGGGATCGCTTTTTTCGCCAATATTGTCGAAAGTCATCCCCGCTTTTCGATTGTCTAGCCTTAATTTAAACCTATGTCACTTCCGGTTTGCCGGGTGTTGTAACAGCAAAGACGTCACAGTTATCCCATGGTAGTATGTCTATAAAAGTGAAAATGTCTGCGCTTTTTTCGCCAATATTGTCGCTCAACATTTAAATACATTTAAATAAATAAATAATAGAATTGTTATGGTGGGTGGGGGGGGGAAGAACGTCTTTACAAATTGAATTAATCTTAAATGTGCTGATATTTTAACAAACGTAAAAACACATTTGTGTGAGAGTGATCAAGAGATTTTAGTCTTATTGGAAGTTTAAAATCAATAAAATATGTGAGTGGATGATCTTAGGATTTTAGTTTTACTGTTAGTTTAAATCAATAAACATTTATTATTTTATTATTACTACAAGCAGTTGAAGATGTTAAAAAACAAAATCAAATTAAATGGATAATTAAAGGAATCGATTTTTGCATCAGAAAATAAGCTTAAATTTTCCCGATTCCGAGACCCCAAAGAGTTCTGATCTTTCCGATTCCCGATTCCAATTCAGATTAATCGTCCTAACACTACTATATATTTATTTATTTATTTAATTGTACGAAAGTTCCAAAAACATTGGTACCGTCGGTTTCAAGCCCAACATAAAGGGGGCCAGTTAATGGTAAATCTTAAATAATGTTAGGCTCTCGTCAGCCATCGAAAGCCTAACATTATTTAAGATTTACCATTAACTGGTCCCCCTTATGTTGGGCTTGAAACCGACGGTATTAATGTTTTTCTGAACTTCTGTACAATTAAATAAATGAATAGTAAACTCTTATATCGAAAAAGTTTTTCTTTGTAATCGAGCACTTTGTTGGAATTCTTTCCCAACTAAGCTCCTATCTTTACATCATCAACGCTCTGATCACCATCTGGCATCAATTGAAATGGATGGGTCCCGTCTGGACTTGACCTTTACTCCTGATCTTAAATGGAACTCGTACATCAAGTCTGTTGCCAAGGTCGCTGAAAAGATAGTGGGATCCTTCTACCGCTCCAGAAGATATCTCACTACTGATGCAATTCTCTTACTATATAAAAGCCAAGTACGTCCAAGGATGGAATACTGCTGCCACATCTGGGAAGGAGCTACTAAAAAGCCTATCCTGCCTCGACAGAGTACAAAATAGACTTCGTGGCTTAGTGGGGGATGCCCTTTTCTCTTCCCTGCAACCTCTCTCCCACAGAAGAGACGTTGCGAGCTTGTCTTTGTTTTATCGTTATTTCCATAGCAAGTGCTCGTCTGAGCACCAATCTCTGGTCCCCCCCTCGCCAATCTATCGCGATAAGCATCCGTCTAGCTGAAACCACTGTCAAAAAATTTCCCCACTCTTTATCTGTACCTAAATCAAAACGTAGATTCCATGAACAAAGCTTCTTTCCTAGAACTGTACGCTTGCGGAACTCTGTTCCGTCCGCCTGCTTCCCACCTGACTCCAACCTGGATGTCTTCAAGTCCAACGTAAACAAATTCCTGATGAACCGCCCCCTTAATTAGTCACTTTATTAAATCTCAACACTAACGTATTGTACATGAAATAATCCTTATCCCTGAGTGGCTTCCGAGCTTTGATAAGTGATGACTACCTTGCAAAAAAAAAAACAGTTAACAAATATATATATATATATATATATATATATATATATATATATATATATATATATATATATATAGATAGATAGATAGATAGATAGATAAATAGATAGATAGATAGATAGATAGATAGATATATTTATCTCGAAGAATATAATTTCGTTGATTATTTAATATGTTTAAATTTAACGAACTTTCGATTCCATTAGAATCGATTAGCAATTCGGGTTCCAGATTCATTCTTGGCAGAACTAATGGATTACAAATTCAATAATTCATTTATTGATTAATTTGTTAATTAATTGATTAATAATTCGATTTACACCTTGATTTGATTTGATTTACTTCTGTTCAAAATATATTTCCGTCAGAAAAACCTTTTGTATATTTTCAAATTTTTGCTAAGCAATGACATATTTTTAATAGTTTTTTTTTACCATCAGAAGAAAACTGCCAGCGATTTAAAGAAGTTTTTTTTTTTTTTTTTTATTTTTGGCTGATAAAGAAATATTGTAATTTTGTTATTTTATTAGAATTTTGGGGGTTGTTTGTATATATATATATGTATATAAGTAATTTATAAAATATATATAAATCTGTGGTTGTTTATCGTTTTATATAAAAACGATAAACAACCACAGAATTCGCGCATAAGCCTGAGGAGTCCTAGAGTGGATGAAACGCGGAATATTCAATGTAGCTTAATCGCTATATATTTTATAAATTACTAACTAGCTCTACCCACGTATTGAGCAATTTTGAAATAAATACTTAAAGTTTACACATAAATCTATACTTTCGTATATTAATTTGATGTGAGTAAATTAAGTAGTTATATATATATATATATATATATATATGTATATATATATATATATATATATATATATATATATATATATATATATATATATATATCAGAAATGCTTTTCGGAGGAAATTACTCATCAATAAAAAGCAAATTCCAAAATCAAATATAAATATTGTTATTTATATCTTAATCCCAATTAAGTGAAAAAGCTCAATACATTCACTGGCGATAGTAGAGCTTACGATAAACAATAATAAGAACAGAGCTGTTAAGTAGAAGTTTGCAAAACGCTTTTTTATTATTTAGCAGCTGGGTGTTCCTTAATCCGCGGAGTTTCAAAGAATGCTATTTCTTCTCATCAGAGGCAAAAATTGTTAGCGAAATAATCAGATAGTCGCGTTAAACATTTAAACATTTCTATGTATTTGCTGGTTATTGCATAGGATGAAATAAAAATAACTAACTGTATAAACGAAGAAGCCCAGTGTAATGGAGGTTAATATTTGCAGGTAAATGAACATGTAGTTGAAAAATGAAAAAAAAAAGCCTCTTTTAATACGGTTGGGTATTTTTAATTTAATATTGAACTCTGAATGAACTTTCCGCCTTAACTCTTTTCAATATTTATATTCCTGTTTTTTTTTAAGTTTTGTGACTACAAATCATAAAACTTTAAGTTTTTGAGTATTCTACCGAATAATAATTTTTTTTTTATAAATTTCTTTTTTACAGCTTTATTTTATATACATATATATATATATATGTGTGTGTGTGTGCGTGTGTGTGTATTTAAATATAATATATAACATAGTTGCTACACTGAATATACTTATGTTTCAGACAATTAGTCGGTAAGCACCAAATGTCCTCGTCCCGCGACTTAATAAAGTTTGTGTACTACTGTAAGCATCTGGTTAATAAAATATAGTTTGCTCTTTTTATTGAGCACTCTTAATAACTTCGTTTCGATTCACGAGTTTTCCCTATTGAATACCTTTAACTTGGTATGCATATATATATAAAAATATATATACACATACATGTACATGTCGAAACATCGTTAAACTCACTACTCGTTCAAGCAGCCGCCAATAGCGTAATGGTTAGGAGCCTTGACTGCTGTACAAACGGTCGGGTTTCAATCCTGGCTTGAGATAGTTGCCTGTCTAGTCGCACTGATGAGCTGTGAAACAGCAAAACAGTACTGTATGTGGATGACTATAATGCTCCTCACCTTGAGTTGAGCATATTGAGAAGTGAAACACGAATTACCATTAGCATATAAGCGACGCTCTTTGTGTAAACAAATCGAGCGGAGGTATTTTGGACGATGTCAAAACATCGTAAAAACTCACTACTCGTTCAAGCAGCCGCCAATAGTGTAATGGTTAGGAGACTTGACTGCCGTACAAACGGTCGGGTTTCAATCCTTGAGGTGCACTGATGAGCTGTGAAACAGCAAAACAGTACTGTATGTGGATGACTATATATATATATATATATATATATATATATATATATATATATACATATTATGCAGTATACCGTAATATATATATATATATATATATATATATATATATATATATATATCGTATTATGCCGAAATATATATATTTTTCAGGTACACTTCTAAATGGGTAAATAGACAGAATAATGCACAGCTGTTTGTTGCATATAAAATAGTTCTTAATGATTGGTTCATTAGTTTAGAAGGTAATTTTCCACGTAAAAATACATATACATATCCCTACCTTATAAAAAAAAATTCCTCATAATTTTGTGTTATTTGTGAATGAGGCATTTTACAGGATAGCACACATTCACCCGCTTTCTTACCAAGAGTGCTTTTTAAGATTTTGACAGTCGCTAACTTTATATATGGAGGGCGATATGAATATTAAATAATATTCGCCGTGCCTAAGCACATTCAGAGCACAATGAACGGAAATCCATAAATTTTCAGATTCTGCGAACCGCAATAATTTTGATTTGCAAGAATTTGGTTGACGCTATTCAAAGAGCAGAGGAATGTCGAATTACGCGATGCAAATTACCATTTTCAATCAATGGGCCAAACGTGGTGCCTTTAAATAATGGAAACACAAGATACAATGAGTGAGTCATCCTTATTTGGTCAATAGAGGAATAGATATTAATACAAAAAAAAATAAAAACAAAAAAAAACAATAAATGTATCGCTCCGAAATGAATACGCATGAACAGTGACGAATTTTTTTTTTTTTTTCGTTTTGCATTAATTCGATTTTCACAGATCGTAAAGATATTTTTTTTATGTTTTATTAATTAATTTAATTACAAGCAGAAATTCTACGGTGATTTTTTTTTACACCAATTTGTATAATTTACTGTTAATAATGGGAATTAGGATGGTGAAGTGGTTGACGAGCAGGACTGAAA
>NC_136521.1:6574503-6589503 GCF_053919585.1 Euprymna scolopes | reverse complement strand
TAATAGAGGTACACGATACTCTCAGGTGTGAGTAGTTTTCTAGCACGATTAAGGGAGCCCATCTTCTTTGCAACAGCCTTTGCAATGTCCTCAATATATTTGTTCTAGTTCATATTGCCTGTGGATGTTAAGCCGAGAAGTTTGAAGCGAAAATTCTCAAGTATGATGTTATTTTGTCATGGGTATCGATGGTTGAAGAGGCTTCTTGTAATTGTTAAAGGTGAGCAGCTTAGTCTTATTGACATTAAATGTTACCTTCCAATAAAGTCCATATTCACCTACGGTTTGAAGGTCATTTTCTTAGGATTAAGTCATTATCTTTGATTTGTGTACATCCGTTCTGCCCCCATGCCTGTTATAGAGCGATGTACTATAAACAAAACGTTATGTGTGAATTAACAGAACAGCCAACTGCCTTGACAGAGTTCAAAATAGACTTCGTAGCCTCCTGGGGGGGGGGGGCTTTTTCTCTTCCCTGCAACCTTTTTCTTGCAGAAGAGACGTTGCGAGCCTGTCTGCTTTATTGATATTTTCATGGCAAGTGCTCGTCTGAGCTCCAATCTATGGTCCTCCCTCGCCAAACATTCATGAGAAACACTCGTCTAGCTGAAACTACTATCAATAATTTTCCTCACTCTTTATCTGTGTCTAAACCTAAACGTAGATTCCATGAACAAAGCTTCTTTCTTAGAACTGCACACCTATGGAACTCTCTTCCGTTTATCTGCTTTCCGGCTGACAACAATATGGTTGTCTTCAAGTCCAATGTAAACAAGTTCTTGATGAGTCGTTCCCTTTAAGTATTCCAATTTATCAAAATTACACTTCTAACGATTACGATGATATTGTTGTCCCTTTTATTGTAAACTCTTTAACCCTCATCCTCGAGTAGCCTCTGGGCCTTGATAAGTTGGGATTCCGTTGTAATCGGACACAATATTATTATCTTGGATTGGTATCAACAGTATCTTTATGGAAATAACAACGAGGTTTGCAATTGAAATCGGAAAAAAGTTAAATAACACAAATAATCACTTAGCATCCCTTAGGTGTTTCGAAGGACGGTTGGAAGTTACATCGGTCAAAACGTTGCGGAAATAACAGCTAAAGCGAAACTATTAGTGCGAATCATCCGAAAAATTCCGATTAGCAAACAATATTTCAAAAGATACATCTGAAGAAATATCGGCGATTATATCGGATAAAACTTTATGAAAACAACAGCCTAGTTAATAATAGTGTCACGAGAAATCCAAATAATAAAAATGATCAATCTTCATCTTAAAAAAAAAAAATAATCTGGAGAAGGCCGGAGGTTACATCGGCCGAAACGTTGTGAGAATAACATTTGCGATAGGAACAGCATTCGGAAACATTTCAATAATGCATAGTATTAATCCTCATCGAACATAAAATCACTTGAAGAAGGTCGGCGGCTACATCGGCCGAAACGTCGTACGAATAAGATCCGTGATAGGAAACCCATTCGGAATAATCTTAATAATGCATATTATCAATCCTCATGTAAACAAATTCACATGAAGAAAGCTGGACGATGTGTCACTAGAAAAAAGTTTTGAAAATAACAATCCAGTTGAGAATAGTAGTCCGAATAACCCAAGTAATCTTAATCCTCATCTAAAAATCTAGGAAGGTAATCATTAAGATCGATATTTGCTTCCTCAATTTGTGGCATCGATAAATTGCTTGGCTGGGTGGTTACTTAAATTACCGGATATTGTATGAGAAGTCTTTCCGATCACGGATCAAATTGATAATCAAGAAAAGTTAACTCATGTCGCCTTAAAGTTTCCCCTCTCTCTCTCTCTCTCTCTCTCTCTCTCTCTCTCTCTCTTTCTCTGTCCCCCTGCCACTCTCTCTCTTATTCTCTCTCTCCTTCTCTTTCTCTCTTCAATTTGCATAATTGAAAACGGCTTCGTCAGTTCGCGTTTGTGTTCAACTCAAATACAAATTGAACGCCCTACAATGGCGCGCTCTGAACCGCCTTAACCAAATAAATGGTAGCACCACGAAATCTCGACGATCCTTAAAATTACAGTGTTTCCAAGTTTAATATTCATGAACCCGAATGGAGCTTTAATGTATGCTAATCTAATCACGTGGACGCCCGGATGCGTGTCGGGGTTGACAGCTTTATTAAAAGGGTCGGACTATTAAGGATGCGAATCATTGTCGTTACCTGCACACTACGTGGTTTAATCAGTGGTGTTGATGGTAGTTACCGAGTGTAAATATATTCAGTTTCCGGTTTTAAGCATTTTTGTACATGACATGGTAAAGTGGTCGAATAATAGTTGAGAAGATGAACGAAACAGCATATGAAAATACAAATATTTTGCAGCTCATCAGTACGGATAGACAGGCTACTACCTGAAGTCAGGATCGAAACCCGACCGCCCAAACGACAGTCAGGGCCTCTCACTACTACGGTATTCGATATCAGTAGTGAATTAACGATGTTTTCACATTGTCCAAATGCCTAAACTCAATTTGTTTACACAAAGGCATCGCTTAATACACTAATGGCAGTTTGTATATAACTTCCCCATATGCTCAACCCAATAGAGGGAGCATTATAGTCATCCACATACAGTACTGTTGTGCTGTATCACAGTTCATCAGTGCGGCTAGACAGGCAACTACCTCAAGCAAAGATCGAAACCCGACCGCCCAAAAGTGTGTGTGTGTGTGTGTTTTATTACATTTTCACCCCAAACAGGCCACAGTGCCACTTTAATGTATTTGGGCTACTATCTGTGACATACTTTCAGGGATACTATGTAGGGAGTTGAGCAGCAAGATTACATTACACTAGAACATCTGCATGTCAGTACAGTTGGGAAACCAGGAACCCGAAAGGAAATACCAAAGTCTCGCAGTTCTGTAGAATGAAATAGAAACTATTAGAAAAGAAGGCTTTCTGAAATCAGGGGATCTTTACTGTGAAGGGGTGTGACTTTGCTGCTTGTTGGGTTTGTCGGTGGTATTTACGTCGAGAGGGTATCAAACCTTGTAGTTCGTCGGGGCATCTACCATTAAAGTACCTGTAAAACAGGCTGACGGATAGAAGATTTCGTCTATGGGGCAGAGTTAAAGATTAGATGACACTTCGGAACCTATTAGGTTGGCGACTCTCTTCCTAAACCCTGTCCAGGAGTGAAAACCAGTAGCAGATGTGCAAGCCCAAATGCAACAACAATACTCAACAAATGGGTGAATGGTGAACTTGTAGAGATACAGGATAGTTTCAGGCTTGAGAAATTTCTAGCACGGTAGAGAGAGCCCACCTTCTTTGTAGCATTGACAATGCTCTTAATGTGTCTGCTCCAACTCATGTTTCCTGTGAACGTAAAACCGAGGAGTTTGAACGTAGTACTTTTAACCAAAGCTTTGTGTTGTTGAAAA
Organism: Euprymna scolopes; assembly: GCF_053919585.1. Classification (NCBI taxonomy): domain Eukaryota; kingdom Metazoa; phylum Mollusca; class Cephalopoda; order Sepiida; family Sepiolidae; genus Euprymna; species Euprymna scolopes. The sequence continues at coordinate 6,586,077 of NC_136521.1, read as the reverse complement.
ATGAGTGAAATGATGTCACAGTAAGAAAAAAAACAAGACTATTAAAAGAAGAGAACACGTTCGAGAAGGCGATCACGTGAGAGATGTCACAGGTGTAACGAGAGAATGAGGAAATGAATATCGCTGTACAACAGAAAGAAGCGAATAGACGTTCTTTTCTATTCCTTTTCTGCCTTGCGACTGAGAATACAACGTTTTGGTTCCCGGACAACATTACAAATACACGCATACACGTTTATATACACATCTATGCATACGCACATATAGGCACTTACTTGTTAACATATACCAACAGTCTGTAGTGGACTAGGATGAAACATCGATGGTAATGTTTAATGCTGTCAAGACCAAGCTCATTTCCTTTAATAATTAGAAGAAACCTTCTCAGCCACAAATAGCTTTGGTTAAACGTACTTCGTTCAAACTCCTCGGATTTACGTTCACATGAAACATGAGTTGGAGCAGATACGCCGAGAGCATTGTCAAGACTGCTGTGGAGAATGTGGGCTCTCTCTACCGTGTTAGAATGTTACTTACGCCTGAAAGTATCCTGTACCTCTAACAGGCCACCATTAGTTCATGTATGGAGTATTGTTGTCATGCTCTGGCTGGTTCACCGGCTACTAGTCTCCTACACCTGGAAAGGGTCCAAAATAGAGTTGCCAACATGATAGGTCCCGACATTTTTCATCTAAGCTTCAACCTCTGTCACATTTTTTCTCCTTATTAAACAGCATACACCCCCACGTTAAAGTATACGTATGAAGGCGAGTATACCTTGTCTTTAGATTCCCTAACCCTAACCCTAACCCTCTGCCGTTTTATAAGTATTTTAATAGTGTATGCTCTGAGGACCTACAAGCCCTCGTACCCCATATATATATATATATATATATATATATATATATATATATATATATATATATATATATATATATATATACACAGTCCTGGTCAAAATCATAAGAATGTAAGCGTTTACGCATATTATCGAATTTTTAATCAAACAAATGGTTGAAACCATTGCCATTGCCAAAAGGGAAAATATGATGGAAAGAAATGAAATTTGCTTCATTCGAAACCGTGACCCTTATCTAATAATTATTTTTTTAAAAAACAAACATTTCACCTGGTCAAAATGATAAGACCACTGATAATTTATCTAACAAAAGGTAATTATAAATTACTAAAAAAAGGTCTCAGTATTTAGTATAGCCTCCATTATTACGAATTGCTTCAAAAATTCTCTTCGGCTTGCTTGCGACTAAGTGTTTTATCAGTTGCGAAGGAATTTTATCCCATGTACTGAAAACTGAATCAGAAAGTTCTTTATCGAATCATACTGGGTTCCATCCTTGAACACTTTGTTTACCATCCATCCCAAAATATTTTCAATTTTCGAGAAATGTGTATCGCAGCGTTGTCTTGCTGGAAAATCCAATTTCTTCCACACAGACGTGGACCTTCAGTCCTGATAGAAGCATATTCAAGGATTGAAATGTATTTCAATGATGTTTGCCGGCCTTTCACTACTTGCAACTTTAGGGTCCCAGCTGAGAAGAAAGCACCCCAGATCATTAATGACCCTCCTCCACTATGCCGAGTTGAAAAAGTCTCTTTGGGCAAATTTTTATCATGCCAATAGTGTTGAAATCAATCTGGACCATCTAGATTAAACTTTTTCTCATTGGAGAAAATTACATTTTCCCAATTCTCTTCATCCCAAGTCTGGTATTTGGCGGCATATTTAAGTCGGTTAGTTTTGTGCTGTTCAAGAAGACGTGGTTTCTGCAGTCGCTTTAAATGATTGAAACCCTTCATTTTCAGATGCCTTCTGATGGTTTTAGGACTACATTCTGTTTGGCTTTTCAATCGACTTGAGCTCATACTGGAGTTTTTTTTTTAACTTCTGATACGGTGATCCAGTGATGGGGTTATTATTATTTTTTTTTTTTTTTGGTCGACCTGGACTCTTTTTGTGCCCATATTGATCTTGATTTCTTAAAACAATTGTGATGACCGTTTTGCTACGATTCACTTCGTTTGCAATGGATCTATGGGAGAGTCCACCCCTATTAAGCTTAAAGATCCTTCCTCTCTCAAACTCTGATAATGGTTTCCTTTTTGCCATTTATAATTTAGTAAGATGTTTTTTTATCCACTAACAAGTTGCTTTTAGTAATATAGAAAGTTTTTCGTATTCATTTGTTCAAAACTAGCCGATTTTATTAAAGTGGTCTTATCATTTTGACCAGGTGAAAATGTTTATTTTTAAAAAATAATTATTAGATCAGGGTTATGGTTTCGAATGAAGCAGATTTCATTTTTTTTCTATCATATTTTCCCTTTTGCCAATGGTTTCAAGCATTTGTTTGATTAAAAATTCGATAATATGCGTAAACGCTTACTTTCTTAAGTGGTCTTGTGATTTTGACCAGGATTGTATATATATATATATATATATATATATATATATATATATATATATCGTTAGTTACAAGCCGGTTCGGACAAATTCAAACATAATGTCGTTCGAAAATTTTCACTAGAACAGCCTTTCTTCAGACTTATTGAATAAAACACACTTTAACAATGGACAATATTGTATCCATTTCCCTTATAATGTAACAACCTGACTTAAAACTTATTGGAAGATAATTCCAAATTGTTGCAGTTCCGATGAAGAAGTTATTAGAGTAGAAAGCTTTCTTACATCTATGGATCTCTACTGTGTAGGGGTGGGACTTCGCTGCTTGTCAGGTTTGTGAGAGGTATTTACGTCGGGGGGTACAAGCGCTTGTAGTTCGTCAGAGCATCCACCATTAAAATACTTGTAAAACAGGCAGAGAGATGCAAATATTCGTCGATAAGACAGAGGCTGATGCTTAGATGACAGTTCGTGACCTATTGGGTTGGCGACTCTCTTTTGGACCCTGTCCAGGAGCGAGACACTAGTAGCATATGCACCAGCCCAAATGTGACAGCAGTACTCGATAAATGGGCGAATAGTGGCCTTGTAGAGGTGCAGGATACTGTCAGGCGTAAGTAACTTTATAGAGTGGTAGCCCACCTTCTCTGTAGCAGCCTTGGCAATGATCTCGATATATCTATTCCAACTCATGTTTCCTGTGAACGTTAAGCCAAGAAGCTTGAACGAAGTGCTTTCAGGTAAAATATCTCTAGTCATAGCTATTGGTGGTTGATAAGGTTTCATGTAATTATTGAACGTTACCATCCATTTTTGATCCCATTCCACTACAGACTGAAGGGCTTCTTCTAGGGTTTCAGCCATTATCTTTGGTCTGTGCTCATTAGTTTCCCACACGTTCCGGCTATAGACCGTTGTGTCGTCAGCAAATATACCCATCTCAGAGACAATTTTATCAGGTAAGTTATTTATGAATATCAGAAATAATAAAGGTCCAACGGTCGATCCCTGAGGTACACCCGCATTTATATCAAAGTCTTTGGACGTACGAACATCAAGGACAACCTGGATTATTCATATATATATATATATATATATATATATATATATATATATATATATATATATATCTGTGTGTATGTATTAATCTTATCAAAAGCGACTGGAATCGACGACAGATGATCAAAACGTTGCGCTGCTTCATCCCACCTGTCAGCATCACCGTTCGTTTCTTACGCTTCCGCACTGGCCATTTCCGAACATTTTTGCTTTGAAAAGTGACCTCTTTGCCTTTTCGATTCCCTGGGGCATCACAGTCTTCCTACTGGCATCCGGCGCTGACATTTTATTTCCAATTCAATATCCCCCTTTATGTTCCGTTGGTTGTTGCAGTGTTGCAAGCGACGATTTCTAAAAGAATTGCAGAACAGTGTGTCGCAGACATTCGTTTCTTCACATTTTTAGGCATCTTTTTAGTCGAACTCAGTTTGATTTTAAAAAAAAAGACAAATTCCTGCTTCTTTAAGAATTTGATCTATAGAATTGGAAATATACTGCAGCTCTCTCTCTCTCTCTTTCTCTCTCTCTCTTTCTCTTTCTCCCACGTCACTTATCTCTCTTTTTCTCATATATATATATATATATATATATATATATATATATATATATATATATATATATATATATATGAATGATTGTTGAGTTGGATTAAATCCGACGATATGAAATAAAATGGAGGTGAAATGACCTGGATACTCAACGTTTCGCCCCATTTATGCGGGATTCTTCAAGAGGGATGGTCATTGACGAGAGAGTCGGAGGATTGGGGCTATATATAATGATGGGGGAGAGCAACGTGTTTTCCTTATGTAAATTAGATATCATATATACATATATATATACATTTTATGAGAGAAAAAAATAAATAAAGAAAGAAAGAAATAAGAGAAAATTAGTGTAGTGGATTACGTCTAAAATTTAAAATATCGTAGAGATTTAAAAAAAAAAATTGTGTTTGGAAATATAGCGGTGATAGATTAAATAAATAAAATGACACGAGATTACGAAAGAATTTTTTTTTTTTTAAATTAGAAATAATTGAATTGGGATAAAATAGCGTAGTAACTTAAAAGATGGTGTCTAAAAATAAGAATAGGAGGTGATAAAATGGAGTCTAAAAATAGATGATGATAAAATAAAATACAGTAAATAATTAATATATATATATATATATATATATATATATATATATATATATACCTGCCTCATTTACTCACATAAAATTAATATACGAAAGTATAGATTTATGCGTAAACTTTAAGGATTTACTTCAAAAGTGCTCAATACGTAGGTAGAGCTAGTTAGTAATTTATAAAATATATATGGCGATGAAGCTACACTGAATATTCCTCGTTTCATCCACTCTAGGATCTGCAGGCTTATGCGCATAAGCCTGAAGAGTCCTAGAGTGGATGAAACGCAGAATATTCAGTGTAGTTTAATCGCCATATATATTTTATAAATTACTATATATATATATATATATATATATATATATATATATATATATATATATATGATTAACATTAATACTTTATAATATTTATTTAGATATATATATCTACATACATACATACATACATGAATACATATATACATATATATATATATATATATAGTAATTTATAAAATACATATGGCGATTAAGCTACACTTAATATTCTGCGTTTTATCCAACTATAGGATTCGTCAGGCTTATTACTAACTAGCTCTACCTACGTATGTAGCACTTTTGAAGTAAATACTTAAAGTTTACGCATAAAGCTATACTTTCGTATATTAAATTTATGTGAATAAATGAAGTAGTTATATATATATATATATATATATATATATATATATATATATATAGTGCAAAATTTTGTGGAAAATTCAAAGACTCACGTTTTCATTTTCATAACCTTTGTTTATTTCTTGGATTTTTTCCATTACAGCTGTTTCATTAATGAGTTGGCAATTTTACGATTTATGTTTCCATAAAAATTTGCTGTCCCCACCAACTTCTTCAGATGTTTATCCATTAGATTTTTACAACAAATGGTATATTTTTAACATGTTGGACATCGTATTCGGGTAAAAAGGATTTCCACAGCCTCCATCTTTTGGTTTCTATGTATAGATAGTTTCATATATATATATATATATATATATATATATATATATATATATATATATATATATATATATATATATATATATATATATATATGCGAGTATGTTATTTGTTTTTGTTTTTGCGATACGTTTTGAATCAATTCAATTATTTATACGAAAGTTCATTTTTACCTAAATGCGAATAATTTTCTTTTTCTCTTTGGCAATTTTGAAACCCCCAAATGAGGAGCGGCATATATATTGTTTCTAAAATATAATAATCCCCTGACACGTGTTTCGTCGTCTACGACTCGTCGATTCCTCATACGATTCAGCCACTCTGATCAATCGAAGACGACGAAACACGTGTCAGTGGATAATCATATTTTAAAAACAATATATAAATTGGCATGGCGAGAGATACTCTGTGAAGCTTAAAATAGTCATAAATAAATAAATTTTGCATTAAAAAAAAAAACTTTTTTAATGTCTTAGATCTTTTGTAAATTTACAAAAAGTTATCGGTCCTGGATATGACCTAAAACTATATGCGATGGTGAGGCCCCACTTTGCGGGACTTGGGGAGTGTGGAGCCACCCTTTAATTGCCATTGCTCCCAAAGTTGTAGTACCTGTTAGGGTCCCAACTATGGGTTAAATAGAATCTGACTTTAATAAAAAAAATAATACTCCATTAAAAATCGTTCCTTAAAATAACTAGATTCGGCATTAAATAACGTGAAAAGGGTTAATATGCCGTAAAAGAAAAACAACCACCCAACCAACCAAAAAGTTATCATAAAAAACGATTAATCTATTTAAGTCCTAAACCCCTCAGTTACATTTTGGATAGCATATATATATATATATATATATATATATATATATATATATATATATATATATATATATATATATATATATATATGTATATGCGTACATATATATTTACGTGTATATACATATAGATAAATGTACTTATATCTGTAAATACATATATACATACAAATATATATATATATATATAATATCGATATATAATATATATATATAATATAGCTGTATATAATATATATAATATAGGTATATATAATATATATAATAGTATTATATATCTATATATCTATAAAAGTGGCATTGTCTGTCTGTATGTGTGTATGTGTGTATACATGTCCTTATCAAAATACCCTGTCAATTTTCAGTCTACAGACTCGAGATTTGATATAAGGGGTATTTAGATTTGACCTATAAAAACTCTACCAAACTCCTCCCCCAATTTTGGGTCCAAACACTTTAAATTTTAAATGTAGCTTACATGGACATGGATCCAATTTTTTAATTCGATTTGAGCCCAAAGCAATAAATGTAAGGAGGTTAAAATTGGGGCCAATGTTTTTAAAAAATTGACCTCAGCGGTCTCTACAAAATTACTAAGCGAATCTTGGTCTTAATATTTGAAATTTAACATAAAGTGTATTCAGACATAGGGCAAGCTTTTTAATCGACCTTTTTGCAGAGAATTTTGCTATCAAGCGATCAAAGGTCAAAAGATTGTACCTTTGCGGTCTCTAGCAAACTATTCAATCAATTTTGTGTTTAGACATCTGAAAGTTACATAAAGGGTATTCAGACACGCATCAAGCTTTTTAATTTGGGCGAAAATTTGACTGACAAGAGGTCAAAGTTTAAAGAGCTGACCTTTGCAGACTCTACCAAACTCCTCTGCTTATTTGCAGTCTAAACACTTGACAATTCAGATTTAGGTTACCTGGAGTGTGGTTAAACGTTTTAATATATATATATATATATATATATATATATATATATATATATATATATATATATATACATAAAGTTATAAACAGTACATAGGGGCTGAATGAAGTCAGGCTGAACTGCTAGTAATATATAATATAGTATAATATAATATAATATATATATATATATAGAGAGAGAGAGAGATATAGATAGATAGATAGATAGATAGATAGATAGATAGATATTATATATCTATTAGTAGTGGAACGATTCCATTATTTTTTATACCGATACTATTACCGATTTCGACTGCGATTTTTAATATTTTTTAAAAATATTTTACTATAAAGTTGCTTTTTATCCTTGATTACTGTAAAATAAAATTAAATGGGCAGATATTTTCTCAAAAGTACAAAAACACTTGTGGATGATGGTCTACAGATTTTAACTTGAAATATTTATTATTTCATTATTACTACCACCAAGCTCTGAATCTCTCAGTCTTCCAAATCAGACAGTGGAAAAACGTAACACCTCCCTTAACTAAACCCTTAATTTAGGTTACCTGAACCTCATTCCCCCCGACGGTATAAAGCGCTCCACTAAACCCTTAGCTATCCCGCTGATGAGGTGTGTGATTTCTCCAAATGTCCCACTCGGATCACTTTAGAATACCAAACTAGGAACATCCAACATACATACTCAGAGATATACTAATTTAAATGATGTTGAAGCATTTCTTCTAACAAACATCCCGGACATCTTAGCACTAAGTGAGACTAACCTACACTCCTCCATCCCCTCTAACTACTTTAAAATGCTCGGATATCTCCCACTCTGCCGTACGGACTCTGACAGACATATGAACGGGCTTGGAGTTTATATTAGGACACACCCTCCCCTTGACTAGAGAAACAAAACTAGAATCGGACGATAAGGCCTTAACATGCAACATAACATGAGTGACTTTTATTTTCTCTACCGCTCTCCTTCGACCCAGGACTGTACCCTAATAAACAAAGGCTCTGACAGCATAGATACAGCACTTTCCCTCGACACTAGCGCACAAGTGCATGTATTTGGAGACTTCAATGTCCACCGTAATAACTGACTTGGATTTTCTACTTACACAGACGCAGCTGATAGCACAACACATAGCTTCTCTATAACTCATTCCCTATCACAGATGGTTACATTTCCAACCCGTTTCCCTGACCAGCAAGAACAACACGCATCACTTTTAGATGTGTTTCTCACCACAGTTCCTGATTATTGTGTTACGAACGGCCACAACCCACTTGGGAATGCTGATCATGTAGTGATAATAGTTGAAATCGCCCTAAACGCTAGAGCCAAAACGGAAGAGCCATTGCTCAAAACAATGACATATTGTAAAAAGGCTGACTGGAAAGCCATCAGGGATCTCATCAGAGACGCCCATGGCGAAATATCTTTTCAATTCCAGCTGAACAGTGCGCAAATGAGACCGCTGAATGGTTCAAAACAGCAATTGAAGCACATGTTCCCACGCGGAAATTTTATAGTAAGCCCCACTCTCCCCAATGGTTTACTTCCACACGTGCAGCTGCCATCGCGCAAAGGCAGCACACGTACCGCAGATTTAACTGACATAAGTCCAGTTCAAACAGACAGAAGTATATAGAAGCCAGAAGTAACTAAGAATGAAATAACGACAGCTAAGAGAGTATTTACTGAAACGCATCGAAGCACAGAAATTAGGAACCCGTGACTTCTGGAAAAATCAACAACAGTGTAGTAAATAATGGGCAATCAACAATTCCCCCACTACCCAACAATCATGAGGTTGTTTGTTCAATAACCAAGAAGGCTAACATGATTGCCAGTCGGTTTGCCTCCAACTCTACACTGGACCCTGCTAACCACCCTTTCCCGGGCTTCCCTTGTGGACAGACGCCACACTGGACGATCGAAAAATCACCCCTTCTCAGGTGCATGCTATCATAAAAACCTTGACACTTCAAAAGCATGTGGACATGATATTATCCCGACTGTGCTATTAAGATGTGCTCTGCCGAAGTAGCTGCAACCCTCTCCAAACTTTACAAGAAATGCCTTATGGAGCATTGCTGTCATATTTGGGTTATTGCATCTGCTACTAGTCTCTCACCCCTAGACAAGATTCAAAAGAGAGTCGCCAACCTGACAGGTCCTGAACTGTCATCCAAGCTTCAGCCTCTGTCCCATCGACGAAATGTAGCATCCCTCTGTCTGTTCTACAAGTACTTTAACGGTCAATGTTCCGATGAACTGAAAGCACGTGTACCCCCTCCACGTAAATACCCCCGACAAACCCGACAAGCAGTAAAATCCCGCCCCTTCACAGAAGAAATCCCTAGATGTAAGAGAGCCTTCTACTCCAGTATGTTCTTCCCCAGAACAGCTAGCCTTTGGAATTCCCTTCCAGGTTGATGCTTCCTCAACTGTACTGACATGCAGAAGTTCAAGTGTAACGTGAACCGATATCTTGCTGTCCAACTCCTCACCTAGTACCCCTGTAGCCTGTGCCCCTAGTAGTAGTCCCCTACATCAAAGTGTCAATGTGCCTTGTTTAGGGGGGGGATCTAATAAAAGAAAAATATATAAAATGTTGTTACCTTTATTTCACAATAAGATATCATTTTACTTCTTAGCTGTTTTTTTTTTTTTCACCTTCACTTTTCATGAGTGATTCGTAACATTATGGCCACATCACCGGAGCATTCTATTTTGTTCCCTTACGCTGGACAGAAATATATTCCGTTCTGCTATATATAAGAAAAACTATTTTTCCAAGTCGGTAACAGCGACTGCCTTCAGGGCACATAGCTTAGCGGAGAAATATCGGATTCCCACACATGTTACATGTAAAGGGGACAGCGCTTTTCAATGTAACACAATTGCCACTATAATTTAAGGGAACAATCTTTTATAATATAAATTTCACCTGTCAAAATCGTAATAGTAATCGATAATAATGGAAGTTCGGTAAATTTGTTAACTTAAGTGGAACGGCTCATCAAGAACTTGTTTACGTTGGACTTGAAGACGACCATATTATAGACAGCTGGAAAGCAGGAAAATGGAAGACAATTCCACAGGCGTGCAGTTCTAAGAAAGAAGTTTGGATCATGGAATCTATGTTTAGGTTTAGGCACAGATAAAGAGTGGGGGGGGGGAATTATTGATAGTGTTTTCAGCTAGACGAGTGTTTCTTGTGAAAGTTTGGCAAGGGGTACCATAGATTGAAGCTTAGTCGAACACTTTCCATGAAAATAACGATAAAGCAGAGACAAACTCGCAACATCTCTTCTGCGAGATAGAGGTTGCAGCGAAGAGAAAAGGACATCTTCCACCAGGCCACGAAGTCTAATTTGAATCCTATCAAGGTAGGACAAGTCTTTTCTAGCAGCTCCTGACCATGTACGACTGCTGAATGTATCGTATTTTATGTAGATGTTATTTGTTTTCTCTTTTTGCGATACTTTTTTTTGTATAAATTCAATTATTTATACGAAAGTGCATTTTTGCCTAATATTACATTGCATATTGCATTTTAAAAAAATCTATTTTTATAATTAACTCAAACTTCTTTATTCGATGCTGGAACAGAATCATTTTAATAGTAAGATATGGAAATGCGAGTTCGGCGGAATGAAAGAGAATTAGAGAAATTCTTTAAAAGAAGATTCATCGGGATAATTCAAAGCTCAACTGTGGAGGTGGAGCTTATACACAGAAGGAAAAAAGAAAACACTACAATAACAAGATATATGGATTTAATCGTTCCTTGCATAGGGAGGTTACATCCATATAGGTCTTTATATCTATGTATGCTTCTCCTCTGACAAGGAAAGAAGGTGCGAAAAAAACATATTGAAAAACATTTCAACATTTCAAGCTCTCGTCAGAACTCTAATCATTCAGAACAAAACTTTAGAATGCAAACGAAAATGTGAATAATGTGAAAATGCTAAATAGACATACACAAAAATCTTTGGACAAATATGTTAATGGAGTATTTTTATTAGCAGGAAAAGAGTTCCTGGGGCACACCCTAGAGTTATAGTGAAGTATAGACAAAAAAAAATTATATAGAAATCAGTTAGTTACAACTTTTCAGAAAGTTTTATAAAAATTCAAGCATCATTTTTTTTATTTTAATAAGCAAACGTTTCAATTTAATGTATGTTAACCCGAAAAGCACCGCTGGGGCGG
>NC_136521.1:6504503-6569503 GCF_053919585.1 Euprymna scolopes | reverse complement strand
AAATCGAGAAGAATATGGTCGAAAACGAAAAACAACATTTGGGCGTCTTTCTGTATAAGCTACCGACTGAAATTAAAAAGACCATCCGACAAATTGAAAAGATTATCCTTTAAGATCAGAACAATAACTTCATCGTGTTTAATCAAACGTGTATATATATATATATATATATATATATGTGTGTGTGTGTGTGTGTGTGTGTGTGTGTGTGTGATTTGTTTATGATACTTTTATTAATAAATACAATTATTTATAGAAAGTGTATTTTTACTTAAATCAGAGGTGGGAATAATTTTCTCTTTGGCTAATTTGGTACCCCCAAATAAGAAGCGGCATATATATTGTTTTTTTTTTTTTTGTTTCTTTTTGGGGTTTTTTTTTCCAAATATAATTCAGCCACGCTTATGAGGCATAGACGACGAGACACGCATCAGTGGATAATTATATTAAAAAAATGCAATATATATACATATATATATATATAGAGAGAGAGATTTTACCTTCGAATAAAAACAAAGCAAAGACTAGCAAAGTAGATTATAATTAACTATTTCTATTTATTAAAATCAAATTGAATATTTCTTCACATTTTCCAATTATAAAATATTCTTCTTCGAGAAATAGAGACAGTAATCTTTTTCATCTTTTGTGTCATGGCAGAGGTGGTGACATTTGGTGCGCCATTAGTGCTTGGAAATTGTGGCTGAATTTGAATTTAAATGTCCAATGGCAGTGTTGAGCGTTGGTCGTACGCATGGATTAAATAATTAGAAATTCACTGATTACAACGCTGTTTTGCCAGTGACCGAATCCATCCCTTATCCCGTTTTCTCGAGTGGCCTTCAAGTCTTTCTAAGATGTTACTCCATTGCAATAAACATCCTTACATACTTGTCCTTCTTCTTATCTCTGTCACCATTTATATTTTTGAGAAGTACGAACGTTGTAGCTGTGGGGTACGTGTACGCTAGTATATATATATATATATATATATATATATATATATATATATATTGATATGTGTGTATATATATGTATATATATATATACATATGTATATACATATATGTGCATATATATGTATATATATATGTGTGTGCGTGTATATATATATATGTATATATATGTGTATATATATGTGTGTGCGTGTATATATATATATGTGTATATATATGTGTGTGCGTGTACATATATATGTATATATGTATATATATGTGTGTGTATATATATATGTATATATATTATGTCAGGTCATGTCATATGCAACTGGTACCATGTAACCCAGTACTACCTGCCTCATGGTCGGGTCACCGGCAACTAAACTGGTTCCCCCACCAGACTTGGTGTGTGAGGAGGGCGGCTAGTCTCCCTGAAGGATTAAAAACAAACCTTCCAAAGGGTGAATGAACTCTTTTTTCTGGGTCAACGGCCAACTAGCACCGTGTATATTTGTGTGTGTATGTGTGTATTAAGGTAGAGAGGGCTCCCGTAAGCCGTGGTGAAGGCAAACTTTGTAGGAGAAGCAAATCTCTGATTTAAAAAACCACAAAGCGGAAGACCAGTACCCACATTAAGCTGGTCTGCAGTTTAATTTGTTGCTGGCTATCTTGCTCTTGCTTGTTGCTGGATCTCAACATTTGGAACCGAGAGAAAGACTTAGCTGTCGTACAAAGCTATAACTCTGTAACATCATATTTGTATAGATACTCCCTCAGACATTTGGGCTCATGGATTTTAAATGTCTGAGGGAGTGGCACTCGTCTGACAAGACGTTGCAATCATCATATATATATATATATATATATATATATATATATATATATATATATATACACGTAAGTATATATATATATACTAGCAGGGGTGTCCGGCGTTGCTCGGGTGTTTGGAGGTGTATGCTGTGCAAAAAAAAAGCAAAAAAAAAAAAAAAATGGTAAATTTTTTAAAAACTTGACCCCTATTATGACCCCTTAACATTTAGAGTTTCGGGCTCAAATCACTTTATTAAGTTAGATCCAGGTTCAAGGAACCTATATCTAAAATTTCAAGTGTCTAGACCCAAAATTGTCGGAGGAGTTTGGTAGAGTTCTTAACGGTGCATCGTTGAAATTTGACCCCTTAACAGCGAAATTTCTGGCTGACGCCCGTCACATCGATTTTCCCAAATCTCAGTACCCGGTATTTCAAATTTCGAGTCTATAGACTAAAAATTGACAGAGTTATTGCGTAGGGAAATGTACACAGACACACAGACACACAGACAGATAGACAGACACGTTCACTTATATATATATATATATATATATATATATATATATATATATATATTTATGTATATAAGATGCCGCTAGCTGTGAGTATGATTATTATTTCCCATTCATCGTGCCGTCATCGGTGAGTGGTGTTACAAAAATGATTGATGATCGATAACCAATCATTTGTTCCTATTACCGTAGTTATACGCTGTCTTAATTAAGCTATTGAAAGGCGATCTCAGATTACAGACTCCAGCAACAATGAAAACATCGCTACAAAAACAGATAAAGACAGAGATTTTTTTCTCCTTCATCGAAGGTTGAAAACGATATCATAGATTTATGACGACAAGCACTTCCCCAATGTTTTTGTTTTTCACTTTATATAATTATGGGTTATATCAGTATTAATTGATATATATATATATATATATATATATATATATATATATATATATATATATATATATATATGTTTGTGTGTGTGTGTATTCGTGTCTATATATATACATATAAATATACAAGAATATATATATACGTTTATACATACATGTATACACACACACGCACACACACACACTTATATATATATATATATAAGTGTGTGCGTGCGTGTGTGTATACATGTACATATATATATATATATATATATATATATATATATATATATATATATATATATATAAGCACTAGGCTCCTTCAGTCTTGGACAGACTATGGATACTCACGAAGGGTTGCTTACGCGTGATACTTTTGTGACAGGAGGTGCGCTAGGTGTATCAGAATTTTTGTAGGAATTTTTGACACCCCTAGCACGAAACTGCGAATAAAATATAAAAAACTCGTAATTTCTCTTTTAAAAGTGGGTTGTTTATTTTCTTTATGGATTATACTTCCAAAATAAACTATTAAAGTTGTTTTAAAAGTAATAGAAATATTTTATTTTTTTTTTAAAAAACAGTAATGAATTTTACGGACTCAATATTTTTCAATTTTTAAACTTTAAAAATCTATCAAAATTTTTCTATTGATTCTATTTTAACGATATTTTCAGGGTCAATGTGAAATTTAATGCTCCTTCCAGTAAACTGAATATAATATTTTAGACAAACGTTTTTTTAATTCACGCCCCCCCCATTTTCAAGTGTATATTAAAAAGTAAATAATTAATTTACTCACCAAATTTTTATATATCACAAATTGAAGAGAAAAGGTCAATAAATATATTCAAATTTAAAACAAAAAAGTAGGTTTTTTTTAGAAATTTACCTGTAAAGTTCGAAGTTTAAAACCTTTTTTTTAAAACCACGTTGTTTGTTTGTTTGTTTTTTTTTTGTTTTGTTTTTTTAATGAAACCTTGCTCCTTGCTCCTGTAATTGAAAAAAATTAGGGCTTGAATTACATTTTTCGAGTAGTTATAAGCTTGAAAGACAGTGGATCGAATAATTCACGCCTCCCATTTTGAAATGTCTATCAAAAAATAAATAATTAATTTACTCACCAAAGTGTTATAGATCACAAATTGAAGATAAAAAGATCAATAAATAATATATTCAAATTTAAAACAAAAAAAGTAGTGTTTTTTTAGAAATTTACCTGTAAAGTTCGAAGTTTAAAAGCTTTTTTAAAAAAAAAACACGTTATTTGCTTTTTTTGTTTTTTTTTTAATGAAACCTTGGTCCTTGCTCCTTTAATTGAAAAAGAATTAGGGCTTGAATTACATTTTTCGAGGAGTTATAAGCTTGGAAAGCCGGGGTGGAATTATTCAGTATTTTTCACGAAATTTCTAATCCACCTAGAGGTGCGCAATCTCCGACCACACCTCTTCTGAGATAACATTGTTAAATACCTGTGGCAAGTGAAGTACAGGACGACTGGAAACAAATGCCGAGACAAGCGGAGAGCACGTACAGCGCGTAGAATTCCCAAATGGTCACCCATCTAGTACTAATAAGGCTCAACGTTGCTGAACTTCGGTGATCTGACGAGAATCGGCGTTTCAACGTGATTCTGCCGTATATAATTTTTCAATTTGAATATTCTTTTGAGGGTATAAAATTTTATAATGGCTGAATAAAGGACAATTAAGATGTTGGATTTTAAAAAAATTATAATATAAAGGGGCTTGCTTACACGGTTTCGTTCCTCGCTCATAAGAACTAAATCCAGTAAAAATTACACTGAAAAAAGTGTATGTACATGGCGGGAGTGAAAAAGTAATTTAATAAATGAATAGGGAAAGAATCGCTTCAAAGATTTAATAAAAACGGTTTCTAGGATTTTTTATTGGAAAGGCTAATGCGACCTGTTTAGGATCATGAGCGTCTCGACGCAAAATTCCGCGGCAAAAGCACCGGTATTCATAAGGTGATTCTTTCCCGTTTATTTATTCATATTTTAATTATAATTTGTATTCCTCTGTTTATGCCTTCATGAAAAATTTGCTATCCTATACTTTAAAAAACCCCAAAATCTATTAAACTGTAGGAGAGAAATAGCAAACAACTGTGTTCACAGGATAAACTTTATTCTAGAATAGCCATAATAAAATAACTTTAAAATTACACATAACAATAGAAAATGAATAAAATAAACATACATATACATAAATTAACACACACACACAAACACACGCACACACACGCACATACACACACACACATACACACACACACACACACACACACACACACACATATATATATATATATATATATATATATATATATATAAAGCAGACTCCTTCAGTCTTGGACAGACTATGGATGCCACCGAAATGTTGCGGGCGACATTTTTCTGACAGGATGTTCGCACTCTCCAACCACACCTCTCCTGAGTCGACATTGTTAAATACCAGTGGCAAGTGTATGTACAGAACGACTGGAAACAAATGCTGTGATAAGCGGAGAACACATACAGCGCCTAGAAATCCCAAATGGTCACACATCTGGTACTAATAAGGCTCAACGTTTCTTAACCTCGGTGATCTGCCGAGAACCGGTGTGTCAACGCGATTATGCCATATATATATATATATATATATATATATATATATATATATATATCTTATACATATTATATATATAATATATGTTATATATATTATATATATATTATATATGTGTGTGTGTGTGTGTGTGTGTGTGTGTGTGTCTGCATCAGCCGTATAGCGTAATGCTGAGAAGCCTTGACTTTCATTTGGGTGGGCGTGTTTCGATCCTGGCTTAAGGCAGTTGTCTGTCTAGTCGCACTGATGAGCTGTGAAACAGCGAAACATTACTGCATGTGGATAACTATATATATATATATATATATATATATATATATATATATATATATACTAAAATAAACGAAATTGAAAAATACACATGTAACCTCGGTTTAAAATAGGTCAGAACGCTAGCTATCTACGCCCCCGCTTAAATAGCACACACGAAGGAAGGGGTGAACCGGAGGTCAACTGAGCCTTTGTTCTGTAAGTGCCTGATTAGGAAGGGTGCGGTGGAACTTGAAAGCTGATTGGCTTACTAAAAAATCAATAGAATGTGCATATATAAAAACGTGAAACAACCACAACTCCTCGCATAAGCCTTATGAATCCTAGCGTGGATAAAAGGCGGAATATTTTGTGTAGGATAATTGCTATACATATTTTTATAACTTACTACTTATGCTCTACCTATGTATTGAGCACTGTTGAATAAAATACTGAAAAATTTACGCATAAAATTATATCTTCGTATATTGATTGATGTGATTAAATGAAGTTATCACAATGAAAAAGTTGAGCACTCTCAAAGGATTTATTTTACAACACAAAAATTAGATATGGCAAGGTTTAAATTTGAAACATCGGTTAAAAATATCCTAACACCTAGCAGGCATAATTATTTTATTAAATTAATTTTGAAACAAAAAACAGATGAATTAATACGCTGAATGTGATGGCGAGCAAATGTCTTACTTAACAAAAATGAAAACATAAGCAAAAAAAGAGTCTACAGTTTTAAAACCCTAAAAAATGCAAAACCAGTAGATCTTATGAAAAACTTTGAAAATTACCTTTTAAGCGCAATTAAAAATTATGAATTCCACGATTAATAAAATAGTTTCAACAACAAAAAAAATAAACAAAATTGTTAGAAACATTAACAGCTCTAATAAAATATCGTAAAAGCGGATAAAACCAGATGCAACGCTCTATAATATGCATGAGGGAAGAACAGATGTACATATATCTAAGACAATGGTAGAATCGTTAGAAAATGACCTCCAAACTATAGTGGAATGGGGCCACAAATATATGGTAACATTTAATGCTAGTAAAACTAAGCTGCTCTCCTTTAACAATTACAAGACGCCTCTCCAATCCCTTATATCCATGACAAATAGCACCCTACCTGAGAATTCTACCTTCAAACTCCTTGGCCTAACGTTTGCGGGCAATATGAACTGGAACAAATACATAGAGGAGATTGCAAAGGCTGCTGCAAAGAAGATGGGTTCCCTCTATCAAGCTAGACGACTACTCATGCCTGAGAGTATTCTTTACATTTACAAGGCCAACATTCGCCCATGCATGGAATATTGTTGCCACATCTGAGCTGTTGCACCTACAACTAGTCTCTCCATCTTAGATAAAGTCTAAAAAAGAACTGTCAACTAAGCTCCAGCCCCTGTCCCATCGCCGCAATGTTGCATCACTGTGCCTGTTTTACAAATATTTTAATGGAATGTGTTCTGATGAACTCGTTTCACTTGTACCCCCTCGACGTACATATCCCCAACAAACCCGCCTTACAATAAGATCTCACCCCTTCACTGTTGACGTCCCTAAATGCCAGAAAGTTTCTATTCTAATAGTTTCTTCCCTCGAACAGCTAGACCTTGGAATTCCCTTCCTGCTGCCTGCTTCTCTGGCTGTACTGATATGCAGAAGTTTAAATGTAGCATAAACAAATATCTTGTTAATCTCCTTTAACAATTACAACATCCTATATCCATGACAAATAGTACCCTACCTGAGAATTCTACCGCCAAACTCCTCGGCCTAACGTTTGCAGGCAATATGAACTGGAACAAATACATAGAGGACATTGCAAAGGCTGCTGCAAAGAAGGTGGGTTTCCCCTATCGAGCTAGAAGACTACTCACACCTGAAAGTATCCTGTATCTTTACAAGGCCACCAATCACCCATGAATGGGGTATTGTTGCCACATCTGGGCTGGTGCGTCCACCACTCGTCCCTCCCTCTTAGATAAAGTCCAAAAAGAGCTGTCAGTCTAATCGGTCCCACTTTATCAACTAAGCTCCAGGATGAGTACGATGTCAACTAGAAAGCTGATTGGCTAACAAAAAAATGTAATAACATTTGCGTACATATATAAACGTACAACAACCAGAATTCTTTGCATAAGCCTGACTAATTCTCACGATGATAAAACGCGGAATATTCTGTGTAGCTTAATGACAATATATATTTTCATAACTTACTACTTAGCTCTACCTATATATTTAGCAATGTTGAAGTAAATACGCATGAAATTATATTTCGTGTAATAATAATAGTGATTAAATGAAATATATATATATATATATATATATATATTTCATTTAACTTCTGTTTTCACACACATATATATATATATATATATATATATATATATATATATATATATTTCATTTAACTTCTGTTTTCACTTTGATTTTCCATGTCTCACTGACTTTAGCAAATAGGGTGCATACCTTTATAACTATTTGCTAATATTTTCACTCCTCTGATGAGATGGTAGACATCGAAACCCTATAGGTTAAGGAGATAAACTTTCTAAAACATTCTTTGTCTTGCTTAGAATAATAAAAATTCTTTGATATGAAACTCAACCACTTCATTTCATTTCAATGAGAGTTTTTTGAAATTCATTGAATTACAATTTAATTTATTTGCTCTATCTTGAATATCGAGCAATTCTCGTTTAGATGGGATAACTTATAGAATATTACTGCCAGTAATATTTTGTAAACCTACAATCTCACGTTTACATAACCACTGATTGTTAAATAAAAACTACTCCGAAGTATATGTATATATATGTATATATATGTATATAAATATATATGTGTCTATATATATGTATATATATGTATATATATATGTATATATATGTATATATACGTATATATGTATATATATGTGTATATATATGTATATATATATGTATATATATATGTATACACGTATATATGTATATACATATGTATATACACCCATGTACTCACCCATGTAAGGTTTGTATACTCACGAATACTTTATGAATTTAAGGTGTGTATACCCAGAATATTTTATGAATTTACCTAACTAGACCTGTTAATATAATAATTTTATTTCTACAAACATATATATACACATCCTGATCGACGAGATATCTTTTAAACTAAGATCATGTTAATGACGCAAGTGTCGTTCAAGATCACGTGAGAAGCGTGTATGATGTTCGAGAAGACGATCACGTGAGAGACGTCACGGCCGTAACAATGAGGAAATAAATGAATACGTTACAAAGAAATTTTCCAAATCATTCGTAGACATCTATGCTGATGACACTACCATCTATAGTAGCACATCTTGGACCATAATCGACCAAGTTCTATCTTATTCTCTCTCCTCCTATCTTGGGCACGTGGTACAATGGGGAAAGAAGTGGCTGGTTACTTTTGATGCATCTAAAACCAAGCTTTTATCTTGACCTCATCAACGCTCTGATCCCCATCTGGCATCAATTGAAATGGATGGCTCTCGTCTTGGGGAGGCCTTATATTTTGACAAGCTTCTGGGCTTGGCCTTTACTCCTGATCTGAAATGGAACACATAAATCAAATCCGTTGCTAAGGCCGCTGGAAAAATGGTGGGATCCTTCTATCGATCCATTAGATATCTCAGTGCTGATGCAATTCTCTCTCTAAATACGAGCCAGTAACGTCCAAGGATGGAGTACTGTTGCCACATATGAGCAGGAGCTGCTAGAAAGCACTTATCCTGCCGTGATGAAGTTTAAAATAATTTTCGTAGCTTCGTGGGAGATGTCCTTTTCTCTTCCCTGCAATCTCTTTCTCACAAAAGAGATGTTGCGAGTTTGTCTCTGCTTTATCTTTATTTTTATGATAAGTGCTCGACTGAACTTTAATCTATGGTCCCCCCTCGCCAAACTTTCACAAGAAACACTCGTCTAGCAGAAAACACAAGAAATAATTCCCCCCACTCTTTACCTGTGCCTAAACCTGAACGTAGATTCCATGAACAAAGCTTCCTTTAGTGGAACTGCGCGCGGCTGTGGAACTGTCTTCCGTTTTCCTGCTTTCCAGCTGACTACAATATGGTTGTCTTCAAGTCCAATGTAAACAAGTTTTTGATGAGCCGTTCCACTTAAGTTACTAAATTTACCGAATTTCCATTACTATCATTACTATATTGTCCAATTGACTACTGTACACTCTTTAACCCTTATCCTCGAGTTGCCTCTGGGCTTTGATAACTGATACCTATGCAAACAAAAGTTTCGATTCTTTGTTTACTTTGCGACTGCTGCTGCAATGTATTGGTTCCCGGGCAACGTTAATCTTCTAAAGAACAGCAAAAACTTTTGCACAGCTCTGAGAATTTAATATTTCATACAAATTATTAATTAATTAACCGGTGTTTATTTAACAAATTCGAATTTTCTGAACACGCGGTATTGGATGAGTTAATTTTATAAATAGCGAAAATTCGAGTTGATTGAAATTATATTCCCGGTCTTCAAAAGGCTAAAAACCAAACAAACAAGAACAACAACAAAAAAATGTTTTATTAGGGATGCGGGTTATTGAAAACCATCGTGAATACATGTTTACTCGTCTTTACAGCCGCAAAAAACAACAAAGAACAACAAAAAAAAAAAGAAATTATTTTCCTTTTGAATTATTTTAAGTCGGTAATCAATCATTTTTTTAACCACTCCACGGAATTACGCATTCGTCCATTTCCTTTTGTGAGCAGGAAAAACGGTATTATATTTTTCATTATTTTAATTTTTAGGTGCGTCCATATACGGATATTTAAAGTTGCTATTCTGAAAGTCGCTTGGTCTGTCAGGCATAATTTGAAGTGCAGTATTGATTGTTAGATGGACAGATGTGTATATTTAAGGAAGGTCAAAGGTCAAACTGAAGCTTATCTGGCGATAGATCAAGTTATCTAAAGTTACTCGATTCCTACCCTACATTATGTTAGATTTGCATGGGTGCCCGGTGTTGCCCGGATGTTTGGAGGTGTGTGTTGCGCAAAAAAAAAGTGGTAGTAGGCAAGCCGGCAGGCTCGAACCCGTACCACGAAGGAGGAAAAGAACGTGAAAAAAAAACGTGATGTCTTTGCTGTTGCGTCCGTCGCCAAACTGGAAGTGGCGAGGGTATGTTAAGGCTAGTTAATCAAACGAGGAGATGTCTTTGGAAAATATACGACGAAACGTGCCCAGTTGAGGATGAAGGAATTAATTTTTTGGACAATTTTTCGATATTTGTCGGCCGAAGGGTCGATGTTCAAAACACTACCGATCTCGTGAAAAACTGTCGCCTCCGTGGATAGTTTTAGGCAGACATCCATCCATCCCTGAGATTTATATTAAAGATAATACCCGGATATACGCAGTTATTAAACAGTTTGTTTTTCTATCTATCTAGCTACCTACTTAGGTAGCTAGCTAGCTACCTAGCTAGCCGAGTAAACAATACAGAATTTAAACGGTGACATGTTTTGACAAATATCAAACTCTGTGACCGGTCATTTGCACTGAAAATATGCGAACGAGGATCGGGCATGACCTGTCAGGGGTCTTAGTTTGAATAAGCAGAGTAAACTTTAGCTGAGTTGGATCCTAGACGTCGAAGAGAAAAGATGGGTTAAGATGGTCTTCCCATAAGGGAGATAACGGTCTCAAATGGAGAACCCCAAGCCAAAGATAGTCGGTAACTTGTTTCCTCATAATGTATACCAATTCTTATTTAAGAAGCTCAAGTTAATTACAGAGAAATATAGTGAATGAATGACACAGATCTATATTCCAAAGATCATGATGTTGACCATCTTATAATTTATTTCTTTAATTCAGTTGACATTTAAAGACGATGTGTGTTTACACACGCACGCATACACCCCCCCATATATATATATATATATATATATATATATATATATATATATACGTATGTGTGTGTTTGTGTGTGTAAACACATCGTCTTATGTCCATGTTTTAATGAACCTCATATATGTACCTATGTACGTTGTTTTGGATAACGGACTGTTGTCTTCGTGTCTTAAATGTCTACCTTAATGGCCCGTGACTCGACAAGTTCTGTAGGTGCATGCGCTGGGAGAACCTGTTAAAAAACAGACGCCTTTGTTACTGCATGTCCCCTACACGCGTGCACCTACAACACGAGTCACGGGCCGTTACGGTAGACATTTAAGACACTATGATACCAGTCCGTTTCGCTAAAACAACATATATATATATATATATGTATATGTATGTATATGTATGTATATGTATGTATATATATGTATGTATGTATATGTATTATAATGATATATGTATATATAATGATATATATATATACGTATGTATATATATATATATATGTATATATATTATGAGTGCAACGTCTTGTCAGACGAGTGCCACTCTCTCAGACATTTAAAATCCATGAGCCCAAATGTCTGAGGGAGTATCTATACAAAGATGATGTTACAGAGTCTTAACTTTGTACGACAGCTAAGTCTCTCTCTCTCTCTCTCTCTCTCTCTCTCTCTCGGTTCCAAATGTTGAGATCCAGCAACCAGCAAGAGCAAGATAGCCAGCAACAAATTAAACTGCAGACCAGCTTAATGCGGGTACTGGTCTTCCGCTTTATGGTTTTTTAAATCAGAGATTTGCTTCTCCTAGAAAGGTTGCCTTCACCACGGCTTACGGGAGCCCTCTCTACCCCAATACACATATACACACACACAAATATACACGGTGCTAGTTGACCGTTGACCCAGAAAAAGAGTTCATTTGCCTTTTATATATATATATATATATATATATATATATATATATATATATATATATATATATATATACATCTCGTTAATTAAGAATATATTAAATACGATTTAGATAATGAAACATGCTGTTATATTGTCTCTAATAAAAGGTGGAGTGTTTGATTATATTATCAGTTTAATGTCGTTGTGTGTCTGGTCGTCTAGTGATGCTGTTAAGTGTGCATACCTGTGTGACTTGTCATGTATACTTTAAACATACCTTCTGCCATTTTGTTGGTCCATTTGGAAATTCTCGTCTGGGAGGGAGACTTGATTCTTGAGTTTGGAGACGAAGAATTATTTCACTCCAAGACAAGAAATTGGTTCTATAGTTTTTTTTATTCACCTTCCAAATGTTTTGCAGAAAGGAATGGAAAGTGAATTTAGCCTGTGGTTTCTTTTTCTAGGTCTTATTTCTACCACGTCAGCGTTCGTTCCTCACCCCCAGCGATGGGAAGGAGACAACGGCGAAGCCGTCCGTTCGGTTCTAAGTCCAAATCAAATCTCATCGATTTAGCTAATCTGATCACATGACTCACACGCAATCCAATCAGCTGATCTTAACTTCCTGTCAACGTGTCTACACTATAATTCACCATCTCCCTCTCTCTCTCTCTCTCTCTCTCTCTCTCTCTCTATCCATTCTCTCTCTCTATCTCCCTCTCTCTCTCCCTCTCTCTCTTTCTCTCTCTCTATCCATTCTCTAACAATACGACGGTACAAACAAAGCAGCAAACATTGATTTTATGACCAAACTTCATTATATTCTGCAAAGTAAAACAAAAAAAACAATAATTTTTCTCTATCTTCGGTCAATGAAAGAGAAATCCTTAATGACTGAGGCAATTTGTAGTTTTGTTCCTATCCAGAGTGTCCCACATTAAAAACGGCCCTTGAGTCTAAATCTGCCCTCGTGAGGAGGCAAGTAAAAAGGAACACCTGTTGTGGAACAATCGGAGACCCCAGGTGCCCAGAAGGTCAGCCTCGCATGCTGACATTTGAATTTGAGAAGAATGAGCGTTAAAACGTATATTTCTCTCCCATTCTCTCTCTCCCTTTCTCTCTCTATCTATCTATCTATCTATCTCTTTCTCCCTCTCTGTTTCTTCCTTTCTCTTTCTTTCTCACTTACTATCCCATTCTCTTTTAATGAAGCGAGAGAGGAGAATTGAATCGTATTGTAATACAGTTGAATAGTAGACGAGACAGTTGCGTGCCAGCGACGCTCATAGCAGTTAAGCGGATGTCGGACTACAATGATCGATTTTATAATGCTCTTAACACTTAATAATGACGTCATTTTATTTTTATGTATTAAAAAAAGTTTTTGTCACTAATTTATACAAGCGTTCATTTCCAGCCCAACGAATCCAGCCGTTAATGCCGATAAAATCCGGTCCGTAAAGACGAACAAAACCCCGCCAGCCGATGACATCATATCAACCGCTTTATGTAAGGGATAGTGCTTATCGCTTTGATTGTGTCTAAACCCCGAGGAGCTGGTTGCTGTTCTCAAAATATAACAACAGTTTTAAGACACGTTCACATGACAAAACAACTCTCACCGGAAAGGATCGTGTTACACTGTAACATTTTTACTTTTAAACAGTGTCGTTACATTTTAACACTCGGACTAATAAGTTGTATCTTAGAAGGACGCAAGTAGCACATAAAAAAAAAACTTCGAAACAGCTTTTTCAGTTGAAATGAGATTCATTTGTTCATGTATATTTCAAAATAATGTATCGCATCTTCTTTTAAACGCCCCTTTGTTTATCTCGCCTGCCACAGCTTACAGTATTAATACCGGCGTCCCTTACGGTTCCAATTTTCTTGATTGTCATCAATGATCTCCCAAATCACATACTTAGAACGTGAATTGATCTATTTTACTGATAGATTTGTTAAATATTTTCATACGAGCATATATATAGAGAGAGAGGTAGAGAGAGAGAGAGAGAGGGTGAGAGAGAGAAGAGGGTGGGAAAGAGAAGAGAAAGAGGTAGAGAGAGAGAAGAGGGTGAGAGAGAGAAGAGAAAGAGATTGAGAGAGAGAATAGAAAGACGGCGAGAGAGAGAGAAAGAGGGTGAGAGAGTGAGAGTGAGAGAAGAGGGTAAATGTGCATCTATATAAGTCAAATCAATAACTTTACTAAAGGTTATATCAAGTTGAAAGTTGCTCACTTGAATCTTGTATATATATATATATATATATATATATATATATATATATATATATATATGTATATGTGTGTATATATGTATATATATATATGTATATTTAGTAGAAATGGTAATTAATAAAAACCTGAAAAAAGTACTCAATACTGTTTTAGAGCAAATATGCGTTTTACTTTTATTACCGTTTTTTCTGTTTAGTTACATTATTGTTTCAGCTACGCGACCGTTTTTTCGCCGTCTTATAGCCTCCTATATATGCGCATGTGTGTGCTCGCGCGTACGGCCCCAGGCTAACCTTCTCGAAGCACATAATAACAAATAAAAATCAAATAGATAAACCAAATCGTAGCCCCCCTCCGCCTCCCAACCTAAGCGAACACCCAACAGGTCAAGACATACTTATCAAGAAATCATCTCACTAACGAGACGCCAACAACCTAAACCTTAGAACTCGAAATTTTAAAGTACCCCCCTCTACTTACCCCTACATATCTCCCTCCCCCTCCATGTATCCCTATGTCCTTAGCCACACCAGATATGAACTTCCCAGACCCCCACGACCACCTAATGTTCTTGAACTACAAAACTAAAGCACTACCGACCTACCAAATACCCCCTCCCACCTTTCTTTCTTTTTCTTTTTCCGTTTTTCTCGCACCCCTCCCCTGATATCATTTATTCTTGCATTCCGCCATAAACGTACATTTCTGTAAAGTCTGAGGAGGCTACATGACGGCCAAAAAACGGTCGCGTAGCAGAAACAATAATGTAACTAAACAGAAAAAAACGGTAATATAAAATAAAACATATATATATATATATATATATATATATATATATTGTTATACATTTGTAAAAATACGAAATAAATTACTTTTATTGAATGTCAAACCAAGAGACAATATTCTCTTTATTTTAATTCCATTTTGGCGCTCAGTTATGTAATATAAAAATTATTTTATTTTGAAAATAAACTATTTGGCAAGATGTTCTGGGTCACCATTTCTTATAGAAATACATCTAACATTTACGTATTTATATTCTATATTAGCCTCCGTAATTCTCCTGAGATGAGCTCTGTTTATTATGTAAACAAACCAAAGGAAAGCAAAAAAAAACAACAAAACAAAAAAGGAAAGGGCACATTTTAAAAGGAAATCTATAAAAAGCAGAGAAGGTAGCGACGGGATTAAACGTATAATGCGTCATTCCCATTAACGAGAACCACGGCGACAAAGACACCTATGCGATATTAACGAATGAAAAGATTTGCGAACGGAACGCGAAATACAGAAAGGCAGAATATATCAGAAGTATACGAACTGTAAGCTACTTTTTCGCCATTTCTTTTTCTCTCCCCCTCATCCTCCTCCTCATCCTTCCATTGACTCTGATACAGAGAACATTTCTTTATGAAATACGGACGATTCTTTCTACTCGACTCAATTAGTTAAAAAAAAAAAGGTCAGGATTCCTTTGCTAATAACTCCTTCATCTTGTTCTTTTTTCTACATGCCTTTTTTTCTCTTTTTTATTTTCTCTTTAGCTAATACTAGTTGCATTATTAAATAAAAATCTATAAAATTAAAAATAGAAAAAAAAACACGCTATCAAATTACCCATGATGTACTTTTATTGTTGCTAAGCGACGACATTGAAAAAATGTGCTTTACCGATAACAGATAAATTAAAATAACGGTTTCGAGTATCGATAATTATTTTGAGGATATTCTGGGACAAAACTTTAACAAGATCACTTCCAGGCTTATACTTATATAGGTTCTTTAAATTTTAATAGAAAATCTGTTCAGCCGTTTCGGAGTCTATAAAGAAAGAACTTTTACACAGAAATAAAGTTGCATTTATATAATTGTACAGATAAATGTTCGGTCTCAAAAGAGTATCTAGTCGACGACTCATCGAGATTTGGTTGTGAATATTATAAGTAGCAGCAGTTCATTTTTTAATGCTTTTTTTTCTGTAATTCGATTGATCCGTATTTGTACATTGTTACACCCTCCATTCTCCTGTGAGGATCTATTTCTAAATATTCCAGGAAATCAGAAATAATCCGTATGTCGAGAGGGTCGTCGAAAGGAGCATGCGCCATACTACATTTCCACCTCCCTGGCCGTCAAAATTTTAATAACATATGTTATCACGATTTTGACTTAAAAATGCTGCCTATAAGCTTCGGTGGGCGGGAATAGGGTTACGTCAATTATCGGCGCATTTTGACAGAGTTTGCATGAAAAATTCTAACTAGAGAAAAGGTGAAGACTACGCCTTTGGTTGGAAAAAAAAACGTTAACGTTATTCTTACTTTTTTTTTTTTTTTCGAAAACTCATAACAATATACGAGTCGACAACAATTTAAATTCCAGAGTCAAGCAATAAAAAAACAAAATGGAGCAAGATGGTTCATGCAATGTAGATGATTCATGCAATGTAGATGGTTCATGCAATGTAGATGATTCATGCAATGTAGATGGTTCATGCAATGTAGATGATTCATGCAATGTAGATGGTTCATGCAATGTAGATGATTCATGCAATGTAGATGGTTCATGCAATGTAGATGATTCATGCAATGTAGATGGTTCATGCAATGTAGATGATTCATGCAATGTAGATGGTTCATGCAATGTAGATGGTTCATGCAATGTAGATGATTCATGCAATGTAGATGGTTCATGCAATGTAGATGGTTCATGCAATGTAGATGATTCATGCAATGTAGATGATTCATGCAATGTAGATGATTCATGCAATGTAGATGATTCATGCAATGTAGATGGTTCATGCAATGTAGATGGTTCATGCAATGTAGATGATTCATGCAATGTAGATGGTTCATGCAATGTAGATGATTCATGCAATGTAGATGGTTCATGCAATGTAGATGATTCATGCAATGTAGATGGTTCATGCAATGTAGATGATTCATGCAATGTAGATGGTTCATGCAATGTAGATGATTCATGCAATGTAGATGATTCATGCAATGTAGATGGTTCATGCAATGTAGATGATTCATGCAATGTAGATGATTCATGCAATGTAGATTTACGAGCAAACTAAAGTCGATTCTTTCGAGGAATTTTGTAATTTCTCTTCTTTTTCCTACGTCACCACTTGCTTGTTTATAAGGTTTTGGACTGGACTGGGTCTTAACAGCAAATGAAGAATGCCCAAAATAATGGTTGCTTTTATCTTTGGCGCCAGAGTTG
This sequence comes from Euprymna scolopes, assembly GCF_053919585.1. NCBI lineage: Eukaryota > Metazoa > Mollusca > Cephalopoda > Sepiida > Sepiolidae > Euprymna > Euprymna scolopes. Next base: position 6,551,717 of record NC_136521.1, on the reverse strand, counting down.
GTTAGATATTTTTATCCAACCTAGTTGTCCACTAGCTCTCCTTCCTTAGAATGTTCTGTATTTACCTGTTTGGGGTGATAACGATCTTGGATTGTCACAGGATTCGCGTAAAAATAAGATAAATTGAAAAAAAATAAAGAATTTGTATGCGAGAGATGAAAGTTGAAAACAGATGCTGATTAAGTTAAGATGTTGTTATATGATAACTGGCTAATCGGACAGGTTGTGTATAGGTTGGATATATTTTAGTAAAGGCAGAAAAATACGGGTGGGATTAGGGTAAATGCATAGAAAATTATCCACAACTCTACTAAATAAGGATCTTATTTATTTATTTTTTTTTAGATGTTCACCCCAAACAAGGCACATTGCCACTTTGATGCAGGGGGCTACTGTCAGGAACATAATCTACAGAGGTACTATGTGGAAAGTTGGACAGCAAGATGTCGGTTCACGTTACACTTGAACTTCTGCATGTCAGTACAGTTGAGGAAGCAGGAACCTGGAAGGGAATTCCAAAGTCTAGCGGTTCTGGGTAAGAAACTACTGGAGAAGTAGGCTCTCTTACATCTAGCTTCTTGTAGGGTTTGTTGAGAGTATTTACGTCGAGGGTACAGGTGCTTGCAGTTCATCAGAGCATTCGCCGTTAAAGTACTTGTAGAACAGGCAGAAGGATGCAACATTTCGTCGAGGGGACAGAGGCTGAAGCTTAGATGACAGTTTAGGATCTATCAGGTTGGCGACTCTCTTTTGAACCTTGTCTAGGAGCGAGAGACTAGTAGTAGATGCACCAGCCCAAATATGACAACAATACTCCATACATGGGCGAAGGGTTGCCTTATAAATGTACAGGATACTAGAAGATACTAGATGCTAAAAAGCTACTAACGCCCAAAAGGCTCTTATTAATTTTACGTATCCGCATGCATATGCAGTGAGTAATAGATACGTTCCAAAATAGTTGATAATAAATCGTTCAGGTACTTGTACATTATGCATGTAGGGGGGTGAAGTAGGGTTCAATTATAATATTCCTTTTCTACGTCACAACTTGCTTGTTGATAACGGAGTCTCCAAATCATTCAGCAGGTACGGACTGGGCGGGATCTTTACAGCAACTTACTGACCAATGCCCAAAATAATGGTTGTTTTTATCTGTGGCGCTAGACTTGGTGAGGTTTTTTTTTTAATCCAACCTAATTCACCACTGGTCTTCCTTCATTAGAATACTCTGCTGTAGCCTATTTTGGATGATAAGGATCTTGGATCGTCACAATATAAATTATCATTTTAACAGGATATGTTTTAAAATACTACAAGACCTCATACCCTTTCAATGGAGCCCAGTATAATTCAAATAAAGAACGTTGTAGGTGTGTAATATCGCTACACATTTCGTTACCTGTTTCGTCAATTCCAGTTAATATAAACAATTTATAGTGCAAGGTGAGACAAAACTGTATGCTGAAGTTGATAAATACTTGCATCACAAACAGGAGAGTTGTGCCTGACTGGATCCGACCACCCAAGAGATATTATTTTCCTTGACGCAAATTAGTTATCTCATTGAACTGGGAAAGCATGTTGCGATGGAAAAAATGTAATGTCGAAGATCATCTGTAGATAAGCTCCTATTCATGAAAATAGTGGATATCGTGAGTAATCAAATACTGAGTGGTAGAATGTTGATCATTAACAACGGCCAGAATTATTCAGAGTAAAAAAACACTTCAGGGAATTGTAAGGAAGTTGTCAAAGGTTTCCGAAAGATGAAGGGTGAAAGCGGGACGATGAGGCATTAAATGTGATTCTCTGCCGGTAGTGGCTTCGGTGTGCCTCTTCGAACAGGTAAGCGCTCTTAGGGTTCTTGAATGATTGATTGTGTTAATGGAAATTATGCGTTTTGATAGTAAATATTTATTTGGCACATAAACTCTGGTGTTCGTACTTCCTTACCCTCTTACACCTTTCATCATCCCTCACTGACCTCCTGCTTTCCTTGAATCTCTTATGCCACTCAAAAACTGATGCTCGATTCATGCAAGGTGTTCCAGTTTATAGAAACCCAAACAATTTTGTAGAATTTCTTTTAAGTTTAAAACAGAATGTATTATTCTATCGATCCAGTAGATATCTAACTGCTGATGCAATTCTCTATCTATATAAGAGCCAGGTACGTCCGGGAATGGAGTACTGTTGCCACATCTGGGCAGGAGCTGCTAGAACTGACTTGTCCTGCCTTGATAGAGTTTAAAATTGACTTCGTAGCCTCGTAGATGTCCTTTTCTCTTCCCTGCAACCTCTATCTCAGAGAAGAGATGTTGCGAGTTTGTCTCTGCTGTATCGTTATTTTCATGGCGAGTACACGACTGAGCTTCAGTCTATGGTCCCCCCTCGCCAAACTTTCACAAGAAACACTCGGTTAGCTGGAAACACTATTAATAATTCCCCCACTCTTTATCTGTGCCTAAACCTAAACGTAGATTCCATGAACAAAACTTATTTCTTAGAACTCCACGCCTGTGGAATTGTCTTCTGTTTTTCTGCTTTCCATCTGACTATAATATGATTGTCTTCAAGTCTAACGTAAATAAGTTCTTGATTAGCTGTTCCACTTGTTAACAAATTTACCGACTTTCCATTTACTAACGATTACTATATTACCCAATTTCTACTGTACACTCTTTAACTCTTATCCTCGAGTGGCCTCTTGTGGTTGATAAGTGGTAATGCCTATGTAAAAAAATATCGTTCTTCTAAACTATCCTCCCGTCCAGATTGCATTTTTGAAATACACTAGCTGTGACAATCAGGCTTTAGAAGGATGTATTCCAATTCCAATTGTAGTTGTCCATTTGAAACTGGTATCATGAAAATTGGTCAGTCATCTCATACTTCCTGTATCTTCGGTCTCCCTGTAAAGGGGTTTATTGGTGTAGTTCAGAATGCCCCTTCAAAGGAACATGGGTAGATATAAAAATATGAAGATCCTTCTCTCAGGAAGTAATCCCAAATCAAATGTTCCCAAAAAAACGATATGAACAAGAAAATTTTAAAAAGAAAACACTGGCAGGACGACGCCCAGGATAAAAAGGTCCCCCTCCTCAAGGCTACGCACTGGGCCATACGTGAAAAATAACAGTGCAACTTTTCCCAGTGATATAACTACAGGTAGCAACACTACGGTGGAGAATCCACCAGACCAGACAAATTCTGATCCTGGACTCCGGCAAAACAAAACAAAAACCACAAGAAACCGCAATTATAAAACAGTGAATTGGTCGATTGCGGAAAAACAAAAAAATCCTTCACTGCTTAAAATACTCAAGATTTGAGAAATGCGGTAGGTGCAAGGACAAAATATTCGAAGACCAAATAAAGAAAACGGATCCAGCAATAACCTAATAAATTTTCAAGAGTAGTATGACAATTTTAAATGCGTGTACAAAAAAATCTTGAAACTATAATTAACTCTTAGATGTTCCTTTCTATCGTACTCTTTGGTTGATTGGGATAACTTCCGAACATTTATATGAGATATACACTCTATGTTAAAAGAAAAAACAAACAAAAAAAACGTGGCATCTGTAGTATCAAAACTGATGGTTAATTGTAGGTATAGATAGATTCATACCCTCCAAGAAATTCCAGCAAAAACCCAACACCCAGCCGGGTTCACCCGAGAATGTGGCTCTATTATTGCACTGAAGTCAATATATCCATTGCGTCCAACGTAATAGATGTTATGAAATTAAAGCCACCTTTAGGACTTCCAGCATCCATTATAGAAGAGTAATAAAGAATACAAGAGATTCGTATGCTCAGTACGTCAAAATTTTGCTATATGAGAATTTACCCGACTGTTGATGGGTGAGTCCCCTACACTGTGTTGTTTAGATTATAGACAGTAGTTTCAACGTTAAAGGCGCGAATTAGGTAGACGCATCTTCGGACATTTTGCTTTGTTTTATGTTTTTGTTTTTTAACGCGAACGCTATTAGGAATCGATTTCCTTGTTTTGTTTGCAGCGGGAAAATAATTCTTTGGAAATATCCAACCGGAAAGCATTTTCAGAAAAGCTTTTGCACAATTTAACTTCTTCCACCATTTTTTTTTTGTATTTATTTCATAGAAAGATTTTTCTCTCTCTTGCTCTTTTCGCTCTCTCTCTCTCTCTCTCTCTCTATATATATATATATATATATATATATATATATATATATACATATATATATATATACATCATTTTAGTCATTCAATAAATTTAAAAATTTATGGCGTAAAATGTTTACATTTCAAATCAAAAGATTTTTATTATTCCATGTAAGACAAAGAACACATTTGAAATATTATAACTCCTTATCCTATAATATTTCGATGTCTACCATCTCTTTAGAGAATAAAATATTAGCAAATAATTATAATGGTTTACATTTTATTTGCTAAAGTCAGTGAGACATGGAAAATCACAATTAAAAGTTGTATTTTAATATCATAGAGTAAGGTAAGTTAATGAAAAGGACATAAATATTCACATCAAAATTGCATGGTAAAATCCGAAGTGAATGTCTTTGATAGCAGTGTAGAAAAGTGATCCAAACTGTATTTTGAGTAATCCACATCACAAGGTAATAGTCCGAAGTAGGCATTTTCCTGGAGCAATTTTCATTGTTTATATCATGAGTCTGGTAATATATATATATATATATATATATATAGAGAGAGAGAGAGAGAGAGAGAGAGACAGACAGACAGAGCGAGAGAGAGAGAGAGAGACAGACAGAGAGAGAGAGAGGTCCGGTGGATCTGTTTGTTACTAACAAATAATTTAATATGTTCAATATTTTTTTATAATTATAGAACATGAGCTTCAAATTCCACTCTAAATAATTTCAAATTGTTAATAAAATAAAACCGCTTTCAATAGACAAGCTATGCAAATTAAGAGAAACTGAACTGATATATATATATATATATATATATATATATATATATATATATATATATATATATAATTCAGTTTCTCTTGATTTGCGCATATATATATATATATATATATATATATATATATATATATATATATCTTTTGCTCCTTTCTCTGTTCTCTTTCTCTCTCCCACTCTTTTCCCCTCTGTTTTTCTTTCTCTTTTCCCCGTTTTATGACTTTATCGTTTTCTTTATCTCCTTCTGTCTCTTTCCCCGTGCCCCCATCTTTCTCTATTTTGCCTTTTCTCCGTTTCTCTCTTTTCCTCTTCGTCTTTTATCTTTATCTCCTTCTCGTTCTCTCTCACAGTCTTTCCCTATATATCTTTCTCTCTTTGTCTGGATCTTCCTCTTTCTTTTTCTTCCTCCCTTCGTTCGTCTCCCTTTCTTTTTCTCTCTGCGTATTTTTTTTTTTTTTACAAAAGAGTCGCCACTTCTCAAGGCCCAAAGTTAACTCAAGGATAAAGGTTTATGAGTCTACAGTAATCAATGGTACACTAACGTAGTAATTATTAGTAAATTTGTAAATTTGGTAAATTAGATTACTAAAGGGGGTAGCTCATTATGTTGGACTTGATGACGGCAATATAATAGTCAAGTGGAAAGCAGAGGCAAACGGAAGAGAGTTCCACAGACGTGTACTTCTAAGAAAGGAGCTTTGTTCATGGAACTTACATTTTGGTTTAGGCGCAGATAAAGAGCGGGGAAAATTATTGATAGTGGTTTCAGCTAGATGAGTGTTTGTCATGAAAGTTTGGTGAGGGATACTATAGATTGGAGCTAAGGCGAGCACTTGCCATGGAAATAACGATAAAGCAACATCTCTTCTGTGGGGAAGAAGTTGCAGATAATGAAAATACTAGATTACAGGATAAGGTGCTTTTGAACAAATTAGTTTTAAACCCTGTCAAAGCAGGAAAAGGTGTTTCGAGCAAGTTCTGCCCAGCTGCGGAGGCAGTACTCCATCCTAGAACGTACTTGGCTCTTATATAGATAGAGAATTGAATCAGCAGTTAGATATCAACTGGAGCGGTAGAGGGATCCCATCATTTTTCCACCGACTTAGGCAACGGATTTGATGTACATGTTGCATTTCAGATCAGAAATAAAGGTCAGGCCCAGAAGCTTGTCAAAACATAGAGCCTACCCAAACCAAGGGCCATTCATTTAAATTGATGCTAGATAGGGAATAGAGCGTTGATGATTTAAAGATAGAAGCTCGGTTTTAGATGCATTAAAATTAACCGGCCACCTCTTTCCCCATTGTACTACGTGGTCAAGATCAGAACTAGAGAGAACTTGGTTATTTACAGCCTTTGATGTGTTGTCATAGTTGGTAGTGTTGTCAACATAAATGTCTACTAAAGATCTGAGGATGTGATTTGGAATATCATTGATGTAGATTAGAAAGAGAGTTGAGCCCAGGATTGACGCCTGAGAGACTCCAGCATTAATACTGTGAGCTTTTGATTTCTGCACATCGACCACTACTCTTATGAACCTATCAGAGAAAAATGATTTAATAATTGAGAAAACATTTCCGGATATACTGTAGTTGGGTATCTTGTAGAGTAGACCTTTAAGCCATATCCTATCAAAGGCCTTTGACATGTCAAGAGCAATTGCCCTAGAAAGGAAGCTTCACTGGAGATATTCGTTAATGCTATGTTTTTCTTTTGCTTCCGTTCTTTTCACGATGTGGAACGATAAAAATGTCGGCCTAGAAAAAACAAAATTATTCCATTTCCGTTCGATAAAAATCGTTTTTTGTTTGTTTGGTTTTTTTTTTTGCAGACCATCTTCTACGTGCCCAGTTGCGTACAAAATTAAATGGTGAATAGCAGCCTTCTATCATGTATCAAAGGTAAACAATGCTCAACGAGCGAGATCGGAGATGAGCCGCTGTACAACTCATGCTCTCTACCGATCAAAGCTATGACAACAGGACCATTGCCAGCATCCTCAACATGCATCGTTGGATTGCCGGGAATAACAGGGACGTGCCTGGGGTGATGGAAACAAAGTTTCCGGCCACGGCTAAGTCTTTGGAGCGGTTTCAAGAAAGGGCTAAATTGCCAAATTACATTTTCAAACTCGGCTTAAAAGTCCACACCAAAGTGCACCTGCGTGTGCTGAAAAATGTTGTGATCCCCTGGTGCAATCACGTGGCTCCTGGCAGACTCTGGGTGTTGCATCAGGATTCGGAGCTGGTTCAGAAGTCCTAAGTGACCCAGGCTTCGTTTAAGAAGGAGGGATATGACTTCGCATCCTTCTCTCGCTGGTCCCCTCTCATCTCTTGCTTTGTTTGATCATTCGCCATGAACATCACCAACATGACATCCCACAACACCTAAATCATGATCACCGCCATTCGCCGAGTATTCGCCGAGCTCCTGCCGGAGCTTGAGGAAAAGGCATGCTTCAAGTTTCGAACCCGTATAGAGACGGTGATTGAGGCTGAAGGTGGCTACATTGAATTCATACTATATAATCAAGTTACTTGAATTGATTTTTTTCAATAAAAGTTTTAAAATTATGCTGTAGTTGTGTTTTCTTTGGGGGGACACTTTTATCGTGCCGCACTGTATCTTTTTACCTCTTTCTTTTTTCCATGTTTCTTCCCTATATATATATATATATATATATATATATATATATATATATATATATATATATATATATATATATATATACGGTAGCGATACAAAATAGATTTAAAACTAACAAAAGCAATAGAAAATATACAAATAAATAAATTAAATAAACATGAATATACATAAACGATCACACATATATGTATGTATATATATATATGTATATATATGTGCATATATGTATGTACACATATGTATATTTATATATAAAAAAAAGGAAAAGGTCTGCCTATATCCACTAACCTAACTCTAAAACAGATCCTTTGTTCGATAAAATGCATGCCCATTGGCTGATGGGAAGGGGCGTGGTAGATACTAGAAAGCTGATTGGCTAACTAAAATCCTCAACAGAAGAGGACCATATAAAAACGAGAAACAACCACAGAATTCGCGCATAAGCCTGACGAATCCTAGAGTGGATGAAACGCCGAATATTCAGTGTAGCTCAATCGCCATATATATTTTATAAATTACTAACTAGCTCTACCTACGTATTGAGCACTTTTGAAGTAAATACTTAAAGTTTACACATAAATCTATACTTTCGTATATTAATTTTATGTGAGTAAATGAAATTGTTATATATATATATTTATATAGTTATATATATATATATATATATATATATATATATATATATCTTTCACTCTCTTCCTCTTCCTCTTTCTTTCTCCTTCGAAATTCTTTAAGTTTTACTCGTTCGCAAATGGCGATTCGAATTGTCTGTACATTTTTTCTAATATTCCTTTCATTTCTTTGTTGTTTTTTTTCTTTTCAATCCTGTACGTTCGACCACATTTCGATATTCAATACGCCGCAGTTCAAGCGCAATATTGATTGGAAAGTTATTGTATAATGTAATCGATATTCGTGCTTGTCGAATCTTTAAAAAAAAAAAAGGAAAATTATGTTTTGTCTTGGTTTTGCTTGTTCATTAAGAAATTTTTTTTCAATCAAAAAGAAATCCAATGGAATAATGTTTAGAAGCCGCTGAATAAGAAAACGGACGATATGGTAAGTTTAACCGTTAAGATTAAACATTACGTAGCGTGTAATTCTTCGTGATTTAACAGAATAGCCAACAACAACAAAAATTAAAGAAAAAAAAACATTTATATAATAAATTCCACAGCCAAACCCCGTCGCAGCCTACAAGAGCCATGACAGTCAACGAACCGGAAGTCCAAACTTTAGTTTCGCCCTCATTTGGGCTCATAAGTTAGACACATCCGAACTGAAGATGTGTCTAACTGATGAGCAAAAATGAGGGTGAAACTCGAGTCTTGGATTTCCGGTTCGTTGACTATCATGGCTATTGTGGGCTGCGACGTTGTTTGGCTGTGGAATTTATTATATACCATCTCTATCGTTCTGAAAATCATATCTATATATCTATAAAAGTGAACGTGTCTGTGTGTCTGTGTACATTTCCCTACGCAATAACTCTGTCAATTTTTAGTCTACAGACTCGAAATTTGATATACAGGGGTACTGAGATTTGGGAAATCTATGCAATTGGTTTTCGGCCAGAAATTTGGCTGTTAAAGGGTCAAAGTTCAACGATTTGATCTTTGAGAACCCTGCCAAAGTCCTCCGACAATTTTTAGTCTAAACACTTGAAAGTTTAGATATAGGTTACTTGGACATGGATCTAACTTAATAACTTTATTTGAGCCCAAAACAATAAATTCTAAGCGGTCATAATAAGGGTCAAGTTAAAAAAAATTAACACCTTTTTTTTTTGCTCAACATACACCTCCAAACACCCGGGCAACACTGGCCGAAATGCTAGTATACCTATAAAAGTGAAATGTCTGTGTGTGTGTAAATTTCCCTATCAAACAACTCTGTCTATTTTCGGTCTACAGACTCGAGATTTGATATAAGGGTTATTGAGATTTGAGAACATCATTTTAATCGGTTTTCCGACAGAAAGGAGTCCAAGTTCAACGATTCGATCTTTGAAAACTCTACTAAACCCCTCTGCCAATTTTGGGTCGAAAGACTTGAAATTTTTAGGTGTAGTTTACCTGGACATGGATCAAACTTTTAAATTTGATTTTAGCCCAAAACAATGAATATCAAAATTGAGATCAATTAAAAAACATGACTTCTGCAGTCTCTACCAAATTACTCGGCAGAATTTTGATCTAAAAATGTGAAATTTTACATAAAGTGCATTCAGATATGGGACAAGATTTTTAATCGGTTTTTGGCCGGAAATTTGGCAGCCAATGGACCAAAGTTCAGAAGATTTGACCTGTGTGTAATCTAGCAAACTATTCAGCCAATTTTAGGTCTAAAAATTTAAATTTTACAAAAAGGGGTATTCCGGCATGCAACAGGCTGTGTACTCAGTTTTGGGGGCGAAAATTAGGGTGCCAAGAGGTCAAAGTTGGAAGAGTTTACCTTTGCAACCTTTACCAAACTCCACCCCCAATTTTGGGTCTAATCACTTGAAATCTTTGATGTAGGTTACCTGGAAATGAGTCAAACTTTTTAATATATATATAGAGCTGCTAGAAAGGACTTGTCCTGCTTTGATAGAGTTCAAAATAGACTTCGTAGCCTCGTAGGAGCTGTCCTTTTCTCTTCCTTGCAACCTTTATCTCACAGAAGGGATGTTGCGAGTTTGTCTCTGATGTACCGTTATTTTCATGGAAAGTGTTCAACTGAGCTTCAATCTATGGTCCCCCCTCGCCAAACTTTCACAAGAAACACTTGTCTAGCTGTACACACTATCAATAATTCCCCCCACTCTTTATTTGTGCCTAAACCTAAACGTAGATTCCATGAACAAAGCTTCTTTCTTAGAACTGCACGCCTGTGGAATTGTCTTCCGTTTTTCTGCTTTCCGGCTGACTACAATATGGTTGTCTTCAAGTCTAACGTAAATAAGTTCTTGATGAGCCGTTCCATATAAGTTATCAAGTTTACCAAATTTTCATTACTAATGATTACTATATTGTCCAATTTCTACTGTACACTCTTTAACACTTATCCTTGAGTGGCCTCTTGGCCTTGATAGTGGTGATGCCTATGTAATATATATATATATATATATATTTATATATATATATATATATATATATATATGCACATAATGTTCTGAACTTTACATAGGGTCCGAACAAAGCGGGTGAACTTCTAGTAGTAGTAGTAGTAGTAGTAGTAGTATATATATATATATATATATATATATATATATATATATATATATATATATATATATATATAAAATATTACCAACTCCTAGCTTTGTTACTCGTCCATTTAACTGTCTAAACTTTTTTGGTTTTAACGTATTGCAAAGTCTTACTAGCAGAGTTACCCGACGTTGTCCGGAATTAAATAACGATCAATGAATGTTTCACACTCCTATAATTTTATTGTAATTGAAATCGCTGAATTTTTTTAAATCAAATCGATCAACTGCTTGTTTTAGTTGAGGATCAATCGTTGTACACCGTGAGAAAAATTGACATGCCTCCTTGCACTGATTTAGTCGACAATATATTGTAATCTACATTGCACTCTAGAGAAGGTAATGTTGATTTTATAAAATATTTTTTTCTATATGATCGCTTCAATCCACGCTAAAAATCCAAAACTCGACAATTATGGTTGAACTATTCGCTGAATATAGGGTGGTCGCTAGAAAAGCGGGAAATTTTAAAGTCAGCTTAGATCATGAACAAAATTCGTGATTGCTATTTTTTGATTGGTTCTTTTGTTGTCGAATTGGTGTGCAATCTGCATATTGATTTCATTACATCTTATTGATTTCTTCGATTTAGATTTTGATACCCACATCATGGGCTGAAGCAGCAGGAAACATCTTTCAGATTTTCAAAGGCAGGTGATAATTCTTTTCAAATGTGAAAATCCGACTTGGAGACGGACAAGATGTCTGGCCGTGTCACTGAATTTTTTTTTTTTCAACGATTACAAAGCATCAGTTTGATAATGCTGCTGGAACTTTGAAACGAGAAGTTCTTGAAGCAGCTTTGTAAAAATAAATCGATGTTTGACAAATTTCCTGCTTTTCTAGCGACCGCCCTGTAGAAACATCCATTTTGAACAGGTTTTTTTTTTTTTTTTTTACACAGTGATCACCACTTATCAAGGCCCGGAAGCCACTCAGGGATAAGGGTTATTGCAAGTACATTAAGTTAGTGAGGAGATTTGCTGAAGTGTTTACTTAAGGGGGCGGTTCATTAGGAATTTGTTAACATTGGACTTGAAGACATCCAAGTTGTAGTCCGGAGGGAAGCAGGCAGACGGAACAGAGTTCCACAGGCGTGCAGTTCTAAGAAAGAAGCTTTGTTCATGGAATCCGCGTTTTGATTTAGGCACAGATATAGAGTGGGGGAAATTTTTCACAGTGGATTCAGCTAGACGGGTGTTTTTCGTGAAAGATTGGCGAGGGGGGGACCAGAGATTGGAGTTCTATTATTTAAAAGTATCTATTGTTGACTTAGTAGGGCTGGTCTTTCTGCTTTTGTGGTGATCTCGGCTTTTTGTCTTTTTATTTAATTATGGTTTATATTCTTTTAAAAGGGGAATTGGAAGAAGGCGTTGCTAAGTGTTTAAAGATACGGCATTAAAACCAGGATGTGTCAATTCTAATTTCAGTTCCTACCACAAAAAGTCTTTCACTTAGGCAATCTACACGCGATTTTTTTTCTGTAAGTAGCCAATATCTTTCCGTAGAAATAATAACGTCGAAGAAACAAACTCCACCAAAAAAAAAATCACCTGTTTCATATGAAATGAATTAAAATAAGTATTTTATAACGAAATAAATTTATTGATCTTTTCTATTTGCGTTCGGTCTGATGCGATGCTTCCATGCAATCTCGAAAGTCAAAGGATACGTGTAATTGTGAGGCAAGGATTGCGCAATCCCAACAAAACCTCTCCTGAATCGGCATTGTTTAATTTCAGTGGCAAGGAAAAATCCAAGACGACTGAAAACAAAGCCGAGATTAGCGGAGAACACATACAGCCCTTGAAAGTCCAAAATGGTCACCCATTTCATACTGACTAGATTCAAAGTTGCTTAACTTCGGAGATCTAGCGTGATTATGCTGTAAGCCCACTTTTTGTAATAATGGACTCTCGGTTCCGCTAGACTTATAGATATATATTCAATACCAGCTGGTCGTATGATGCGCATAATATATTTTAATTCATACAGAATCTGAGACATGCGCATTCGAGTATTATGTTTTTTTCAACAGTTCACTTACTGTTAGTAAAAAAAAAAACTACTTGAGCTGAAATCGAAACCTAATCCTAAAGACAGTGAGTAAAGTTCGATAACCATAAGGCCAGCTTTGTAGATCCGATTTTTGTCAATTTTTACTCCTTAGCGGCCCTTTTATCGAATGAAAACCGTCTAAAAAGTTTTATCAAATGCAATCCGGCTAAAACGTTTTATCAAATGCAAACCATCTAAAAAGTTTTATCAAATGCAAACCGTCTAAAAAGTTTAATCAAATGCAAACCGTCTAAAATGTTTTATCAAATGCAAACAATCTCAAACGTTTTATCAAATGCAAACCGTCTAAAAAGTTTTATCAAATGCAAACACTCTAAAAAGTTTTATCAAATGCAAACCGTCTAAAACATTTTATCAAATGCAAACCGTTTAAAAAGTTTTATCAAATTAAAACGGTCTAAAAAGTATTATCAAATCCAAACCGTCTAAATGGTTTTATCAAATTCAATCCGTCTAAAAGGTTTTATCAAATTCAAACAGTCTAAAATGTGTTATCAAATTCAAACCGTCTAAAAAGTTTTATTAAATTCAAACCGTCTAAAAAGTTTTATCTAATTAAAACCGTCTAAAAAGTTTTATCAAATGCAAACCGTCTAAAACGTTTTATCAAATGCAAACCGTCTAAAAAGTTTGTTTTATCAAATTCAAACCGTCTAAAAGGTTTTATCAAATTCAAACCATCTAAAAAGTTTTATCAAATGCAAACCATCTAACAAGTTTTATCAAATTCAAACGATCTAAAAAGTTTTATCAAATGCAAACCATCTAAAAAGTTTTATCAAATTCAAACAATCTAAAAAGTTTTATCAAAAGCAAACCATCTAAAAACTTTTATCAAATTCAAACCATCTAAAAAGTTTTATCAAATTCAAACCGTCTAAAAAGTTTTATCAAATTCAAACCACCTTAAAAGTTTTATCAAATTCAAACCATCTAAAAAGTTTTATCAAATTCAAACCATCTAAAAAGTTTTATCAAATTCAAACCATCTAAAAAGTTTAATCAAATTCAAACAATCTAAAAAGTTTTATCAAATGACAACCATCTAAAAAGTTTTATCAAATGGAAACCATCTAAAAAGTTTTATCAAATGCAAACCATCTAAAAAGTTTTATCAAATTCAAACCATCTATAAAGTTTTATCAAATTCAAACCATCTATAAAGTGTTATCAAATTCAAACCATCTAAAAAGTTTTATCAAATTCAAACCATCTAAAAAGTTTTATCAAATTCAAACCATCTAACAAGTTTTATAAAATTCAAACCATCTAAAAAGTTTTATCAAATTCAAACCATCTAAAAAGTTTTATCAAATTCAAACACTCTAAAAAGTTTTATCAAATTCACACCATCTATAAAGTTTTATCAAATTCAAACAATCTAAAAAGTTTTATCAAATTCAAACCATCTAAAAAGTTTTATCAAATTCAAACCATCTAAAAAGTTTTATCAAATTCAAACCATCTAAAAAGTTTTATCAAATTCAAACCATCTAAAAAGTTTTATCAAATTCAAACCATCTAAAAAGTTTTATCAAATTCAAACAATCTAAAAAGTTTTATCAAATTCAAACCATCTTAAAAGTTTTATCAAATTCAAGCCATCCAAATAGTTTTATCAAATTAAAACCATCTAAAAAGTTTTATCAAATGCAAACCATCTAAAAAGTTTTATCAAATGCAAACCATCTAAAAAGTTTTATCAAATTCAAACCCTCTTAAAATTTTTATCAAATTAAACCATCTTAAAAGTTTTATCAAATGCAAACCATCTAAAAAGTTTTATCAAATTCAAACCATCTAAAAAGTTTTATCAAATGCAAACCATGTAAAAAGTTTTATCAAATTCAAACCATCTTAAAAGTTTTATCAAATTCAAACCATCTAAAAAGTTTTATCAAATTCAAACCATCTAAAAAGTTTTATCAAATGCAAACCTCTAAAAAGTTTTATCAAATTCAAACCATCTAAAAAGTTTTATCAAATGCAAACCATCTAAAAAGTTTTATCAAATTCAAACAATCTAAAAAATTTTATCAAATTCAAACCATCTAAAAAGTTTTATCAAATTCAAACCGTCTAAAAAGTTTTATCAAATTCAAACCATCTAAAAAGTTTTATCAAATTCAAACCATCTCAAAAGTTTTATCAAATTCAAACCATCTAAAAAGTTTTATCAAATTCAAACAATCTAAAAAGTTTTATCAAATTCAAACCATCTAAAAAGTTTTATCAAATTCAAACCATCTAAAAAGTTTTATCAAATTCAAACCATCTAAAAAGTTTTATCAAATTCAAACCATCCAAATAGTTTTATCAAATTCAAACCATCTAAAAAGTTTTATCAAATGCAAACCATCTAAAAAGTTTTATCAAATTCAAACACTCTAAAAAGTTTTATCAAATTCAAACCCTCTTAAAAGTTTTATCAAATTCAAACAATCTAAAAAGTTTTATCAAATGCAAACCATCTAAAAAGTTTTATCAAATTCAAACAATCTAAAAAGTTTTATCAAATGCAAACCATCTAAAAAGTTTTATCAAATTCAAACCATCTAAAAAGTTTAATCAAATTCAAACCATCTAAAAAGTTTTATCAAATGCAAACCATCTTAAAAGTTTTATCAAATTCAAACCATCTTAAAAAATTTATCAAATTCAAACCATCTAAAAAGTTTTATCAAATTCAAACTATCTAAAAAGTTTTATCAAATGCAAACCTCTAAAAAGTTTTATCAAATTCAAACCATCTAAAAAGTTTTATCAAATGCAAACCATCTAAAAAGTTTAATCAAATTCAAACCATCTAAAAATTTATATCAAATTCAAACCATCTAAAAAGTTTTATCAAATTCAAACCGTCTAAAAAGTTTTATCAAATTCAAACCATCTAAAAAGTTTTATCAAATTCAAACCATCTAAAAAGTTTTATCAAATTCAAACCATCTAAAAAGTTTTATCAAATTGAAACAATCTAAAAAGTTTTATCAAATGCAAACAATCTAAAAAGTTTTATGAAATGACAACCATCTAAAAAGTTTTATCAAATGGAAACCATCTAAAAAGTTTTATCAAATGCAAACCATCTAAAAAGTTTTATCAAATTCAAACCATCTAAAAAGTTTTATCAAATTCAAATCATCCAAATAGTTTTATCAAATTCAAACCATCTAAAAAGTTTTATCAAATGCAAACCATCTAAAAAGTTTTATCAAATTCAAACCATCTAAAAAGGTTTATCAAATTCTAACCCTCTTAAAAGTTTTATCAAATTCAAACCATCTAAAAAGTGTTATCAAATGCAAACCATCAAAAAAGTTTTATCAAATTCAAACCATCTAAAAAGTTTTATCAAATGCAAACCATCTAAAAACTTTTATCAAATTCAAACCATCTAAAAAGTTTTTATCAAATTCAAACCATCTAAAAAGTTTTATCAAATGCAAACAATCTAAAAAGTTTTATCAAATTCAAACCATCTTAAAAGATTTATCAAATGCAAACCATCTAAAAAGTTTTATCAAATTCAAACCGTCTAAAAAGTTTTATCAAATGCAAACCATCTAAAAAGTTTTATCAAATTCAAACCATCTAAAAAGTTTTATCAAATGCAAACCATCTAAAAAGTTTTATCAAATTCAAACCATGTAAAAAGTTTTATCAAATTCAAACCATCTAAAAAGTTTTATCAAATTCAAACCGTCTAAAAAGTTTTATCAAATTCAAACCATCTAAAAAGTTTTATCAAATTCAAACCATCTAAAAAGTTTTATCAAATTTAAACCATCTAAAAAGTTTTATCAAATTCAAACTATCTAAAAAGTTTTATCAAATTCAAACAATCTAAAAAGTTTTATTAAATGACAACCATCTAAAAACTTTTATCAAATGAAAACCATCTAAAAAGTTTTATCAAATACAAACCATCTAAAAAGTTTTATCAAATTCAAACCATCTAAAAAGTGTTATCAAATTCAAACCATCTTAAAAGTTTTATAAAATTCAAACCATCTAAAAAGTTTTATCAAATTCTAACCATCTATAAAGTTTTATCAAATTCAGACCATCTAAAAAGTTTTATCAAATTCAAACCATCTAAAAACTTTTATCAAATTCAAACCATCTAAAAAGTTTTATAAAATTCAAACCATCAAAAAAGTTTTATCAAGTTCAAACCATCTAAAAAGTTTTATAAAATTCAAACCATCTAAAAAGTTTTATCAAATTCAAACCATCTATAAAGTTTTATCAAATTCAAACAATCTAAAAAGTTTTATCAAATTCAAACCATCTAAAAAGTTTTATCAAATTCAAACCATCTAAAAAGTTGTATCAAATTAAAACAATCTAAACAGTTTTATCAAATTGAAACCATCTATAAAGTTTTGTCAAATTCAAACCATCTAAAAAGTTTTATCAAATTCAAACCATCTAAGAAGTTTTATCAAATTCACACCATCTAAAAAGTGTTATCAAATGCAAACCATCTAAAAAGTTTCATCAAATTCAAACCGTCTAAAAAGTTTTATCAAATTCAAACCATCTAAAAAGTTTTATCAAATTCAAACCATCTAAAAAGTGTTATCAAATTCAAACCATCTAAAAAGTTTTATCAAATTCAAACCATCTAAAAGTTTTATCAAATTAAAACCATCTAAAAAGTTTTATCAAATTCAAACCATCTAAAATATTTTATTAAATTCAAACAATCTAAAAAGTTTTATCAAATTCAAACCATCTAAAAAGTTTTATCAAATTCAAACCATCTAAAAAGTTTTATCAAATTCAAACCATCTAAAAAGTTGTATCAAATTCAAACAATCTAAAAAGTTTCATCAAATTCAAACCATCTATAAAGTTTTATCAAATTCAAACCATCTAAAAAGTTTTGTCAAATTCAAACCATCTAAAAAGTTTTATCAAGTTCAAACCATCTAAGAAGTTTTATCAAATTCACACCATCTAAAAAGTGTTATCAAATGCAAACCATCTAAAAAGTTTCATCAAATTCAAACCGTCTAAAAAGTTTTATCAAATTCAAACCATCTAAAAAGTTTTATCAAATTCAAACCTTCTGAAAAGTGTTATCAAATTCAAACCATCTAAAAAGCTTTATCAAATTCAAACCATCTATAAAGTTTTATAACATTCAAACCATCTAAAAAGTTTTATCAAATTCAAACAATCTAAAAAGTTGTATCAAATTCAAACCATCTCAAAGGTTTTATCAAATTAAAACCATCTTAAAAGTTTTATCAAATTCAAACCATCTTAAAAGTTTTATAAAATTCAAACCATCTAAAAAGTTTTATCAAATTCAAACCATCTAAAAAGTTTTATCAAATTCAAACCATCTAAAATGTTTTATTAAATTCAAACCATCTAAAAAGTTTTATCAAATTCAACCCATCTAAAAAGTTTTATCAAATTCAAACAATCTAAAAAGTTTTATCAAATTCAAACCATCTAAAAAGTTTTATCAAATTCAAACCATCTAAAAAGTTTTATCAAATTCAAACAATCTAAAAAGTTTTATCAAATTCAAACCGTCTAAAAAGTTTTATCAAATTCAAACCATCTAAAAAGTTTTATCAAATTCAAACCATCTAAAAAGTTTTATCAAATTCAAACCATCTAAAAAGTTTTATCAAATTCAAACCATCTTAAAAGTTTTATCAAATTCAAACCATCTAAAAAGTTTTATCAAATTAAAACCATCTAAAAAGTTTTATCAAATTCTAACCATCTAAAAAGTTGTATCAAATTCAAACCATCTAAAAAGTTTTATCAAATTCAAACCATCTAAAAAGTTGTATCAAATTCAAACCATCTAAAAAGTTTTATCAAATTCAAACCATCTAAAAAGTTTTATCAAATTCAAACCATCTAAAAAGTTTTATCAAATTCAAACCATCTAAAAAGTTTTATCAAATTCAAACCATCTAAAAAGTTTTATCAAATTCAAACAATCTAAAATGTTTTATCAAATTCAAACCATCTAAAAAGTTTTATCAAATTCAAACCATCTAAAAAGTTTTATCAAATTCAAACCATCTAAAAAGTTTTATCAAATTCAAACCATCTAAAAAGTTTTATCAAATTCAAACCATCAAAAAAGTTTTATCAAATTCAAACCATCTAAAAAGTTTTATCAAATTCAAACCATCTAAAAATTTTTATCAAATTCAAACTGTCTAAAAAGTTTTATCAAATTCAAACCATCTAAAAAGTGTTATCAAATTCAAACCATCTAAAAAGTTTTATCAAATTCAAACCATCTAAAAAGTTTTATCAAATTCAAACCATCTAAAAAGTTTTATCAAATTCAAACCATCTAAAAAGTTTTATAAAATCCAAACCATCTAAAAGTTTTATCAAATTCAAACCATCTAAAAAGTTTTATCGAATTCAAACCATCTAAAAAGTTTTATCAAATTCAGACCATCTAAAAAGTTTTATCAAATTCAAACCATCTAAAAAGTTTTATCAAATTCAAACCATCTAAAAAGTTTTATCAAATTCAAACCATCTTAAAAGTTTTATCAAATTCAAACCATCTAAAAAGTGTTATCAAATTCAAACCATCTAAAAAGTTTTATCAAATTCAAACCATCTAAAAAGTTTTATCAAATTCAAACCATCTAAAAAGTGTTATCAAATTCAAACCATCTAAAAAGTTTTATCAAATTCAAACCATCTAAAAAGTTTTATCAAATTCAAACCGTCTAAAAAGTTTTTATCAAATTCAAACCATCTAAAAAGTTTTATCAAATTCAAACCATCTTAATAGTTTTATCAAATTTAAACCATCTAAAAAGTTTTATCAAATTCAAACAATCTAAAAAGTTTTATCAAATGACAACCATCTAAAAAGTTTTATCAAATTCAAACAATCTTAAAAGTTTTATCAAATGCAAACCATCTAAAAAGTTTTATCAAATTCAAACCATCTAAAAAGTTTTATCAAATGCAAACCATCTAAAAAGTTTTATCAAATTCAAACCATCTAAAAAGTTGTATCAAATTCAAACCATCTAAAAAGTTTTATCAAATGCAAACCATCTAAAAAGTTTTATCAAATTCAAACCATCTAAAAAGTTTTATCAAATTCAAACCATCTAAAAAGTTTTATCAAATTCAAACCATCTTAAAAGTTTTATCAAATTCAAACCATCTAAAAAGTTTTATCAAATTCAAACCATCTAAAAAGTTTTATCAAATTCAAACCATCTAAAATGTTTTATCAAATTCAAACCATCTAAAAAGTTTTATCAAATTCAAACCATCTAAAACGTTTTATCAAATTCAAACCATCTAAAAAGTTTTATCAAATTCAAACCATCTAAAAAGTTTTATCAAATTCACACCATCAAAAAAGTTTTATCAAATTCAAACCATCTAAAAAGTTTTATCAAATTCAAACCATCTAAAAAGTTTTATCAAATTCAAACTGTCTAAAAAGTTTTATCAAATTCAAACCATCTAAAAATGTTATCAAATTCAAACCATCTAAAAAGTTTTATCAAATTCAAACCATCTAAAAAGTTTTATCAAATTCAAACCATCTAAAAAGTTTTATCAAATTAAAACCATCTAAAAAGTTTTATAAAATCCAAACCATCTAAAAGTTTTATCAAATTCAAACCATCTAAAAAGTTTTATCGAATTCAAACCATCTAAAAAGTTTTATCAAATTCAGACCATCTAAAAAGTTTTATCAAATTCAAACCATCTAAAAAGTTTTATCAAATGCAAACCATCTAAAAAGTTTTATCAAATTCAAACCATGTAAAAAGTTTTATCAAATTCAAACCATTTAAAAAGTTTTATCAAATTCAAACCGTCTAAAAAGTTTTATCAAATTCAAACCATCTAAAAAGTTTTATCAAATTCAAACCATCTAAAAAGTTTTATCAAATTCAAACCATCTAAAAAGTTTTATCAAATTCAAACTATCTAAAAAGTTTTATCAAATTCAAACAATCTAAAAAGTTTTATTAAATGGCAACCATCTAAAAAGTTTTATCAAATGAAAACAATCTAAAAAGTTTTATCAAATACAAACCATCTAAAAAGTTTTATCAAATTCAAACCATCTAAAAAGTGTTATCAAATTCAAACCATCTATAAAGTTTTATCAAATTCAGACCATCTAAAAAGTTTTATCAAATTCAAACCATCTAAAAACTTTTATCAAATTCAAACCATCTAAAAAGTTTTATAAAATTCAAACCATCAAAAAAGTTTTATCAAATTCAAACCATCTAAAAAGTTTTATAAAATTCAAACCATCTAAAAAGTTTTATCAAATTCAAACCATCTATAAAGTTTTATCAAATTCAAACAATCTAAAAAGTTTTATCAAATTCAAACCATCTAAAAAGTTTTATCAAATTCAAACCATCTAAAAAGTTGTATCAAATTCAAACAATCTAAACAGTTTTATCAAATTGAAACCATCTATAAAGTTTTGTCAAATTCAAACCATCTAAAAAGTTTTATCAAATTCAAACCATCTAAGACGTTTTATCAAATTCACACCATCTAAAAAGTGTTATCAAATGCAAACCATCTAAAAAGTTTCATCAAATTCAAACCGTCTAAAAAGTTTTATCAAATTCAAACCATCTAAAAAGTTTTATCAAATTCAAACCATCTAAAAAGTGTTATCAAATTCAAACCATCTAAAAAGTTTTATCAAATTCAAACCATCTAAAAGTTTTATCAAATTCAAACCATCTAAAAAGTTTTATCAAATTCAAACCATCTAAAATGTTTTATTAAATTCAAACAATCTAAAAAGTTTTATCAAATTCAAACCATCTAAAAAGTTTTATCAAATTCAAACCATCTAAAAAGTTTTATCAAATTCAAACCATCTAAAAAGTTGTATCAAATTCAAACAATCTAAAAAGTTTTATAAAATTCAAACCATCTATAAGGTTTTATCAAATTCAAACCATCTAAAAAGTTTTGTCAAATTCAACCCATCTAAAAAGTTTTATCAAGTTCAAACCATCTAAGAAGTTTTATCAAATTCACACCATCTAAAAAGTGTTATCAAATGCAAACCATCTAAAAAGTTTCATCAAATTCAAACCGTCTAAAAAGTTTTATCAAATTCAAACCATCTAAAAAGTTTTATCAAATTCAAACCTTCTAAAAAGTGTTATCAAATTCAAACCATCTAAAAAGCTTTATCAAATTCAAACCATCTATAAAGTTTTATAACATTCAAACCATCTAAAAAGTTTTATCAAATTCAAACAATCTAAAAAGTTGTATCAAATTCAAACCATCTCAAAGGTTTTATCAAATTCAAACAATCTAAAAAGTTTTATCAAATTCAAACCATCTTAAAAGTTTTATCAAATTCAAACCATCTAAAAAGTTTTATCAAATTCAAACCATCTAAAAAGTTTTTTCAAATTCAAACCATCTAAAATGTTTTATTAAATTCAAACCATCTAAAAAGTTTTATCAAATTCAACCCATCTAAAAAATTTTATCAAATTCAAACCATCTAAAAAGTTTTATCAAATTCAAACCATCTAAAAAGTTTTATCAAATTCAAACCATCTAAAAAGTTTTATCAAATTCAAACAATCTAAAAAGTTTTATCAAATTCAAACCGTCTAAAAAGTTTTATCAAATTGAAACCATCTATAAAGTTTTGTCAAATTCAAACCATCTAAAAAGTTTTATCAAATTCAAACCATCTAAGACGTTTTATCAAATTCACACCATCTAAAAAGTGTTATCAAATGCAAACCATCTAAAAAGTTTCATCAAATTCAAACCGTCTAAAAAGTTTTATCAAATTCAAACCATCTAAAAAGTTTTATCAAATTCAAACCATCTAAAAAGTGTTATCAAATTCAAACCATCTAAAAAGTTTTATCAAATTAAAACCATCTAAAAAGTTTTATCAAATTCTAACCATCTAAAAAGTCGTATCAAATTCAAACCATCTAAAAAGTTTTATCAAATTCAAACCATCTATAAAGTTGTATCAAATTCAAACCATCTAAAAAGTTTTATCAAATTAAAACCATCTAAAAAGTTTTATCAAATTCAAACCATCTAAAAAGTTTTATCAAATTCAAACCATCTAAAAAGTTTTATCAAATTCAAACCATCTAAAAAGTTTTATCAAATTCAAACAATCTAAAATGTTTTATCAAATTCAAACCATCTAAAAAGTTTTATCAAATTCAAACCATCTAAAAAGTTTTATCAAATTCAAACCATCTAAAAAGTTTTATCAAATTCAAACCATCTAAAAAGTTTTATCAAATTCAAACCATCAAAAAAGTTTTATCAAATTCAAACCATCTAAAAAGTTTTATCAAATTCAAACCATCTAAAAAGTTTTATCAAATTCAAACTGTCTAAAAAGTTTTATCAAATTCAAACCATCTAAAAAGTGTTATCAAATTCAAACCATCTAAAAAGTTGTATCAAATTCAAACCATCTAAAAAGTTTTATCAAATTCAAACCATCTAAAAAGTTTTATCAAATTCAAACCATCTAAAAAGTTTTATAAAATCCAAACCATCTAAAAGTTTTATCAAATTCAAACCATCTAAAAAGTTTTATCGAATTCAAACCATCTAAAAAGTTTTATCAAATTCAGACCATCTAAAAAGTTTTATCAAATTCAACCCATCTAAAAAGTTTTATCAAATTCAAACCATCTAAAAAGTTTTATCAAATTCAAACCATCTTAAAAGTTTTATCAAATTCAAACCATCTAAAAAGTGTTATCAAATTCAAACCATCTAAAAAGTTTTATCAAATTCAAACCATCTAAAAAGTTTTATCAAATTCAAACCATCTAAAAAGTGTTATCAAATTCAAACCATCTAAAAAGTTTTATCAAATTCAAACCATCTAAAAAGTTTTATCAAATTCAAACCGTCTAAAAAGTTTTTATCAAATTCAAACCATCTAAAAAGTTTTATCAAATTCAAACCATCTTAATAGTTTTATCAAATTTAAACCATCTAAAAAGTTTTATCAAATTCAAACAATCTAAAAAGTTTTATCAAATGACAACCATCTAAAAAGTTTTATCAAATTCAAACAATCTTAAAAGTTTTATCAAATGCAAACCATCTAAAAAGTTTTATCAAATTCAAACCATCTAAAAAGTTTTATCAAATGCAAACCATCTAAAATTTTTATCAAATTCAAACCATCTAAAAAGTTGTATCAAATTCAAACCATCTAAAAAGTTTTATCAAATGCAAACCATCTAAAAGTTTTATCAAATTCAAACCATCTAAAAAG
Source organism: Euprymna scolopes (assembly GCF_053919585.1). Taxonomy (NCBI): domain Eukaryota; kingdom Metazoa; phylum Mollusca; class Cephalopoda; order Sepiida; family Sepiolidae; genus Euprymna; species Euprymna scolopes. The sequence goes on along the minus strand of NC_136521.1, from coordinate 6,527,503 downwards.
TTTTATCAAATTCAAACCATCTAAAAAGTTTTATCAAATTCAAACCATCTTAAAAGTTTTATCAAATTCAAACCATCTAAAAAGTTTTATCAAATTCAAACCATCTAAAAAGTTTTATCAAATTCAAACCATCTAAAATGTTTTATCAAATTCAAACCATCTAAAAAGTTTTATCAAATTCAAACCATCTAAAACGTTTTATCAAATTCAAACCATCTAAAAAGTTTTATCAAATTCAAACCATCTAAAAAGTTTTATCAAATTCACACCATCAAAAAAGTTTTATCAAATTCAAACAATCTAAAAAGTTTTATCAAATTCAAACCATCTAAAAAGTTTTATCAAATTCAAACTGTCTAAAAAGTTTTATCAAATTCAAACCATCTAAAAATGTTATCAAATTCAAACCATCTAAAAAGTTTTATCAAATTCAAACCATCTAAAAAGTTTTATCAAATTCAAACCATCTAAAAAGTTTTATCAAATTAAAACCATCTAAAAAGTTTTATAAAATCCAAACCATCTAAAAGTTTTATCAAATTCAAACCATCTAAAAAGTTTTATCGAATTCAAACCATCTAAAAAGTTTTATCAAATTCAGACCATCTAAAAAGTTTTATCAAATTCAAACCATCTAAAAAGTTTTATCAAATGCAAACCATCTAAAAAGTTTTATCAAATTCAAACCATGTAAAAAGTTTTATCAAATTCAAACCATCTAAAAAGTTTTATCAAATTCAAACCGTCTAAAAAGTTTTATCAAATTCAAACCATCTAAAAAGTTTTATCAAATTCAAACCATCTAAAAAGTTTTATCAAATTCAAACCATCTAAAAAGTTTTATCAAATTCAAACTATCTAAAAAGTTTTATCAAATTCAAACAATCTAAAAAGTTTTATTAAATGGCAACCATCTAAAAAGTTTTATCAAATGAAAACCATCTAAAAAGTTTTATCAAATACAAACCATCTAAAAAGTTTTATCAAATTCAAACCATCTAAAAAGTGTTATCAAATTCAAACCATCTATAAAGTTTTATCAAATTCAGACCATCTAAAAAGTTTTATCAAATTCAAACCATCTAAAAACTTTTATCAAATTCAAACCATCTAAAAAGTTTTATAAAATTCAAACCATCAAAAAAGTTTTATCAAATTCAAACCATCTAAAAAGTTTTATAAAATTCAAACCATCTAAAAAGTTTTATCAAATTCAAACCATCTATAAAGTTTTATCAAATTCAAACAATCTAAAAAGTTTTATCAAATTCAAACCATCTAAAAAGTTTTATCAAATTCAAACCATCTAAAAAGTTGTATCAAATTCAAACAATCTAAACAGTTTTATCAAATTGAAACCATCTATAAAGTTTTGTCAAATTCAAACCATCTAAAAAGTTTTATCAAATTCAAACCATCTAAGACGTTTTATCAAATTCACACCATCTAAAAAGTGTTATCAAATGCAAACCATCTAAAAAGTTTCATCAAATTCAAACCGTCTAAAAAGTTTTATCAAATTCAAACCATCTAAAAAGTTTTATCAAATTCAAACCATCTAAAAAGTGTTATCAAATTCAAACCATCTAAAAAGTTTTATCAAATTCCAACCATCTAAAAGTTTTATCAAATTCAAACCATCTAAAAAGTTTTATCAAATTCAAACCATCTAAAATGTTTTATTAAATTCAAACAATCTAAAAAGTTTTATCAAATTCAAACCATCTAAAAAGTTTTATCAAATTCAAACCATCTAAAAAGTTTTATCAAATTCAAACCATCTAAAAAGTTGTATCAAATTCAAACAATCTAAAAAGTTTTATCAAATTCAAACCATCTATAAAGTTTTATCAAATTCAAACCATCTAAAAAGTTTTGTCAAATTCAACCCATCTAAAAAGTTTTATCAAGTTCAAACCATCTAAGAAGTTTTATCAAATTCACACCATCTAAAAAGTGTTATCAAATGCAAACCATCTAAAAAGTTTCATCAAATTCAAACCGTCTAAAAAGTTTTATCAAATTCAAACCATCTAAAAAGTTTTATCAAATTCAAACCTTCTAAAAAGTGTTATCAAATTCAAACCATCTAAAAAGCTTTATCAAATTCAAACCATCTATAAAGTTTTATAACATTCAAACCATCTAAAAAGTTTTATCAAATTCAAACAATCTAAAAAGTTGTATCAAATTCAAACCATCTCAAAGGTTTTATCAAATTCAAACCATCTAAAAAGTTTTATCAAATTCAAACCATCTTAAAAGTTTTATCAAATTCAAACCATCTAAAAAGTTTTATCAAATTCAAACCATCTAAAAAGTTTTTTCAAATTCAAACCATCTAAAATGTTTTATTAAATTCAAACCATCTAAAAAGTTTTATCAAATTCAACCCATCTAAAAAATTTTATCAAATTCAAACCATCTAAAAAGTTTTATCAAATTCAAACCATCTAAAAAGTTTTATCAAATTCAAACCATCTAAAAAGTTTTATCAAATTCAAACAATCTAAAAAGTTTTATCAAATTCAAACCGTCTAAAAAGTTTTATCAAATTGAAACCATCTATAAAGTTTTGTCAAATTCAAACCATCTAAAAAGTTTTATCAAATTCAAACCATCTAAGACGTTTTATCAAATTCACACCATCTAAAAAGTGTTATCAAATGCAAACCATCTAAAAAGTTTCATCAAATTCAAACCGTCTAAAAAGTTTTATCAAATTCAAACCATCTAAAAAGTTTTATCAAATTCAAACCATCTAAAAAGTGTTATCAAATTCAAACCATCTAAAAAGGTTTATCAAATTCAAACCATCTAAAAGTTTTATCAAATTCAAACCATCTAAAAAGTTTTATCAAATTCAAACCATCTAAAATGTTTTATTAAATTCAAACAATCTAAAAAGTTTTATCAAATTCAAACCATCTAAAAAGTTTTATCAAATTCAAACCATCTAAAAAGTTTTATCAAATTCAAACCATCTAAAAAGTTGTATCAAATTCAAACAATCTAAAAAGTTTTATCAAATTCAAACCATCTATAAAGTTTTATCAAATTCAAACCATCTAAAAAGTTTTGTCAAATTCAACCCATCTAAAAAGTTTTATCAAGTTCAAACCATCTAAGAAGTTTTATCAAATTCACACCATCTAAAAAGTGTTATCAAATGCAAACCATCTAAAAAGTTTCATCAAATTCAAACCGTCTAAAAAGTTTTATCAAATTAAAACCATCTAAAAAGTTTTATCAAATTCAAACCTTCTACAAAGTGTTATCAAATTCAAACCATCTAAAAAGCTTTATCAAATTCAAACCATCTATAAAGTTTTATAACATTCAAACCATCTAAAAAGTTTTATCAAATTCAAACAATCTAAAAAGTTGTATCAAATTCAAACCATCTCAAAGGTTTTATCAAATTCAAACAATCTAAAAAGTTTTATCAAATTCAAACCATCTTAAAAGTTTTATCAAATTCAAACCATCTAAAAAGTTTTATCAAATTCAAACCATCTAAAAAGTTTTATCAAATTCAAACCATCTAAAATGTTTTATTAAATTCAAACCATCTAAAAAGTTTTATCAAATTCAACCCATCTAACAAATTTTATCAAATTCAAACCATCTAAAAAGTTTTATCAAATTCAAACCATCTAAAAAGTTTTATCAAATTCAAACCATCTAAAAAGTTTTATCAAATTCAAACAATCTAAAAAGTTTTATCAAATTCAAACCGTCTAAAAAGTTTTATCAAATTCAAACCATCTAAAAAGTTTTATCAAATTCAAACCATCTAAAAAGTTTTATCAAATTCAAACCATCTAAAAAGTTTTATCAAATTCAAACCATCTTAAAAGTTTTATCAAATTCAAACCATCTAAAAAGTTTTATCAAATTAAAACCATCTAAAAGTTTTATCAAATTCTAACCATCTAAAAAGTTGTATCAAATTCAAACCATCTAAAAAGTTTTATCAAATTCAAACCATCTAAAAAGTTGTATCAAATTCAAACCATCTAAAAAGTTTTATCAAATTCAAACCATCTAAAAAGTTTTATCAAATTCAAACCATCTAAAAAGTTTTATCAAATTCAAACCATCTAAAAAGTTTTATCAAATTCAAACCATCTAAAAAGTTTTATCAAATTCAAACCATCTAAAATGTTTTATCAAATTCAAACCATCTAAAAAGTTTTATCAAATTCAAACCATCTAAAAAGTTTTATCAAATTCAAACCATCTAAAAAGTTTTATCAAATTCAAACCATCTAAAAAGTTTTATCAAATTCAAACCATCAAAAAAGTGTTATCAAATTCAAACCATCTAAAAAGTTTTATCAAATTCAAACCATCTAAAAAGTTTTATCAAATTCAAACTGTCTAAAAAGTTTTATCAAATTCAAACCATCTAAAAAGTGTTATCAAATTCAAACCATCTAAAAAGTTTTATCAAATTCAAACCATCTAAAAAGTTTTATCAAATTCAAACCATCTAAAAAGTTTTATCAAATTCAAACCATCTAAAAAGTTTTATAAAATCCAAACCATCTAAAAGTTTTATCAAATTCAAACCATCTAAAAAGTTTTATCGAATTCAAACCATCTAAAAAGTTTTATCAAATTTAGACCATCTAAAAAGTTTTATCAAATTCAAACCATCTAAAAAGTTTTATCAAATTCAAACCGTCTAAAAAGTTTTTATCAAATTCAAACCATCTAAAAAGTTTTATCAAATTCAAACCATCTAAAAAGTTTTATCAAATTCAAACCATCTTAATAGTTTTATCAAATTGAAACCATCTAAAAAGTTTTATCAAATTCAAACAATCTAAAAAGTTTTATCAAATGACAACCATCTAAAAAGTTTTATCAAATTCAAACAATCTTAAAAGTTTTATCAAATGCAAACCATCTAAAAAGTTTTATCAAATTCAAACCATCTAAAAAGTTTTATCAAATGCAAACCATCTAAAAAGTTTTATCAAATTCAAACCATCTAAAAAGTTTTATCAAATTCAAACCATCTAAAAAGTTTTATCAAATTCAAACCATCTAAAAAGTTGTATCAAATTCAAACCATCTAAAAAATTTTATCAAATTCAAACCATCTAAAAAGTTTTATCAAATTCAAACCATCTTAAAAGTTTTATCAAATTCAAACCATCTAAAAAGTTTTATCAAATTCAAACCATCTAAAAAGTTTTATCAAATTCAAACCATCTAAAATGTTTTATCAAATTCAAACCATCTAAAAAGTTTTATCAAATTCAAACCATCTAAAACGTTTTATCAAATTCAAACCATCTAAAAAGTTTTATCAAATTCAAACCATCTAAAAAGTTTTATCAAATTCAAACCATCAAAAAAGTTTTATCAAATGGAAACCATTTAAAAAGTTTTATCAAATTCAAACCATCTAAAAAGTTTTATCAAATTCAAACTGTCTAAAAAGTTTTATCAAATTCAAACCATCTAAAAAGTTTTATCAAATTCAAACCATCTAAAAAGTTTTATCAAATTCAAACCATCTAAAAAGTTTTATCAAATTCAAACCATCTAAAAAGTTTTATCAAATTAAAACCATCTAAAAAGTTTTATAAAATCCAAACCATCTTAAAGTTTTATCAAATTCAAACCATCTAAAAAGTTTTATCGAATTCAAACCATCTAAAAAGTTTTATCAAATTCAGACCATCTAAAAAGTTTTATCAAATTCAAACCATCTAAAAAGTTTTATCAAATTCAAACCATCTGAAAAGTTTTATCAAATTCAAACCATGTAAAAAGTTTTATCAAATTCAAACCATCTAAAAAGTTTTATCAAAGTCAAACCATCTGAAAAGTTGTATCAAATTCAAACCATCTAAAAAGGTTTATCAAATTCAAACCATCTAAAAAGTTTTATCAAATTCAAACCATCTAAAAAGTGTTATCAAATTCAAACCATCTAAAAAGTTTTATCAAATTCAAACCATCTTAAAAGTTTTATCAAATTCAAACCATCTAAAAAGTTTTATCAAATTCAAACCATCTAAAAAGTTTTATCAAATGCAAACCATCTAAAAAGTTTTATCAAATTCAAACCATCTAAAAAGTTTTATCAAATTCAAACCATCTAAAAAGTTTTATCAAATTCAAACCGTCTAAAAAGTTTTTATCAAATTCAAACCATCTAAAAAGTTTTATCAAATTCAAACCATCTAAAAAGTTTTATCAAATTCAAACCATCTTAATAGTTTTATCAAATTGAAACCATCTAAAAAGGTTTATCAAATTCAAACAATCTAAAAAGTTTTATCAAATGACAACCATCTAAAAAGTTTTATCAAATTCAAACCATCTTAAAAGTTTTATCAAATGCAAACCATCTAAAAAGTTTTATCAAATTCAAACCATCTAAAAAGTTTTATCAAATGCAAACCATCTAAAACGTTTTATCAAATTCAAACCATGTAAAAGGTTTTATCAAATTCAAACCATCTAAAAAGTTTTATCAAATTCAAACCGTCTAAAAAGTTTTTATCAAATTCAAACCATCTAAAAAGTTTTATCAAATTCAAACCATTTAAAAAGTTTTATCAAATTCAAACCATCTTAATAGTTTTATCAAATTGAAACCATCTAAAAAGTTTTATCAAATTCAAACAATCTAAAAAGTTTTATCAAATGACAACCATCTAAAAGGTTTTATCAAATGGAAACCATCTAAAAAGTTTTATCAAATGCAAACCATCTAAAAAGTTTTATCAAATTCAAACCATCTAAATAGTGTTATCAAATTCAAACCATCTAAAAAGTTTTATCAAATTCAAACCATCTTAAATGTTTTATCAAATTCAAACCATCTAAAAAGCTTTATCAAATTCAAACCATCTAAAAAGTTTTATAAAATTCGAACCATCTAAAAAGTTTTATCAAATTCAAACCATCTAAAAAGTTTTATCAAATTCAAACCATCTAAAAAGTTTTATCAAATTCAAACCATCTATAAAGTTTTATCAAATTCAAACCATCTAAAAAGTTTTATCAAATTCAAACCATCTAAAAAGTTTTATCAAATGCAAAGCATCTAAAAAGTTTTATCAAATTCAAACAATCTAAAAAGTTTTATCAAATTCAAACCATCTAAAAAGTTTTATCAAATTCAAACCATCTAAAAAGTTTTATCAAATGCAAACCATCTAAAAAGTTTTATCAAATTCAAACCATCTAAAAAGTTTTATCAAATTCAAACCATCTAAAAAGTTTTATCAAATTCAAACCATCTAAAAAGTTTTATCAAATTCAAACTATCTAAAAAGTTTTATCAAATTCAAACCATCTAAAAAGTTTTATCAAATGGAAACCATCTAAAAAGTTTTATCCAATGCAAACCATCTAAAAAGTTCTATCAAATGGAAACCATCTAAAAAGTTTTATCAAATGCAAACCATCTAAAAAGTGTTATCAAATGCAAACCATCTAAAAAGTTTTATCAAATTCAAACCATCCAAATAGTTTTATCAAATTCAAACCATCTAAAAAGTTTTATCAAATTCAAACCATCTAAAAAGTTTTATCAAATTCAAACCATCTAAAAAGTTTTATCAAATTCAAACCATCTAAAATTTTTATCAAATTCAAACCATCTAAAAAGTTTTATCAAATTGAAACCATCTAAAAAGTTTTATCAAATGACAATCATCTAAAAAGTTTTATCAAATTCAAACCATCTAAAAAGTTTTATCAAATGCAAACCATCTAAAAAGTTTTATCAAATTCAAACCATCTAAAAAGTTTTATCAAATTCAAACCATCTAAAAAGTTTTATCAAATTCAAACCATCTAAAAATTTATATCAAATTCAAACCATCTAAAAAGTTTTATCAAATTCAAACCATCTAAAAAGGTTTATCAAATTCAACCCATCTAAAAAGTTTTATCAAATTCAAACCATCTAAAAAGTTTTATCAAATTCAAACCATCTAAAAAGTTTTATCAAATTCAAACCATCTAAAAAGTTTTATCAAATTCAAACTATCTAAAAAGTTTTATCAAATTCAAACCATCTAAAAAGTTTTATCAAATGGAAACCATCTAAAAAGTTTTATCCAATGCAAACCATCTAAAAAGTTCTATCAAATGGAAACCATCTAAAAAGTTTTATCAAATGCAAACCATCTAAAAAGTGTTATCAAATGCAAACCATCTAAAAAGTTTTATCAAATTCAAACCATCCAAATAGTTTTATCAAATTCAAACCATCTAAAAAGTTTTATCAAATTCAAACCATCTAAAAAGTGTTATCAAATTCAAACCATCTAAAAAGCTTTATCAAATTCAAACCATCTTAAAAGTTTTATCAAATTCAAACCATCTAAAAAGTTTTATCAAATGCAAACCATCTAAAAAGTTTTATCAAATTCAAACCATCTAAAAAGTTTTATCAAATTCAAACCATCTAAAAAGTTTTATCAAATGCAAACCATCTAAAAAGTGTTATCAAATTCAAACCATCTAAAAAGTTTTATCAAATGCAAACAATCTAAAAAGTTTTATCAAATTCAAACCATCTAAAAAGTTTTATCAAATGCAAACAATCTAAAAAGTTTTATCAAATTCAAACCGTCTAAAAAGTTTTATCAAATTCAAACCATCTAAAATTTTTATCAAATTCAAACCATCTAAAAAGTTTTATCAAATTCAAACCATCTAAAAAGTTTTATCAAATGACAACCATCTAAAAAGTTTTATCAAATTCAAACCATCTAAAAAGTTTTATCAAATGCAAACCATCTAAAAAGTTTTATCAAATTCAAACCATCTAAAAAGTTTTATCAAATTCAAACCATCTATAAAGTTTTTTCAAATTCAAACCATCTAAAAATTTATATCAAATTCAAACCATCTAAAAAGTTTTATCAAAATCAAACCATCTAAAAAGGTTTATCAAATTCAACCCATCTAAAAAGTTTTATCAAATTCAAACCATCTAAAAAGTTTTAAGACTTCCAGGTGCTGTACGTGCTCTCCGTTTTTCTCGCCATTAGACTAAAAGGAGAGATGTTGCGTAGATTGCGCAACCCTTGCCTCACAACTACACGCGTAGCTGCCCTTCAGGAGGTATCCTTTGTCTTTCGACGCTAAACGGAAACATCGGATCGGACCTAAACTTTGTTTCACAAATATCCTATATACCAAATTTCAAACTGCAGATCCAAAATTCATTGAGTACATAGGTTGAGAAGTGTCTTCACCTATACGCACATTCTTACTTGTATAGATATATAGGTGTAGAAAATATTATATATAGAATAACGTCAAAGGTGTGGATTCCATATAGAAACGTTGATTTAATTTGAATAAAATAAAATACGAATCAAGTGCGCTTGAAAGATAAAACCACAACGTAATAGTAGGACACTAAACAAATATTTACTTGTTTGACATTTATAACATATATATTTCGCGGCTATACTCCATCCTCAGAAAGAAAAGTCTTTCTCCAACTTTCCAACATGGCAAGGAAGAAGGAAAGGAAAAAAAATAGAAAGAAAACAACACACTCAGGATGGAGCACAGCTCCGAAATATACTTAAAATATTTGTTTATCTCTTCTTCTCTTCTTCTTCTCTTCTTCTATCTTCTATCTTCTTCTTCTATTCTATCTTCTTCTATCTTCTATATAAATAAAATGAACTCACTTTTTCTCGTCTGATTTTGACCTTAATAGGATTAAAAATCAAGATATTTCATGCAAATATAATATGCACAAACGGCAGAACAATATCTGAGGTGTGTTATAGGCTTATTATTTCTCAAATTCCTCGATAATCTTAGATTTCTATACCTTTTCTGCTAAGAAGTCACGGCCAAAATCGGTTAAGATCAATGGAAGTGGTAAAATATTTTCTCTCTAATAAATTCCTCCTCCCCCTGCCACCACTTAACACCGTTTGGGGATCGTTCACAAGGAACAGTTGAGAAGAGAACATCGGTTTGGCTTCGTAGTTCTTTCATGTGAAGTTATTTAAAATCACTAAACTAAGCTGCAGTGCTCTGTGGCGTAGTGGTTAGCGTGCTGGACAATTTACATTATATTTTCACGTTCGCGCCGACCTACCGTAGCCGTTTTTTTTTTTTTTTTCGTAAACAACTGGAATGGACTTTTCTTGGTGGCCGAACTGTTAACGTTGCAGATGTTTTTTTTTGTTGTTTTTTTTTCACACTTTATTTTCCTACTTTTACTCATGACTCCGGGTTTGATCCTTCCTACTAACCTACCATAACATTTTTTAAAACTCCCCCCCCGTCCCGGAAACAAACACTCGGGCAACGCCGGGTACCCCCGCTAGTTTCCTAATATTGCGTTGTGATTTGGTTTCAAGCGCACTTGATGCGCAATTTATTTTATTATACAGGGTGACCCCCCCCCAAAAAAAACGGTCCCAACTCTAATTAGGCCCCATTTTTTAGTGTTTTGTCATGAATAAAATACGATTTGGACATAACTAGTTTATTGTATTCAAAACATCACATCAAAACACTAGCGTCTTTGGTCTTTTTTTCTCTGTTCTACAGCATATGTTCTAGATGGCCTCCATTTAGCTTTTTTCTTTTTTTTTGGGGGGGGGGGGGTCACCCTGTATATAGATTATTGAAGTGTATACAAAAATATTAAAACTTCCAAACTCTCTCTAATTAATAAGAACTTTATTAACGCAGATTGATTTCGTGATAGAACTGCGGCTGCACTTTATTCGTATGCGTCTTCACAACTAGAGTTTCAATTCGGATACTTTCTCTACAGATCGGTTGGTAAGAGGTCAATATAAAGTCACGAGGTCTAATTGCGACCTCATCAATCTGTGTCGTAATAAAAGAAATGGAAGCCCTTCATTGACACGTGCGTGGAGACAGGGCTTTTAATTAACGATTCATTATGGTGGCATGCATTGACAACGCCTCGGAGGATGGTGCGACCGAAGAATTAATTCATATTCTTAGTACTAATCATAAAAGCCTATAAATAACAACCGATCATTCATGTATATATATATATATATATATATATATATATATACATAAATGTATATATGTATATAATTATATAAACACATATATACATATATGTACATATATATATGATCATTGATACGTCTTGTCAGACGAGTGCCACTCCCTCAGACATTTAAAATCCATGAGCCCAAAAATGCCTGAGGGAGTATCTATACAAATATTATGTTACAGAGACTTAGCTTTGTACGAGAGCTAAGTCTCTCTCTCGGTTCAAAATGTTGAGATCCAGCATCAAGCACGAGCAAGATAGCCAGCAACAAATTAAACTGCAGACCAGCTTAATGCGGGTAATGGTCTTCCGCTTTATGGTTTTGTAAATCAGGGATTAACTTCTCCTATAGATGTTGCCTTCACCATGGCTTACGGGAGCCCTCTCCACCCCAAATATATATACATACATATATATATATACATATATATATATACATATATACATATGTATATATACATACATATATACATACATACATATGTATATATACATACATATGTACATATATATATATATATATATATATATATATATATATATATATGTATACCATAAACTGTATAATAATATATACGAAATCTGCAGGAACTTATATATCATATTTAAGCGTACTTTGCTGGTCTTCTGTGCTAGCTTAAAATAATACTTTTGCAGTTTTATCAAAAGAGTTACACTAAACGTCTATAGAATGCCAACATCAATATATTACATACGAATGAGTCCCCTGTAGAATTTAAAAATGGTTATCCGCAATGAATAAATGCATAATACATTGTAGTTTATATTGCACTATAGAGAGCTTTATATTGACTTTATATATATATATATATATATATATATATACATATATATATATATATATATAAATAGAGAGAGAGAGGGGGGGAAGAGAGAATGAGATAAATAAATAGATAGATAGAGAGAGATAGATAAATAGATAGATAGATAGATAGATAGATAGATAGATAAGGCATTTTTACCTAAATGAGAGTTGGGAATTTTTTTTTTTTTATTTGACAAATGTGGTAACCTATAATGGGAAGCGGCATATATATTGTTTTTTTATAATACAATTATCCATGAAACACGTGTCAGTGGATAATTATATTAAAAAAAAAGACAACACACACACACACACACACACACACACATATATATATATATATATATATATATATATATATATATATATATATATATATGTGTTTTAAGAAAAATAGAAAAACCGAATGAAATTATTAAAAAATCAACGTTTCGTCCTTATTTCAGAGGACATCTTCAGGATAATTGACTTTTTCTTTTCTTACATTTTTATTTCAATTATCCTGAAGATGTCTTCTGAAATAAGGACGAAACGTTGATTTTTTAATAATTTCATTCGGTTTTTCTATTTTTCTTAAAACATAACGTCAACCACCGCTGGTATTTTGGCATTCCTTATACATATATATATTAAAGCACATGGACTCACGCGGAAAGTCTACAGCAAGCCCCACTCCCCCCAGTGCTTTATTTCTATTCCATTGCTCAAAGGCAGCGTGCATACCGCAGATTTAACCGACATAGGTCAGTACAAACAGAAAAATGTTTATAGACGCTAGAAGTTATTGTAAGAAAGGAATATCAACAGCTAAGAGAGAATATACCGAAAGCACATTGAAGTACAGAAATTAGGTATATGGTATCATAAATAACCTAGACACCTCAAAAGCATGTGGGCCCGATCTTATCCCGGCTGTGCTATTAAAAAAATGCACCGCTAAGATTACTCCTGTCTTTTCCAAACTTACAACAAATGCCTTAAGAATTTTGCTTTCCTGTCTGCTGGAAAACTACTTCTGTGATACCAGTTTACATGAATTCTGCTAAAAGAACTAGCCCATTAAATTATCGCCCCGTGAGCCTCCTCTTGCTTTTCACCCACACTTTTGAGTTCATAATTAACCAAGCTCTCGTCGATCCCCTTACAGAGGCTAAACTTCTAACCGATCAAAATTATGGGTTTAGGCCAACCCGTTCTATAGCAGATATCCTAACTGTAATCTCTGAACGTATATACCATACACTGGACAAAGCAGGTAGAGTAGAGCGGTAGCCCTAGATATATCTAAGGCTTTTGACATGGTTTGGCACGATGATTTTCTCAGAAAAATCAGATCATACGGACGAATATTTAGTATAATTAAATCCTTCGTGGATAAGAGAGGAACCCAGGTTGTACATCGTACATCTAAACAATATAATATAAATGCGGGTGTGCCTTTATTATTCCTAATATTCATAAATGACCTCCCAGATAAAATTGTCTTTGAGATGGGTATGTTTGCTGATGACATCACGCTATATAGCAGGCACGATGAGAGCAAAAAAAAATGAATACATATCTAAAGAAATGACAGAAACCCTAGAAGAATACTTCCAATCTGTAGTGGAATGGAGAAAAGCATAGACGATCACATTCAATACCGTCAAGACTAAGATTGTTTCCTTCAATAATTACAAGAAACCTTCTCAACCACTAATAGCTGTGGCTAAAGATACATTACCTGAAAGTACTTCTTTCAAGCTCCTTGGCTTAACGTTCACAGGGAACATGAGTTGGAACAGATATATTGAGAACATTGCCAAGTATGCTGCAAAGAAGATGGGTTATCTCTACCGTGCTAGAAAGTTACTTACGCTTGAAAGTATCCTGTTTCTCTACAAGACCACTATTCGTCCATGTATGGAGTACTGTTTTCACATTTGGGTTGGGTTGGTATATCTGCTACTAGTCTCTCACTTCTGGAAAGAGTTCAAAAGAGTGTCGCCAACCTAAGAGGTCCTAAACTGGCATCAAATCTTAAACCTCTGTCCCATCGACGAAATGTCGCATTCTTCTTCCTGTTCTGCAAGTATGAATGCCCCGACGCCTTTGTACATCTTCGACGTAAATGCCCCCGACAAACCCGACAAGCAGCGAAATCCAACCCCTCCACTGTAGAGATCGCTAGGTGTAAGAAAGCCTTCTATTCTAATAGTTTCTTCATCAGAACTGCTAGATTTTAGAACTCCTTTCCGGGTTCCCGTTTTTCCAACTGTACTGACATGCAGGAGTGCACTCTTCTATTGACATTCTCTACCTCACCACAAAGAAGATTTTCGGGATCCTGTCATCCACTCTTCTTAAAATATGACCAATCTAACGTCGTTGTGCGGTTTGCAAGCACTTCATCTAAGCTCCAGATACATTGAGAGCATTGCCATGGCCGATGCGAGGAAGATGGGCTCTCTCTACCTTGCTAGAAAGTTGATTACACCTGAAGGTATCCTGTACCTCTACAACGCCATCATTCACCCATGCATGGAGTATTGTTATCACATAGAGGCTAGCGCACCTGCTACTAGTCTCTCGCTCCTGGACAGGTGTCAAAAGAGAATCGCCAACCTGCTAGGTCCTGAACTGTCATCTAAGCTTCAGCCTATGCCCCATCGTCGAAATGTTCTACCTTCTGCCTGTTCTGCAAGTATATTAATGGTGCATGCTATACGCCTTTGTAACAATTCAACATAAATATATCTGACAAACCCGACAACCAGCAAAACCCCACCCCCAAAAGTAAAGCTCTCCAGATGTGTTATATATTCGTTATCATCGAGGTTATCCTTGAGGGGTACCAAATTGAGCTTTCGTTACATTTGAATATGTTATATAGAGTTCTTCATTTAGGGACACTTTTTAAATCATTGAGGGGCACTTTTTACGTTTGGGTGTATACACTATATAACATCAAAGATTCCGTGTGATTGTCTCTAATATAAATGGTTGTGTGTTTGATTATCATAAAGGGAATCGTGGGTGTGACATGTAATTTCTGAACCTACCTCTGCTTCTTCAAAACGGACCATCTGGAAATTTCTCATCCTGGAGGGAGACTTGATACCTGTTTTACGAAGATTTATCACTCCAAGACGATGAATGTTTTTTATAGTTTTTTTATGTCACTTTCCCCAGAGGTCCTGCAGCAGGTGGAAGTGAAATCTGCCTGTGTGGTTCTTCTTCACACACGTCAGCGTTCGTCTCCCCGCTCCCCAGTTAAGAGGGGGAGACCACGGAAAAACGTCCGTCTTCTTCAAAGCTCAAATCAAATCTCACCGATCTGCTGACCACGTCATACATACGTAATTTGGTCAGCTGACCTTCGGTTCTGGTAAACGTGTCTACCTCCACGTTTACTCTCCTCTCTCTCTCTCTCTCTCTCTCTCTCTCTCTCTCTCTCTCTCTCTCTCTCTCTCTCTACCGGACTACAACTTGGATGTCTTCAAATCCAATGTTAACAAATTCCTAATGAACCGCCCCCTTAAGTAAACACTTCATCAAATCTCCACACTAACGTAATGTACTTGCAATAACCCTTATCCCTGAGTGACTTCCGGTCCTTGATAAGTGGTGATCACTGTGTAAAAAAAATATATATATATTATTATGACGATACTGATCAAAGAATCTTAGATTGCCTTACCATTTAAGTAGTAGCATTTCCACGACCGGCATATTGCATTTTTTTTTCTTTTCTCAACACGATACGTAATCGAGGTACTTGTTTAAGAAAATGAAATATTGAAAAAAATTATATTGTACATACAAGTTTGGGAATAAAGTTGCATACAAAAACATCATTAAAATGTGGCATTAATCTCATAAGATATATAATCATAATATACTGCATTTTTATATGCCTTTACGAAAATATCTGGAAATTATTTAATACACCTTATATATATATATATATATATATATATATATATATATATATATAGAGAGAGAGAGAGAGAGAGAGAGAGAGAGAGAGAGAGATTTTGTCATTGTTGTTTTTTCAAGCGATACATACGGTTAATATTGGCTCCGCATCGGAGCTCATTTTTTTTTTATTTACTTAGAAAGTCGCCTTTTTAATTTGGACGTATATAACATTTTTATTTATTTATTATTTTTAAAACAGTAATCTACGTACACGCGTGTTTCGAGGTCATTACCTCTCGTCAGCGTAGTTCAACTGTTCTGGGAATCGAACCAGACCATGTTTACCACAGTCCGGTGCCTTAACCGTTAGTCCATAATCCCTAGATTAATTATACGGTTTATTTTTATCGCTTATAAATTTAGATTTTGTTATTGTTGTTTTTTAAGCGATACATACGGTTAATATTGGCTCCGCCTCGGAGGTCATTTGTATATATATATATATATATATATATATATATATATATATATATATATATATATATATATATATATATATATATATATATATATGTATGTATGTGTGTGTTTGTGTATATGTATATGTATATATATATGTATATATGAATGTATATTTATAACAGACGCCCCATTTCTTGAACTTGGTCATTTATTTGTTCTTCTGATCAGTTTTCTTAACTTATTTCTGAGACTTTCACGTGCATATCTAAGCTGACCTAATTATTAACGCTTACTTTCGCGCTTTTTGTCTGGGTCAGTTTGACCTTGCTTTTCAAATTTAAATTGTCACCGTTTTTTCGGGGTTTTTTAAAGCCTTAATTATTTTGATTCATCCAGCCTTGACAGACGTGTTTCAAATATTATCTCTAGTACTTTTCTTTTAATGATTTGGAATTCATTCCATTTGCACTTTTTTCCAAGGAACTCTGCCTTTCGGATGATTTTGGACGATTTGGAATTTACCCAGTGGATTGAAATTTTAAATTCGACCGTTTTGGATTTTACCATTTTTGGATTTTTACCATTCACCGGACTATCCATTCATGTGAAATTTTTTTATTATTTTTCTTTTACCTCCTGTTCCCCTTACCTCACCCCTTTTTTAATCAAGTAAGATATTTGACTTACTTGTAGTTTCATTAAATACTTTTATATGCAAAATCCGATCCTGCAGTTTGCTAATTCCTGCCCTCTGATGAGAAGGAGAGTATTTCTTCGAAACTCCGAGGATTAAGGACTATCCACTTATCTTGTGCTTCCTTTTTTTAAATTAAATATGTTTTAACTCTTTTTCAATATGTCTTTTAACATATTTTATTAATCATGTGTTCATATATATATATATATATATATATATATATATATATATATATATATATATATATATATATATATATATAAGCTTAACGTTATTCAAGCATTGCTTATAAGCCCTTCTCCTTCTTCTTCATCAAATGATACGCCTCTCGAGGTTCCTGACTTGGAATTGATTCCCGATTATGGTATTTGTTAAAACATTTTTAAAAAATGAAGATTTTCAAGGGAAAAAGTATATTGTAGGTACACGTTATGGTATAAAGTTTTCATCCAAAAATATCACAAATTTGATCAAGTAGTTTTTTTTTTTTACAACGGAAAAGCAAACTTTAATGAAATCGATCGTATCGCGGCCATCTTGTTATTTTGGTGGATATAGAGGGGGCGCCAGGGGAGATAACTCCGCTCACCGCTTAAATTTTGTAAAAAATTTGAAGAGGTTATTTTGGAACATGAGCAGAAAAAATAACTAGATAAATATTTTAGTTTTTGTCATTTATTTTACATAGTTTTTCTGTCCTTTTTAAATCCCTTTGAATTTTATCCTTTTTTTAATCAATTTTCGTATAAAGGCACCGCTTCTCGTTTGCGAGATAAGCAAGATGGCTGCGACGAGATTGATCTCATTAAAATTTGATTTTCCTCTCTAAAAGAAAGTGATTTTTCTTTGTATGAAAACTTGATTCTATAACGTGTACATGTGATACTTTTTTTTTACATGGTATTCACCACTTATCAAGGCCCGGAAGCCACTCGGGGATAAGGGTTATTGCGTGTGCTGTAATCAACGGGATAATATCGTACTAATCGTTAGTAATGGAGATTTGATAAAGTGCCTTACTTAAGGGGGCGGTTTATCAGAATTTGTTTATGTTGGACTTGATGACATCCATATTGTAGTCAGGTGGGAAACAGGCAAACGGAAGAGAGTTCCACAGGCGTGTACTTCTAAGAAAGAAAATTTGTTCATGGAATCTACGTTTTGATTTAGGCACAGATAAAGAATTGGGAAAATTAGTGACAGTGGTTTCAGCTAGATGGGTGTTTATCGTGAAAGATTGGTGAGGGAGGACCAGAGATTGGAGCTCAGACGAGCACTATTCATGGAAATAATGATAACGCAAAGACATACCTACTATAAAGATCTGAGTATCAAGTGCTGAGAGTGGGAACAATAGACAGCTAGGATGTGTCTTAAAATACACAGAGATGGGAAATAGCTAGCCAAAGCCTGATTGTTACAACTGGTCAATTTCAAAAATGTAAGCTGAACGTGAAGACACTTTAGAAGAACGATATGCAATAAAATTCGGTTCTAAACTTGGAATTATGCGAGAGGTGAGTATGGAATTCTTCAGACTGCATTTGGACCTTCTTGTATGAACTGAAGATATGATTTGAGTGGCATAAGAGATTCAAGGAAGGCTAGGAGGGTGTGAGCGATAATGAGAGCTGTGGGAGGAGTAAGGATGTCAGGCTAAGATGCAACATTTATGTAAAAGCATTTCTATTTAAATTTACTGCTTAAATTTTAGAATCACACAAATAGCAGCATTTCTCTCTAGGGCCACGAGGGAAGACAAACTGTTATTTAGAAATCGGAAATTGGAAAAAAAAATCGCAACTTTGATTGGTTGGTTGGTTGGTTGGTTGTTTTTTGTTTTACGGCATATCAACCCTTTTCAGCTTATTTAATGCCGAATCCAGTGATTCTGAAGAAATTTTTTTAATAGAATATATTTATGGTTTTTTTTCAAGTCGGTTTCTATTCAACCCATAGTTGGGACCCTAGCAGATACTACCATTCCGGGTCAGAGTGGACCTGGGAGCAATGGCAATTAAATGGTAGCTCCACACTCCCCAAAGCCCGCAAGCTGGGACCTTACCATCAGATATAGTTTAAGGTCATATCCAGGACCCGCAACTTTGAGGAATATCGGAATTACTATTGGAGTCGAAAAAAAGTTTTTTTCAGAGGCCTAAACAGTTCGTTTAATTGCTATTTTAATTGCTTGTTTAAAACTTTATTTTTCATTACTTGTTCTATACAGAAATCTAGCTTGCGTGTCCGGCGTTGCCCGGGTGATTGAAGGTGTGTGTTGAGAAAAAAAATGGTAGTAGGCAGGCAGAAAGGCTCGAACCGGTGACACTTAAAGAAAAAAAGAGATGTAACAGCAAACCAGATGCCTCTACCGAATGTTTTAGGCATATATATATATATATATATATATATATATATATATATATATATATATATATATATATATGAGTAAGTAGTAGTTTGCTTGAAGCATTGTTGGTAAAGAAGAGGAGTGTCTAACCTTTATTTGATACCATTCTTCATTTCAATGTATAATTATTTATTACTAAGTTGCTGCTATGTCCGGTGTATGTAAAGTCCGTGGGTGGTTTGGAACTTTGATTAATTTCGAGAGAAAGGTACCTCTCTTTTTCAAAATACTTTTGTCTTCTTTTTTGAAAAAGAGAGGTACCTTTCTCTCGAAATTAATCAAAGTTCCACACCACCCATGGACTTTACATACACCGGACATACCAGCAACTTGGTAATAAATAATTATACATTGAAGTGAAGAATGATAGTCAAATAAAGGTTAGACTCCTCTACTTAACCATACTCGTCTACATCTGTTTGTTTTTCTTTTTTACTTCATCTTTTCCAGTCTTCCTCCGTATTCTTTTTGGCTTAAATATATATATATATATATATATATAGGTACGCGCGTACGTACGTACATACACACATACATAATACATACATGAATTTTAAGACACAGGTGAGATTCATATTATAGATGATCATTATTAATTGATTTTACATTGGCAAATTTATAGATCTCCCCAAAATTAAAAGAAAACTTTGGTGTATTATGCGTAGATTTTTTTTTATAATAATCTGAACAGAAAGTTATAAGAACAACTTTACCACTACATATTGTCATAATTTTTACAGAATTGGAATCGGTAATTGCGAGGGAATCAGGAAAAATATCCTAACGTCCCATCACTAATTTATAAGGGGCAGAGTGAGGAGCTGGCAAATAAAAATTCAGTTTGTGTTGCTTAACACACAGTTGAAATTACTAGACTGTGAGAATTGATGGAGAATGGCGTGACGTTAAATGGCTCAAAGAGTGAGTGAGACACAGGATATTTTTAGAAGCACCCACTGTATGATCATACAAAAGTGAAATTGTGCTTAAATGATATGTTTGTATGCTGATCATTAATAGCTACTCACTCTCATCATAGTCTTCAGTGATTTTAAATGAATATCAAGCCGAATAAATGTGTTCAGTCTTTTAATAATTTTGTCGGAGATCGTTTTCAGATAATACATGAAGAGCTAGAAGACTACTCACCCCTGAGAGTATCCTGTACCTTTACAAGACCACCATTCACCCACGCATGGAATATTGTTGCCACATCTGGGCTGCTGCAACTACCACTAGTCTCTCCCTCTTAGATAAAGTCCAAAAAAAAAGAGATGTCAATCTAATTGGTCCCACTTTATCAACTAAGCTCCAGCCCCTGTCTCATCGCCGCAATGTTGCATCATTTTGTCTGTTTTACAAATATTTTAATGGAATGTGTTCTGATGAACTCGCTTCACTTGTATCCCCTCGACGTACATATCCTCAACAAACCCGTTTAGCAATAATCTCACCCCTTCACTGTTGTTGTCCCCAAATGCCAGAAGGCTTTCTATTCTAATAGTTTCTTCCCTCGAACAGTTAAACTTTGGAATTCCCTTCCTGCTTCCTGCTTCCTGCTTCCCTGGCTGTACTGATATGCAGAAGTTTAAATGTAACATAAACAAATGTCTTGTGAAGCTTTCTTAGACATGCCCCCAAATAGTACCCTCTTACGTCCAAGTGGCAATATGCTCTGTAAGGGGTTAGGGTTAGGGTTAGGGGTTAGGGTTAGGGGTTAGGGTTAGGGGTTAGGGTTAGGGTGAGGGTTAGGGGTAAACCTGAGTTTAAAAAAAAGGAAAGCTTCACGGAAAGTACAAGAATAAGAAACAAAATGTAACAATGTGATGTTTGTTTCAACTACCCGATTCTGATACAATTACTGATTCCGTTCTAATGTGAACAGGGTTTTTGGAACACTCTGTATAAGTAGAGATATAATTTAGAAACAATGAATTAATACAAAAGTTGTTTTTTCTTCTTCTTGTTTGTTTGTTTGTTTTTGTTTTTTTCGCGTCTAGCAGCTTTTATAATCGAATCGTCTTTTGTTTTTGGCGCTATGGACATTAAAGACGCGAATAAATAAATAAAAAAAAGCGAATGTCTCCTTTGAAAGAAATGAAATCTTAACGTTCAGAAAACAAATTTTAAGTCGCATAAACTTTCTTAGTCTACCATAAGTGAATTATGAATTCAAAACAAAAAGACGGAGAAAAATACGAAACGAAGAAAAGACATTCAAAGACGAGAAAAACAAAACAAACATAAAACGAATACATTTTATTAAAATTAAAATTAAAATAATTATAAAGAATTGAGTGTCTATTCTGGTTCTTTTTTTTTCTTTTTTTTTTTTTTGGTGTTCTTCGTTGCTTTCGTATATTTTCTGTTTTCTGTTTTGTGTGTTTAAACGATTTTATCTGTCACGCATTATATCCCATTTATATTTTCTGTAACGTTTTCATTAAAAATAACATATCTGTTTGTTCGTCACGCTTAAATTTTAAATCGCATTTCTGTCATCTGTAAGTTTATGGTTAGAAATTGAATGCATGTTTGTCATATTTCATTTTCAAACAGTTTTATGTGTCTGGAAAGTTTAGGTTAGAAATTAGATGTTGGTTTGTCTGTCCTGGTTAATTTTCAAATAGAATTCATGTCGTCTGTAACGTTTACGTTATAAAAAATCGATATTTGTCACAATAATTTTTAAATAACATTTATGTTGTCTGTAACGTTTAGCTTATAAAGTAAATGTCTGCTTGTCTGTCACACTTAATTTTCAAATAGCATTTCATGTCGTCTGTAACGTTTAGGGTTAAAACAAGTTTTCTGTTTCTCTGTAAATCTTCATTTTTAAATAGCATTTATGTTGTCTGTAATTTTCAGGGTTTAAACAATTTTTCTGTTTGTCTGTAACCTCATTTTCAAATAGAATTTATGTTGTCTATAACGTTTCGATTTGAAACGAGGTGTCTCTTCCTCAGTAAAACGTAATTTTCAAATAGCATTTATGTTGTCTGTAACGTTTGAAACAAGTTTTCTATTTCTCTGTTAAACCTCATTTTTAAATAGCATTTATGTTGTCTGTAATATTTAGGTTTGAAACAAGGTTTCTATTTCTCTGTCAAACCTCATTTTCAAATAGAATTTATGTTTTCTGTAACATTTAGGTTTGAAACAAGGTTTCTATTTCTCTGTCAAACCTCATTTTTAATAGCGTTTATGTTGTCTGTAACATTTAGGTTTGAAACAAGGTTTCTATTTCTCTGTCAAACCTCATTTTTAATAGCGTTTATGTTGTCTGTAACATTTAGGTTTAAAACAAGGTTTCTATTTCTCTGTCAAACCTCATTTTCAAATAGAATGTATGTTGTCTGTAACATTTAGGGTATAAACAAGTTTTCTGTTTCTCTGTTAAACCTCATTTTCAAATAGCATTTATGTTGTCTGTAATATTTAGGTTTGAAACAAGGTTTCTATTTCTCTGTCAAACCTCATTTTTAAATAGCGTTTATGTTGTCTGTAACATTTAGGTTAGAAACAATTTTTTATGTTTCTCTGCCAAACCTCATTTTCAAATAGAATTTATGTAACATTTAGGTTTGAAACAAGGTTTCTATTTCTCTGTCAAACCTCATTTTCAAATATCATTTATTTTGTCTGTAATATTTAG
>NC_136521.1:6482003-6499503 GCF_053919585.1 Euprymna scolopes | reverse complement strand
TCGAAAAGTTTAATTAATTTTAAATAATAAGAATTATTATATATATATATATATATATATATATTATATATATATATATATATATATATATATATATATATATATATATATATATATATATAAAGTGCTAATGAGAAAAAATCTCAACTTATATGGTCCTGGATATGCACTTTTAACTATATCCAATGGTGAGACCATAGCTTGCGGGCTTTGGGGAGTGTGGAGCCACCTTTTAATTATCATTACTCCCAGGTCCACTCTGAAAGTTTTCTTCAAATAGATTTGGCATTAAATAACCTGGAAAGCGGTGATAGCCGTAAAACAAAACAACCAACAACTCAACTTATATACTCAACGAATATTTGATTTACAGACTTGGCGTGTGAAATATCGAGTACTTGGACACGTCAAAAAACTTATAATCGGTGGTTAAGGGGGCAAAATTTAAAACAAATTTAGACATGAGGGTCATTGGATGTTTATCTGTTTTCTAACTGTTTCCTGAATTATACACGTAACAGATTCCTTATGTAAAGAATAGATAGGTTTAAAACCCCTTTCTAAAGAGCGTGTTAAGCTGGCCTTATGGTTATCGTACGATACTCACTGTCTTTAAGTTTTGGTTTCGATCTCAGCTCGAGTATATTTTTTTTAGCTACAAGAAGTGAACTGTTTAGAAAAGACATAATATTTACACATATACGAGGGGAGTGCAGTAAGTAATGCCCCTGACTCACAGTTGTCTGATCTTGTTGAAATTTTGCATGTGCAATGATTTATATCTCTACGGGTTATGTGGCAAATTACAGTTCTGAAATAATTGTGGTTTCTGTTTTACAGGTGTTTCAACTGAGTCAGGTGTGAAATAGAGCCTGCTGAATGTTGAGCAGTGATTCAGTTTTTGTATTTGAAAGGACGCACACGACGGGAGACTTTTGATGAAATGAAAGAAACTTATCGTGATAATGACCTTTGACCTTGTAAAACGCTGGCATCGTGAATTCAAAAATGGCCGGAAGTCTGTGTAAACAGCTCCCAGACCTGGTGGCCCCCTTCTGCCATTGATGAGGCATCTGTCCGTCAAGTTGACGCTGCCATTTTGAAAGCTCGGCGCATTACTATTCGCCAAATAGCCCAAGATATCAAGATTATGACCATTTGCATATGCATAAGGTGTCTGCCAGATGGATTCTCAGGTTGCTCACACCATTCCAGAAGCGAGAACGCGTCGAGTGCTCGAGGATGAATTTGGAGATGTGCCAAGAAGTCAAAGTTTTTCAAAAGACTGATTACACAGGATCAAACCTGGGTCCATCGACTAGATCCAGAGACTAAAGCCCAGTCAATGTAGTGGAAGCACTTTGACTCACCACCTCCAAAGAAGGCAAGGGTGCAGCCCTCCGCTGGCAAGGTCCTGCTCACAGTCTTCTGGGACCAGGACGGAGTAGTGATGACAGATTTCCTGGCAAAGGGTACCACAATTATAGGAGCCTATTATGCTACGTTTGAAGATATTAAGGGAAGCTATCCATATCAAGAGGCGGGGCAAGATCAGCAAAGGTACCCTCCTCTTGCAGGACAACGATCCGGTCCACAACTCGCATGTCACCAGATCAGAAGTACGGGCGTGTGGTTATGAAGTCTTTCCCCATCCTCTTTACTCTCCTGACCTTGCACCCTCTGACTTTCACCTCTTCCCAGCCATGGAGTTGTTTTTGAAAGGAAAAGAAAGGATGATACAGCCTTGATTTCTGATGTCACGTCGTGGTTGGAGGACCACCTGGGGTGTTCTACAAAAACGGTCTCCAGTGCTGCATCAAACGATGGGAAAAATGCATCACTCTGGGTGTTTCCTATGTCGAGAAAGACTAATAACTGTGCCAACTTTCGGTGCTCTATTTCTATGGGAAGTGAGTCAGCGACATTACTTATTGTACGCCCCTCGTATGTCTCAGATTATGCATGAATTGAAATCTAAAAGTTATGCGTATTTTACGATCATGCAACGCCATATGGCCTGCTAGTATATATCTACGGAATTCCATGGCCACCCCTTTCTTCTTTTATCTAATAGATTCTTAAAGGAACGTGGATCTATTGCCATGCTTCCCTCCCCCCCCCCCAAAAAAAATAGTCAGTTGAAATTATACTAACTACAATGCTGAGTGTGTGTTTTTAATGGAGAGTAGGAAACTCATTGTGGATGTTTCCCGCCTTACGCTCATGGTCCCGAACCGTGTATTAACCTCTCTAAAAGGCTGTTCTATCAGCAGGCGCAAAGTACTGGGTCCCCATAAGGTTCAATAATCAATTTTTTGATTCGTTATGTATAGGACGCAATAAGCCTTTTCCTGGTCTGTCATGGTCCCGAACCGTGTATTAACCTCTCTAAAAGGCTGTTCTATCAGCAGGCGCAACACCCCCTCGGGGGTTCCGGGCGTCATGACTAGCAAAGACCATATGTGGGGGTAACCCCACATATCTGACCTTGGTCACTGAAGGGGCAACCCTTCATACCAACAGCTTCTAATCCAGCTCCCACTTCCCTCCTCTCGGGAGCTGGATCCCCATTTCCCTCCCCCCTCCCCCTATCTCCACATTAAAAACGGCCTCCTGCCTAATTTGCTCAGTGGGGAAGCAAATAAATAAACAGAAGGCGCAAAGTACTGGGTCCCCATAAGGTTCAATAATCAATCTTTTGATTCGTTATGTATAGGATGCAATAAGCCTTTTCCTGGTCTGTCATGCTTAGATTTCTTGGTCTGTCATGCTTAAATGTATTTGTCTGCCATGTATAAGTTTTAACGAGCAATAGGCTTAAAAGTAAAATGGAATTTTCAACGATAACCGCGCAATTATAATAGCCGGATCTTAATAATAACCGCTTTCAGTTTTTGGTCGTTTTTTGTTTTTATTTATTTATTTTTTTATTACCAAATTCTTTCAGAAGAAAATGCCTGGTTTTATTTTATTCTTCGAGTATTTAAAATTAGTTTGTTCTTGTATTTCTCTCCTTTTTGTCTCAGACCGAATTCTGAGACCAAACGACGAAGTTTTAAGATTACTGTTTTTCGGGTCGTTGTTCTATTTCAGAATTCTGTTTTTTTTATTATTATTATTTTATTTTTTGTTTTGTGTGACTACGAAGTTTCAAAATAAATCATTATAAAATTTCACCTGAAAAAAAAAATTATTTCAAACATTCAAAATCATTTACTTCCAGTTTAAAAACAATATCGGCTTTTAAAATAAAATTTCACGAATTTAGCCTTCTTTGAAGCAGCTTGTTCTGTAACGTAGTACAACATTTTTTTTTAAATAAAAACGACTGTATATTTCGTATTTCAAAAAACGATTTTTTTTCTAAATAAATTAAGCAGTTCAGTTCAGTTCACGTTCGCGACCCACGTGTGGCTGTTCGTCTACTCTGACGTCACCCCCGTATTTCGACCACGTGCTTTTCTGAACACGTTTAGAACATGTGCCCTTTTCATCGCTCCTCAAACACCATTACTGCTTTGTCGAACATCTTTCAAACACCAGCCAAGCCTCGAGCGTGTACTTTTATCGTCACGTCCCAAACACCTGTGTCGTTTTATCTCTGCTGCGACGTCACCTCGCTCAGCCGGCTTGGTCATTTGCATATGTATATGCGCTGCTACTGCTACTAGCGTAAGGGGTTTATAACATGCAGTCGTTATTAAACTTCACTTGAATTGTATTTCAAAGATTCACAAATTATTTGCTTCCAGTTTAAACACAACGTATTCCATGTCAACTAAGTCAGACGCAAGACCATTTTTCTTTATCTACGGATAAAAAAATATCTCCGACCATAATCGATCGTCACCCAAACGCTCCATTTTTATTAGCTCCTGTACTGGCGTATGTACAGGGTGAATCGATAAATTTGTCGACCTAAAGAAAACAACACTACAGCTTAATTTTTAAAACTTTCATATAAAAAATTAATTCAGGTAACTTGATTATGTAGGAGAACTGATATCTGTTCAAAGCTATTCAATTTAGTTACCTTCAACCTCAATCACTCCTGGATACGGGTCCGGAACTGGGACCATGTCTTTTCCACAAGCTCTGGCAGGAGCTCGGCGAATACTCATCAGATAGCGGCGATCAGGCTGGCTTGGTTGTTGTGGGAGGTCGTGTTGGTGATGTTCTCGATGTATGACCCAACGAAGTTGTCCAGCGGGTTTATGGTTGGTTGGTTGTTTTTGTTTTACGGCATATTAACCTTTTTCAGGTAATTTAATGCCGAATCTAGTTATTTTAAGGAACGATTTTTAATGGAGTATATTTTTTTTAAAGACAGAGTCTATTTAACCCATAGATGGGACCCTAACAGGTACTACTACTCCGGGTCAGAGTGGTCCTGGGAGCAATGGCAATTAAAGGGTGGCTCCACACTCCCCAAGGCCCGAAAGGTGGGGCCTCATTATCGGATATAGTTTTAGGTCATATCCAGGACCCTAGCGTGTTTAGGTCAGAGGAGGATGGAGTAGCGAGCAAAGGGTATAAAGTTGTAGCTCTCCTTCTGGATCTCTTTAGACGTGTGGTCCGGTGACGAGTCCTGCTGCCACACCCAGGGTCTGCCATGGACCACCAAATTTCAGCAGGGGATCATCACACTCTTCGGCACTAGAAAGTAGAACAAACAACACTACAGCTTTATTTTTATTGAAAAACATTAATTAAGGTAACTAGATAATGTAATAAAACTAAAGTCAACAACAAATCTACGCATATATATATATATATATATCCCTCTATCTATCTATATCTCTCTTTCTGTATCTATCTATATCTCTATCTATCTCTCTATCTCTCTCTCTCTCTCTATATATATATATATATATATATATATATATATATATATATATATATATATATATATAGTAGTAATTTATAAAATATATATGGCGATTAAGCTACACTGAATATTCTGCGTTTAATCCACTATAGGATTCGTCAGGCTTATGCGCGAATTCTGTGATTGCTTCTTGTTTTTATATATTTTGAGGATTTTAGTTAGCCAATCAGCTTTCTAGTATCAACCGCGCCCCCTCCTATGAGCCAATGGGCATGCATTTTATCGAACAAAGGATCTGTTTTAGAACTAGGTTAGTGGTTTAAGGTAGACGTTCTCCTTTTTATATATATATATATATAAATATACCTATGTGTACACCCATAGATGCACGTATATATACATATATATATATATATATACATATATGTGTGATCGTTTATGTATATTAATGTTTATTAAATTTATTTATTTGTTTGTTTTCTATTGTTATTGTTAGTTTTAAAGCTATTTTGTATCGCTATCCTAGAGTAAGTTTTATTTTGTGAATACAGTTGTTTGCTATTTCTCGTCTACAGTTTAATAGATTTTGGGGTTCTTTAAAGTACAGGATAGCAAATTTTCATGGAGGCATAATTTACATGAGTCGTCTAAATGTCTGCACGTGGTAGCTTGTCTCATTATTTTCCATTCGACTACCGGCGAATGTCCGCTTTCTTTGAGTTCCCAGTATTTCCCAGTGGTTAATGGCAGTAGTTGAAGATTCAGTGAACTGCTAGGGAAAATAGCTAGTCTAGCCGCACTGATGAGTTCTGATACAACGAAGAAGTATTGTATGTGGAGTACTATATATATATATATATATATATATATATATATATATATATACTTAACTATTTATTGACAGTATCTGTTTAGAAGCACAACAGTGATTCATTTTTTACTATAAAAACGATACTGTCAAGAATTACAAATATCAACTGAATTAAAGAAATAAATTGTAAGATGGTCAGAACCATGCACTTTGAAATAGAGACTCTTACCATTAATTCATTATATATATGTATTATATATATCATATTTACATATATATATATATATATATATGTTTGCTTCGTTTAATCACATAAATTAATATACGAAGATTAATTTTATGCGTAATTTTTTCAGTATTTACTTCAACAGTGCTCAAAGCAGATAGAGCATAAGCCTGGCGAATTCTTACGAGAATGAAAAGCAGAATATTCTGGGTAGCTTAATTACCATATATATTTTTATAACTGACTACTATATATATATATATATATATATATATATATATTATCGGTCTTACAATATATTTTAGATATAATAATTTATATCAGACAATCCTAGCCAAATAAAAGTACTCAATATACAAGATAGAGCAGACAAATTATATATTAGGTATTTAAATTTTTTTTATTTGAAAAGTTCATTTTCAAATATAGAATTTTTATTGCTTGCAAAGAAAGAGTACAGTTCAATATATTTCATATATATATATATATATATATATATATATATATATATATATATATAATTCATTAAAACATTTTCATGTATGCGCTAGATTTTAGTTGAGTTCGTCCAATTACAATTTTTACAAAATATCGATATTTTTTTGTTAATCCAAGTTGATCAATTAAACATTGATTCTTTTACAACCGTTAATTCTCTTTTTCATAACGAATTCGTCGTCCGTAATTCGAGTGTGCCATGCCAATTATATCTTTTTCATCGACCATACCAACTTTTATTCGTATCATCTAATTGCCTCATTAAAAAGAAATTATATCCTTTCTTAATTAGACTTAATTCCTTTTAACTACTACAGTCATTTGCCCTGATCGGTTAATGTTTTATATCTTGTCGTTTTTTTTCCTCAGCAGTAAGCAAGGTCATGACCGATGATCATTCCGAATTAAAGATCAGACCAATTCTACATTTTCGAAATTTTTTGATGAGGATTTGTTTTGGATTCTTCAGACTACTGTTCCCATCTCGAGTGTCATTTTCACAACGTTTCGGACGACGTAACCTCCGCCAGTTTTTAGGTGCATATTATCGACTTCGGAATGTTTTTATCAAACTCGCAAGGACCCGTGGCGCAGTAGTTAGAGCAGTTGGAAAAGATCAATTGTAATAGTGACCTTCAGTTCTCAGTGTGGATAACCGAAAATATAATAACGAATTACTTACGACTTCTATCCAGTCATGGCTGACGGAACTAGAGCATTTATAATGGTCGCCCGAAATTAAACAAGACTACAGCTTAACATTTTAAAGAATTATTGACGGAACTAGATTGTAGAGATCCCTAGATGTAAAAGATCTTTCTACTCCAGTAGTTTCTTCCCCAGAACCGCTAGACTTTGGAATTCCATTCCAGGCCCCTGCTTCCCCAACTGTACTGACGTGCAGAGGTTCAAGTGCAACGTGAACAGACATCTTGCTGCCCAAATCCCTACACAGTGCCCCAGTAGTTGTTACCCCTGATAGTAGCCCCCTACACCAAAGTGGCAATGTGCCTTGTTTGGGGTGAAAATGTAATAAAAAACAACAAAAAAATTATAATGGTTGCCCGAAATTAAACAAGATTACAGCTTAACATTTTAAAGAATTATTGAACACATTCCCTCAAACAACTTGAGTATGTAGTAGAGCTTGCATCTATTCAATGTACACAGTTTCAGCCTCAATCATCGCCTCGATATGGGTCCGGAACTGGGAACATGCCTTTTCCAAAAGTGTTGGCGGGATCTAGGCGAATACTCGGCGGATGGCGCACATCAGGCTGATTTTGGTGTTGTTAGAGGTCATGTTGGTGATGCTCTCGACGTATGACCAAACGAAGTAGCCTAATTGGTTTAGGGCGGAGAAAAACGGGTGCTACTAAAAGAAAGGTACAAATTCGTAGCACTCTTTCTGGGACAAGCCTGACTCTCTTTGGACTTGTGGGGCGTCGCCGAGTCTTACTGCCACACCCAGGGTCTGCCAGCGGCTATCTGATTACACCAGGGGATTACTACATTTTTCAGCACATCCAAGCACACTGTAGTATTGGTTTTCAAGCCGACTTCGAAGATAAGAGGTGACATGATGTGATCCTAACTTGTAAGATCATATCCGAAATTACCTTTTGTGGGTGCTGGCAATGGTCCTGGTTTCATAACTTTGATCGGTAAAGAGCATCTCCGCTCTCGCTCGTTGAACATTGTGTCACTTTTAGACATGATAGAAGGCTCCTATCGCTCTTGGATTTTGTACTCAACTGATCCACTAGTAGCTGGTCTGCATTACAAAAAACCTGGTCGTCAAACGGAAATGGAATCATATCGTTTTTTTAAGGGTGACAATTATATCAGTCCACTTTATACGTTTTTTGCTCTTTCAACTTAGGCTTTTCAATTAATAACCTCTATTTGGGGGAGAGAGATTATTTTCGTATCAGATACCTATATTTTAATATCATTTAGATTATATCATGGGCTTGGCTTTTCATATTCTTTGGATTATACTTTTTCTCTTCATCGAACCCGCAATTCGTTTGGAATATCTTTTTGATCTGTTGCTATCTGCTTTTTTTTATGCTTACAAGCGAAAACTTTTCATAAATTTTTGTTTTCAATTCATGTGCTAATTATGAAAACTTATTAACAAACATTTTACTAACGAGGTTTCATCGAAACTCTATTCGAATAAGCAAAAATGTGTAATGCTTTTATTTCTATTTCTTTTCAAAAATATATTTGTTTGTAAGTTTTAATTTACAGAATGTAACTCGATATATATATATATATCTATATATCTATAAAAGTGAACGTGTCTGTCTGTCTGTCTGTCTGTGTGTCTGTCTGTGTACATTTCCCTACGCAATAACTCTGTCAATTTTTAGTCTATAGACTCGAAATTTGAAATACCGGGTACTGAGATTTGGGAAAATCGATGTGACGGGTGTCAGCCAGAAATTTGGCTGTTAAGGGGTCAAATTTCAACGATGTGACCTTTAAGAACTCTACCAAACTCCTCCGACAATTTTGGGTCTAGACACTTGAAATTTTAGATATAGGTTCCTTGAACATGGATCTAACTTAATAAAGTGATTTGAGCCCGAAACAATAAATTTTAAGGGGTCATAATAGGGGTCAAAGTTTTAAAAAATTAACCATTTTTTTTTTTGTTTTTTTGCTTTTTTTGCACAGCATACACCTCCAAACACCCGAGCAAGGGGTCAAAGTTCAACGATTTGACCTTTGAGAATTCTACTAAACTCCTCCGCCAATTGTGGGTCTAAACACATGAAATTTTAGATATAGGTTCCTTGGACATGGATATAACTTAATAACTTGATTTGAATCCAAAACAATAAATGTTAAGGGGACATAATAGGGGTCAAAGTAAAAAAATTGACCGCTTTTTCTTTCTTTTTTTTTTCAACATACACCTCCAAACATCCGGGCAACGCCGGGCTGAAATGCTAGTATATATATATATATATATATTACCTTTTATATATAGTACCTTTTAATGAATAAATACATATGTGCATGTGTGCAAAGGAGAACTGAGGTCTCGTTTCGTTTTCTAATCACCAAAGAAATACTGTTTGGTGACGTTGCTTTAGAACGAAACTCGTGCAAATATTAAATATGTAAATCTTGCAAACGGTTCGATTATTCAAATGTCGGTCAGATACGCAACGCAGTATATAGATATCCAAGTGAGAAATCTTTTGAGATTCGGATCAACTTTATATTTAGAAAAAAAACGACTATATAACTAAAAAAAAAAAAAAAAAATGAAAGACACTTTCTCTTCTGCTTCAGGGAAAATTCATTTTGTGGGGTGGACGGGGCGTATATTTGTCGATCGGAAAAGGTCAAGTTAAGTTTTGAATTTCATGAACGGATTCGTAAGATATGTCCGTTTACTCGTTTGACGCTTGTTCTATTTCATACATAAGCGTGACGGGCTAACGAATATTTTATTCTTAACTTACGTATGACAGACTATGGATTATACTATACTGATGTGTGACAGACTAACGATCTACAATTTCATTTAAAACTTAAGTGTGACAAGTAAACAAAAATGGGGGGAGCAGACGAATAATCTATTTCTATTTCAGTTTCATGTAAGACGGATCAATAAATTAAATTTTTTGTTCATGATTCTTTTTAATTCTACATTTTCGTTATACTATTTTCTTACGTCTATTGAGCTTCTTTATCTATTAGTGGTGTCTTATTAATATCAATTTTAATATATATATATATATATATATATATATATATATATATATATATATATATGGACTTTTATTATGCGGTATTATACAAGCTGTACTTTGTGAGTATTTCACATATCAATTAAGTGTCTGAGGGAGTGGCACTCGTCTGACAAGACGTTGCAATCATATATATATATATATATATATATATATATATATATATATATACGTCCAAACACCCGTGAACGCTGGGCTGAAATGGTAATATATATATATATATATATATATATATATATATATATATATATATATATATATATATATATATATATATATATATATATATATGTTATATATATAATAAAATAAAAATTAATTTATAATAATTATAATAATTATAATAACACTTCATAACTAAATAATCTTTTATTTAAATTAATTTTCTAGATGTTACACTTGATCTTAACACCGAAATTCATAGCCCCTATCATAAACCCAACCTTACGCTTTTATACGTCCATAAATCTTCTAACCACCCAAACTCAATTATAAAATCTATAGTACCATCTGTCTCTAGAAGAATGTCTGCTCTTTCTGCTGATGAAAAAAAAACTTTTTAATCAAAATACTACTTTCTTCAAAAATGCCATAAGGAACTCAGGACACACGGAAAAGATTAAATACAACCATTATGCTCCTCCTGTTGACCGCCTTAAATCTGTGATCACACACAATATGACTTACAAGAAACCAGTTCAAATAGCAAGATCCGCCGTTATCAATAACACTGAACCAGTCTACATATATAATCCAAACCAAAATACTAATCGTTATACCTGGAACCCACCCAGTCGCATCAGGAGAAAGAAAAATACTTAGTTTAATCCTCCATTTAGCGTAAATTTCAAAACTAATATACCTAAGGAATTTTTCAACATTGTACAAAACCTTTTCAAATACCCACACAGATATAGTTCTATTTTCAATAAAAACTCAATCAGGATTTCTAATAAACAATGCTTAATTTATAACAAAGAATCTTAAGATCTAATAACAAAAAAATTAAATAACCCCAAAAATCCATTTCCCAATTAAACCCAAAACTAACTGTAATTGTAATAACGAACATCTTTGCCCACTCAATAATGATTGCATCCATAAAGATGTTATATATTCATACACAATTACTGAGCTCCCACGCAACGCTTCCATGACAGACACTAATATTTCCTCTTCAAGTTATCCTTTTTCCCATCCTTCATCTGATATAATTACTAATCCAATATACCACCCGAGCAGTCCCTCCATCTACAATCATAGACTAGCAATAATAATAATAATAATAATAATAATAATAATAATAATAATAATAATAATAATATTTCTCCTTACAGCTATCCTAATACTAACAAGACACATTATCCCTCAATACAGTCGTCGTACTATCATTGCCCCACCCTTTGTTGAACACCATGCACAAAATGCAAACTATTTAAATAATAAAAATCAGCAAATTAATATTAGTATCAGACCTCGAGCTTTTAATAAAGTACATACATATATCCGCGCTACTTCAACATTAATTAAGAAAAGATTATCTAACCACATTTCTTCTTTTAACAACCATAATTCTAATAATAACCAAGGAACTTCTATAACCACTTTAATTAAAAATAATTATTCTAATAATAACCCCTTCTTAATCAAATGGACTATCATAAAAATAGTTAAGTCTTATACTCCAGGCTCTTAGTCATGTCGCCTCTGCACAACCGAAGCTATAACTATAATTACTTCCCCTCAAAGTAACAATATAATAAATTCTAAAAAAGAACTGATCTCTTTTTTTTTTGTAAATATAAATCCAAATTTAATTATGGTGATTTTGAAATTACATAGGTATTACTTTAACCTTTCAGATATATATATAATTTTTCTTTAACATTATCGTTTTTTTCTACATACTTTCTTTATACTTTATAATTTAATAATCCTTTATTTTAATACTTTATTTCTTCTTTGCTTGGCCGGTGTTTTATCTGCAATTTTCGTTTTGGTCTTTAAATATTCCTATCTATCAAAAATATCAATCTACTTACACATTCATATCCTGTATGTATATTTAAGTATATTTTACTATATGCATTTACAAAGATACTTACTTGTTTTATCAGGAATTTGCAGATACCGGCCTTCCTCTCCCCTTAATTTTTTTTTTAATTTATTTTATATATTTTTTATTTTTTTTATTTTTTATTCATTTATTTATTTATTTATTTTCATTGCTGGCATTTACTAAAGTAATAACCTGTACATTTCAGTCGACCTCTTTTTGCCCGATATTTTTCGCGCCTTTTAACGTCATCTTGTCTAGACTATTTTGACATTTGCTTTTCTATTTTACATTTAATTCTATCACCATTTAATCTTTTTTCTCTTCTTCTTCTTCACTGATTTTTCTTAATTACACATTGTCTAGGCAGCCATGTTAAACGCATCTTATTTTTATTTCATTAATATTATTGGAATTCCCCCCCTTTTCCTTGTACGTACTTGTGAATTATTCCACGGATTTCGGCATTTTGGATTATTTTGGACCATCTTCCAATTACGCGATTTCCTTGGATTTTACTTGTGCGAATGGAAACTTAATTATCTTTCTTGGATTTATATTTTTTTGATTTTACCGCCATTGGATACTTTACCTTTCACCAGATTATCCATTCACGTGAAATCACCTTTTTCATCACCATCTTCCCTCTGCTTCACTTTTTTGTTATCAAGTAAGATCTTTGACTTATTTGAAGTTTCATCAAATACTTTTGCATGCAAAATCCGATCCCGCATTTTGCTAATTCCTACCCTCTGATGAGAAGGAAAGTATTTCTTCGACACTCAGCGGATAAAGGACTATCCACTTATCTAGTGTTTCCGTTTTCAAATCAAATATGTTTTTACCTCTTTTTCAAAGTGTTTTAACATGTTTTATTAACTATTTGCTCTTATATATATATATATATATATATATATATATATATATATATATATATATAGTGGAAATGGTAATTAATAAAAACTGAAGAAAGTGCTCAATACTGTTGTAGAGCAAATATGCGTTTTATTTTTTATTACCGTATGTTTCTGTGAAGTTACATTATTGTTTCAGCTACTTGGCCGTTTTTTTGCCGTCTGTAGCTTCCTCAGACTTTTACAGAAATGTTCCGGGACATTTCTCTAAAAGTCTGAGGATGATACAGACGGCCAAAAGAAAAACGGCCAAGTAGCTGAAACAATAATGTAACTCAACAGAAACATACGGTAATAAAAAATAAATCGTTTATATATATATATATATATATATGATAACTCACAGATTACAGATCAAATGAATTATTCTGTCAGATATTACATTGATGTAATCCTTTCAGGCTGATCCTAGCCAAAAAGATAAAGCTTAATATTTAAAAAATAGAGCAATATATAAGTTTAATGATTAATGTAAACTTTACACACCCATGTACGTATTTCATTATCGACGGAAATATATGCAATGGAATGGAACATTCATTCAATATTTGATGCAATATCTCCGCACCACAAAGGATTCTCACAACGAATCTTTATATCACCGAAGAAGACGACGATTTCATATGCGCGCTGAAATGGGGCAACCAAAAAATCTTGATATATCGGATTACTGATTTTCCCCTGGATCACTACTCCTCCAACCTGAAAATATTGAACTCATTCTGATCATCGACAGCCCAGGTTGTATGAAGTTCTTTTTTCTATGACTCTTATTTAAAATTAAGCTTCTGTATATAGATAAAAAAATTGTAATGCCTCCTCGAGAAGGTGGTTAGGACTCTTATTTCTCTGGATTCTCGGCACGTGTCGTCTAGACTCCTCGAAGGTTGTTACATGAAATCTGGGTGCTGAAAGCGAATATCGAAGCGGCAGGCAGGAAGAAAGACAAACAATTGTAGTCTATCTACAGAAGCTTAATTTTCACAAAATTATGTACAAAATATTTTTACAATTCTCATTCAGATTTTGTAAGTTCTTTTCAAAGTCTCAACTTTTTTCACAGACAGCGATCGTCGGATTCAACATGCAATCTGCTTTGAAACTCTCCATTCATTCTACTCTGCGACTCAACTCTATCTCTGACTAATTTTCGCACGACAGTCGTATATATAGTAAGGTATGTGGATGAGGTGGAAATCCTCCCAGCAAATAAGGGTTTTGCGTGGGTACAATTCCCACACTGAAATCTAAATTACTCATTCTCCCCGATTTCCACGGTCAGGTGTAAATTCTGACATTCGACCCTGGGTTCATTTAAGGCCAGACAAGGTTCTAAGTGAAATTTCCTGTTGTCAATTTTAGCAGTAAAAATAAACTTCTCTGGTTTTCAAACAATATCTATTTTGACATGAAATAAAATATATATATTTATCTTCTCTATCTTACATCCTTGGGTTATCTGGCGTCACCCGGATATAAAAAGCTACTTCAGCGTAGTTCTAACGCTCCTCAATGGGGGGGTACGTTACATTCGCCCCCATTAGTCTATATTGCTTCGTAGAACCAATGGAGTATAATTCCTTAACACACCACTCCATCCCTTTTTACAGTTCGCCGTCAGATTTTTTTCCACAGACCTCTCTCTCCATCCTCAAATTATTCGTCAACAAGACAACATATACACAATCCCATATCCAGCCTTTTTATGCAGGGTTCTCCCCATTTTTCATTCTAAAGTTCATAAGAAAGTTAATTCAAAAAAGTTCGTAAAATCATCAAAAATGTAAAAGTTCAAAGTAAAATCATCAAAAATGTAAAAAGTTCAAAGTTCGTCAGGGCTAATATAATTTCTTTTTTTTTCACATGCAATTTTTTTCACATTAATAATTCAAAGATAAGATAATCATTAAAAATTGTTATCAAGACTTACTTCCCTTGTTTAAAAGTTTTGTCCCTTTTTTTTCAAATAATATTACTCGACTTTTTTTTCATAAGAGTTATTATGAGAACGTGTTTTGAAATATCGAGGGGAATTCAATTCCTGTAGTTTTCTTTTGTTATTTTGATATTTCCACGAGGGTACAAAGTAATTTTAGTGAAATTGAAGTGGTTGTTTAAACAGCCTCTGACAGAAAGGTACTTGACTTTTTGTAAATAGTTGTGTACTGACAGACGGAATATTCCTCGCTTTGTTTCGGGGATGGACGTGATCAGACTGGTGTATCTGTGGAGACCAGGAGGGGTGCCTGATAACAGAGCAACGAGCGGTAGCTGGCATAAGGAGGGAACTGTGAAATGCGACGTGGGCAGAATCGAGAATTGCTAACCCTCGGTGACCCTGAGCACCCCGTTCACTCTGCTTGTGGTTATGAAAAAAATAGCATTAATGAGAGAGTTCCTTTCATGTTCAACAGTTTCATTAGGGTTTTCAGTTCCCCAAATTCGGCAATTATTCGAACTTTATGGACACCCTGTATATATATATATATATATATATATATATATATATATATATATATATATATATAAATATATATATATACACTTATATATATGTATATATATATGTTTATATATGTACACATATATATATATAAATATATATATATACACTTATATATATATGTATATATATATGTTTATATATGTACATATATATATATATGTATGCATATATATTAGTGTTGGTGCATCATGAAGGAGCTTTACATGCCTTACCGCAGTGACTTAGTCCACAATACACTTTAGTATGCATTGCACTGTAGAGAACCTACAGTTGATTTTATGGGACCATTTTTGTATAATTGCTTTAATTTTTTTTTTACATGAAGTTCACCACTTATCAAGGCCCAATGGCCATTCGGGGATAAGGGTTATTGTGGGTACAGTAATCAATAGGATAGTGTAGCAATAGTATTGGAGAATTGATAAGGTTTCATTACTTAGGGGGCGGTTCATCAGGAATTTTTTTGTGTTGGACTTGAAGAAATCCAGGTTGAAGTCGGGAGGGAAACAGGCAAGCGGAACAGAGTTCCACAGGCGCGCAGTTCTAAGAAAGAAGCTTTGTTCATGGAATCTACGTTTCGATTTAGGCACAGATAAGGAGTGGGGGAAATTATTGACGGTGGTTTCAGCTAGTTGGGTGTTTTTTTAAAAAGATTGGCGAGGGGAGACCAGAGAATGGAGCTCAGACGAGCATTTGCCATGGAAATAACGATAAAATAAAGACAGGCTCGCTACGTGTCTTCTGTGGGAAAGAGGTTGCAGGAAGGAGAAAAGGGCATCTCCCACCAAGCCACGAAGTATATTTTGTTTTATTAAAGTTTAAAATGCAAAAGCCAAGGACAATGGTGAAAATGTGCTTTAATCAGATACATTGACTTCGAACTCGCCCCTGTTATAGGAAAGAACCTATTATTCATTTTATGTGCTTGCCATTTCTGCTAGTGTGGTAATAAAACTTCTCAAATGTACTTGTGATGTTAGGCTGTGTAAGGTGTTAACTTTGGTCGTAATCGCATGATTCTTCTTCGATCGGATTATTTTGATTATCGTTTATCGATACTTATCGAAGACATACCGACACAAAACCTATCTAAGAACACTGTACAGCACATAAAGTACATTCGTGTGAATTTTCATACAGATACAATATCCGATTACGATTCTTTATAAATCTGAATATTTAATTATATAGTTGAATTTTTTCTCCGTTAAATATGCAGATATTTTCCTAAATGCTAAAATATTTTTTTGGGGGGTGGGGAGGATCTATCGATTTTATCTTCATTGATGGAATAAAATAAATATTTATCATTATTATTATTATTATTATTATTATTATTATTATTATTATTCCCATATTATTGTTAGTATCATTTATTTATTATTATTATTATTATTATTATTATTATTATTATTATTATTATTATTATTATTGTTGTTGTTGTTATTATTATTTCCATCAATATAAGATTTACCTTTAGACAAAATAAAATTTAAAAAACAATTAAAAGAATCGTTTCGGCATCGAAAAATCGGGACACGTTTTTTGGATTCCGATACCGATTCTGATACCGATTCTGATATCCTCAAATATTCCAATTTTTCTGAATACCCGCTCCCGATTAATCGTCCCAACACTGATATATATATATATATATATATATATATATATATATATATATATATATATATATATATATACGAGCAAACAGTTAATAAAACATGTTTCAAAACACTTTGAAATGAGTTAAAAACATATTTAATCTGAAAAGGAAACACTAGATAAGTGGATCGTCCTTAAAACGCGGAGTCTCGGAAAAATACTTCATTCTCATCAGAGGGTAGGAATTAGCAAAATGCGGAATCGGATTTTGCATGCAGAAGTATTTGGT
>NC_136521.1:6342003-6477003 GCF_053919585.1 Euprymna scolopes | reverse complement strand
GCTAGGATAAATGTACAAAATGTATAACGATTCTTTCAATTTTTACCATTTTTGATCTCTTAAAACTATTTATACCGGCTAAGGACCCATAAAAGATCGGCTCGTAAAAATCCAATCATTTGCTGGTTTTCATTTGATAAGGAGGCTACCAGCTTGAACATGACAGCAGCTAAAGCCTTCATTAAGAAATTCAATGAGTTTACTCTGCCGGAAGCCTAGAGCAAATTTTTAACCGTGA
This sequence comes from Euprymna scolopes, assembly GCF_053919585.1. Lineage (NCBI taxonomy): Eukaryota > Metazoa > Mollusca > Cephalopoda > Sepiida > Sepiolidae > Euprymna > Euprymna scolopes. The sequence goes on along the minus strand of NC_136521.1, from coordinate 6,476,765 downwards.
TGGGCTTTTTTGAAAAAAAATGCCTCATCAGACCAAACTCATCATGGAAGAACAGAAGAAGCTACCTGTGCATAAACCTATGAAAGATATGATTGCTCTTACTCTCTGTCGTAATTCCAATGGTGATTGTAAAGTTAAATATCTACTGGTGTATAATTCAGAGAATCTTTGAGTTTTCAAAGCCACAAAGTGATTTGGAGGGTTAATACAAAAGCCTGAGTCATGAGACAGTTTTCTGCCAAGTTGATAAACCTCACATTCAATCCGATGGTTAACAATAACTTAAAGGAAATCACCAAGCCCGGCTCTGTGACTTTTAGTTTCGTAGGAGGTAGTGTTTGAAAATATGGAGAAAGACAGACAAACAGACATATATCTTTTTATATATTAGATTATATATCACCCTCCCCATAATCTCGTCAGGAAAATATGATTTATTCCTTACAATGTTTAAGCGGAAATAAGACGGTATACCATTAACATCTGTTCCCGATGGTTACTTGTTCTATACAAGTCCTGGAGGTGACTTGTTCTTAGTAAACAGTTCTTGAGTTGGAAGCCACAGAGCAAAATACTCTTCCCGGGTTTATATGAAGAAAAATCACAAGATTTTTTAGGAAAAATTTGGCACAAGGCACAAAAAATGGGGAATGGGGGAAAGAATTGAACATATATATATATATATATATATATATATATATATATATATATATATATATTAAATATTAGTACCCTTAAAGTACGTACGTGTGTCACGCTTTCCAAATTATTAATTAGTTAATCGGAAGATCTTATTTATTAAAAGAGGATAGTAAGTGATACCATGCTAGGGGCATTATGTTAGTGTTTAGATACGCTAATTTAATGTCCATAGTATGCTATGACCTGCTATATTTTTAACTAAGAACTCTATCCTTTACGCCAGGGGACCTTATGAAATAAGACTGAAGAGAGTGAACACTAGTCTGAATAATAGAAATAACAAGAATTACAAATCGCCATAAAAAGTTCATGACTCTACTTTATCGTCATTTTCATGTCAAGTGCTAGTCTGAGCTCCAAGCTATGGTCCCCTTCGCCAAACTAGCACAAGAAACACTCGTGTAGCTGAAACCACTATCAATAATCCCGTCCACTTTTTATCTGTGCCTAACTCTAAACGAAGATTCCATGATCAACGCTTCTTTCTTAGAACTGCATGCCTGTAGAACTGTCTTCCGTTTGCCTGTTTCTAGCTGACTACAATATGGTTGTCTTCAAGTCCAACGAAAACAAATTCTTCCGTCTAAACATTTGAAATTTTATATAAAGGGTATTCAGACATGCAGCAAGCATTTTAATCCATTTTGGGGTGAAAATCTAGCTGCCAAGATATGAAACTTGAAAGAGTTGACCTTTGCAAATTTTACCAAACTTCGACTTACTTCCCTTCTCTTGACTAACTGATTTGTGTATTTTCAACCTCTCTCCCAAGATCCACGCAAGCTTAAGTGACCTCTACGTCAGACTACCTCGAACTCTAGAGGTCAAACCTATTTTTAAATTATTGTTTGTGCTGGTTATGAAAGCTAACATTCCTTTATCTGAAAACATATGCGTTTTTATTTATTTAAAGGTCCTTTCTTGTTATTTTTTATGGAATATAGCCAAGGATAATTCCAAAATGTCATTTAAGCATATTTGTCCGGAATTGAATTTTTTTTAAAACAAATCTACTACAACTATACGATAATAATCTTGCTCATATGCAAAATTATTTTGTCGTACATTTGTTGTATATTAATTTGTCATACATAATAAATGAAACTGTTGAAATAAATATCACCTGCCTGTTCAAATGTATGTATGTATGTTTTCATGTATGTATGTATGTATGTATGTATGTTTGCCTAAAACCTTCGACAGGGGCAAGGTATTTTCAAACGATCGGTATCGTTTTGAAGCGTGGTCCTTCGGACGACACATATCGAAAAACTGGCCCCAAACATTAATTCCTTCACCCTCAACTAGGCCCTTACAACAGGGAGGGTCGCTTCTTTGGCCGATATTTTCGAAACTCATCCCCTCTTTTCGATTAGCTAGCTTTAACTTAAACCTACGTCACTTCCAGTTGGCGATGGGCGCGTTTTTGTTTGTTTCTTTGTTTTCACGTTCTTTTGATCCTTCGCCGTACAGGTTCGAGCTTGCCTACCTACTACCATTTTTTTTTATTTTTGCTCAACACACACACATCCAAACACCCGGGCAATGTCGGGCAATGCCGGGCATCCAGGCTGGTACATAATAAATGAAACCGCTGATATATGTTCACTTGATATTACAAGAATTCTACGAATTGCGCAAAGAGTATGGATTTTCAAAAGCCATACCAATAAACTATGGTGTTCCGTGCGTGTTGTAATGGATACTGCGATGATTTCGGAATCAGCAAGAGTTATTTACAGTCCCATTTGGTCTACTGCGTGTAATCACGCACGAATACCATAGTATCGGTTGAAAAGCCCGAATATACTTGCAGCTTAGGTTAAAAGAAGAAATACGTGTAACGTATTGCGTATGTAAAACCTCGTTTCAATAGGCATCGTATATTATAATTAAACAACAAAAATGGAGTCGATATGCCACAATAGAAACCTTATTTATAACGTAATGCCACGAGTTCTACCCGGGTCTAGATTTTACTTTTCTGAAAAAAATCATAGAATTTATATATATATATATATATATATATAGAGAGAGAGAGAGAGAGAGAGAGAGATTCAGACGTGTTCAAAAGTCAAAACTAATGAACTAATGAAGACAACGAGGTTGTTGAATAGTGCTCAATAAAAAGAGCGGAATATTTCTTTTATTAGGGGTAAACAGTTACATAAGGTCGCTACAAATGGCCATCTGTTTCAGTCAAAGAGACTTCATCAGGCGACCTGGAACCTCACGACGCAAAAGAATGCGTCGTGAGGTTTCAGGTCGCCTGATGAAGTCTCTTTGACTGAAACAGATGGCCATTTGTAGCGACCTTATGTAACTGTTTACCCCTAATAAAAGAAATATATATATATATATATATATATATATATATATATATATATATATATATATATAAAACTATCCAAATACAGTAATATATCGCATCGCAGCTAATCAGTGCGGCTAGACAGGCAACTACCTCAATCAAAGGTGGAAACCCGACCACCGTACGACTGTCAAGGCTTCGAACCGTTACGCTAATCGGAAGCTGCTGTGCGGGTAGCGAGTTAACTTCCCAAGATGCTAATGAGTAAATGATAAAAATTGAAAAAGTGCTCCATATTACCGTAGAGCAAAATATGTTTTCATTACCGTTTTTGGGTCTGCCAAGTCTAAAGAAACTCTCGGATCGTTAATTCGGTTCTGGCAGTGGAAACATGTGTAACCAAACCGATTAAAAACGGTAATAAACACATTATCTATCTATCTATCTATCTATCTATCTATCTATATATATATATATATATATATATGCGTGTATATATATATATATATATATATATATATATATATATATATATATATTGTTTTAACAATATCAAGATATCAAGAAATAGATTGATAGTAACAGATACAGTAGTTCATCGTTAGTTGTTTCAAGACTATTCGGACAAATTCAAACATTATGTCGTTTCAAAATTTTCACAAGGACAGCCTTTTCTCAGACGTATTGAATAAAAAACACTTTAACAATAAACAGAATGGAATCAATTTCCCTAATGTGGAAAAGACATGGAAAAATATTATACCTGTATCTCATCCTTCCAAATTTTTTTAAAGATTTATATATTTACCTATTTTCGTATCTCTATTAAAAAAAAATCAATCGAATTATCATACAACGTTATCACTAATTAATTATGTTCACTTAATATATTTTACTAAAACTATTCATTAATTTCTTAAATTAAATTTCTTTATTTTTTATTTAAATTTAATTATTTTTTTAATACGGACTAATCAACTAAGTCATCAGCTATATTGTTACGATTCTATGTTAGTTTCGTATCTGGAATCTGCTTTGTTTATTTACAAAGATATCGGCTAACCTATTCGGAATACTATAAATAAAACTATATATATATATATATATATATATATATATATATATATATATATTACATTTTCACCCCAAATAAGGCACATTGCCACTTTGGTGTAACGGGCTACTATCAGGGGCAGCAACTACTGGGGCACTATGAAGGGATTTGGCCAGCAAGACGTCGGTTCACGTTACACTTGAACTTCTGCATGTCAGTATAGTTGGGAAAGCAGTGGCCTGGAATCAAATTCCAGAGTCTAGCGGTTCTGGTGAAGAAACTACTTGAGTAGAAAGATCTTTTACATCTAGGGATCTCTACTGCGTGGGGGTGGATTTAGCTGCCTGTCAGGTTTGTCGAGGGTGTCTACGTCGTGGGGGCACAAGTGTCTGCAGTTCGTCAGAGCATTCACCATTAAAATACTTGTAGAACAGGCAGAGGGATGCAACGTTTCGTCGATGGGACAGAGGCTGAAGTTTAGATTCCAGTTCAGGGCCTAGCAGATTAGCGACTCTCTTTTGAAACTTGTCCAGGTGCGAGAGACTAGCAGCAGATGCACCAGCCCAAATGTGACAACAGTACTCCATACATGGTCGAATGGTGGCCTTATAGAGTACAGGATACTTTCAGGTGTCGGTAGTTTTCTAGCACGGTAGAGAGAGCCTACCTTCTTCGCAGCGGCTCTAACAATGTTTTTAATGTAATTGTTCCAACTCATGTTTCCTGTGAACGTTAGGCCAGTCATTTTGAAAGATTTACTCTCAGGTAGGGAGTCACTGGCCATTACTATTGGTGGCAGAGAAGGTTTCTTGTAATATATATATATATATATATATATATATATATATATATATATATATATATATATATATATTGTTGTACCATTTATAGTACGGTTTCCTAGGTGTGGATCTTCTGACGCCCCCAATTCCCATTTCTCCCACATCATTACCCCCTAATCTACCTACTCGTCCGCACGAACCCTCCCATCTCCGGGGTATAAGTCACAACTAGATATTTTCTCATAAAGGAAATGAATGAAGCTTGATTATGCTTCACTGTCGCTAGATTTTTCGGTCTGATAATGTAGGTCTCTCAAAGATGAGATTCCTTTGAGACACGTCTGTAACTAATAATGATTGTATAATGAACATATATATATATATATACATATATATATATATATATGTGTGTGTGTGTGTGTGTGTATATATATATATATATATACAGGGTGGCCGAAAAGTCCCAGGACACTATACATGTATTTTTAATAAAACACAGTATTTTTTAATGAAACAAACAGTAAATACACTGATGTCAGTCATAACCTGAAAAAATAAATGAAATAAATTGTTTTAACAACATTACAATATTAAAATCAATCATATTTAACAGCATTAAAATATTAAAAATAGAGTGTCCTGGGACTTTTCGGCCACCCTGTGTATATATATATATATATATATATATATATATATATATATATATATATATATATATATATGAAAATATATATGGCAAGTAAGCTATACAGAATATTCCCCCGTCTCATTCTCGTGAGAATTCGTCAGGCTTATGCGAAACGTTGTGGTTAGCACGCTTTTTATATATGTAAATGCTATTGAATTTTCTAGTTTCCGACGTACCCATCCTATTCATACAATGGGAGGGCACTTACTGTATAAAGGAATATTTGTCCACAATTTCACCCTCCTTCTTTGTGTGTTTTATGGGAAGGGCAGATATTCATAACTTACTACATAGCTCTACGTATATATCGAGCACTGTTGAAGTAAATACACTGTTGAAGTAAATACTGAAAATTTACGCATAAAACTATATCTTTGTATATTAATGTATGCGATTAAATGAAATAGTTATTTATATATCTATAAAAGTGTATGTGTGTGGGTGTCTGTGTACATTTCCCTACGCAATAACTCTATCAATTTTCAGTCTGCAGACTCGAAATTTGATATACAGTGTACTGAGATTTGGGAAAATCTATGTGATCGGTTTTCGACCAGAAATTTGTCTGTTTAGCTGTCAAAGTTCAACAATTTGACCGTTGAAAACTCTGCAAAACTCCTTCGTCAATTTTGGGTCTAAACACTTGAAATTTTAGATGTACGTTCTTGGACATGGATCAAACTTAATAACTTCATTTGAGCCCAAAAGAATAAATGTAATAGGGTCAAATTTAAACAAAATTGACCGATTTTTTTCACCTCCAAACACTCGGACAACACCGGGCTGAATGCTAATATATATATATATATATATATATATATATATATATATATATATAGAGAGAGAGAGAGAGAGAGAGAGAGAGAGTTAATTTAATTATTATATTAAAGAAAATTATTATGACAGCCCCTTCAGAAATTCATTTCTTATCGTTGAGCACTTTCAGTTGAACTAAGTCGGTCAATTTAGCTCCTATGCATAGATCATCGTATAACGATCTGACTGACGTAAAGAACATTTAAAATAAAAATGTTAAAATACAACGTTATTTCTCGTGGTTAATGTTAGCCGAATGGATACGGTCTTTGCTAATTGAGCCAGAGATGGCTCGTGTTGCCGAATACGAATCCGCTGACTGGTGTAAATCGTGACACATGCACTGAAGATTCTCGAAAGGATGAAACACTGTTGTCTGTAGGTATTTAATTACTATAGTAAAAAAAAAAAAATAATTATATATATATACTAGCAAAAGTACCCGTCGTTGACTGGGTTCAAAAACAACCTACAGAAAATGGACTCTGATTTATGAAAGTATGATAGGTTATGAAAAGGAAGGGTTGTAAATTTGGGTTGAATTTGGGGATATCAAAACCAAAGCAAAATATGATGAAAGTAAAAATAAAATATATAAATCCCATAATTTATTACACCATACCCGTTAACACTGTAACAATATTCTGTGGATTTATATTAAAAAACCTTGTTAAACTTTGTGACATATTTCCATACTATGGAGGTCAGGCGCGAACGAACACCCATAATTTATTATACATGTTTCTTAAAACAGAAACATAATTATCAAAATATACTTACGCAGGTAGATATGAACAGTCTTTATTAAAGTTGGCGCCTATTTCCATTCTATGGAGGCCAGGCGCGAACGCAGACCCCACAATTTTATTATACCATCCCTATTTAAGTTAAAACATACTTATCAAAGTATTCTTATGTACATCTATATCAAAAACACTTGTAAACGTTTTTTTGTTTAATTTTTTATTTCTATACTTTGTGGACCAGGCGCGAACGCAGACCCAACAATTTTAATGAATCATCATTATGCCAGATCAAACATACCCATTCTTTTGTCTCGATACATCTTCTATCATTATATGTAATCAGTTTTTTTTTTAAATAGTCAACCATATAGGAGCCTATTCGTGACCAGACACACACACACACACACACACACGCACACACACACACACATTCAGCTTTATATTATATATATATATTTTTTTTTGTCTTTACATAAGCAGTAGTTTGTTGCTACACAGGCATGAGCATGTTTCGTTCTACTAGTATTTACTAACTACAGACCTCATCAGTCAACAACCTTTATTTTCGAAAACGGAATTCTAATTCCGTTTTCAAAAATAAAGGTAGTTGCCTGATGAGGTCTCTAGTAAGTAAATACTAGTAGACCAAAACATGTTCATGACTGTGTAGCAACAAACTACTGCTTATGTAAAGACAAATGTAACCTGCTCTACTTCTGTATTGAGCACTCTTGTATGAACCGCGTTATATTTCACTGGTTACCCTACCTTTGGAAAATAGCAATCTAAAATTATATATATATATATATATATATATATATATATATATATATATATATATATATATATATATATATTTATTTATTTATCTATTTATTTAAAAAAAACTATATATACATATTCAAAGGACGAACCAGCGCTTTCATTGCATTGAACCAGTCACCAGTCACCTGTGCATGATATGAAATCAATACAGCTCATCAGCGTCTTTTAAAAAGTGAAACATAGCGAAAATAAACAGAGAAAAACACCGGTTAACGGGCAGTGTCTTTGCTCGGAGATCCTGTTGTAAAGATAGACTTATAGACTTAAGTAAACGACGCTAAGAGATTCTGTTTACAGAAGAAAAGGAGAGTGGCAGGCAGGGTAATGTCGGGCGTGCGCGTGTGTGTGCGTGTATTTCCGCGCATGCGCGTGTTTATATGTATATTTAGTAGGGAATTTTTTGGGTAAGGAAAGGTACAATTAAAGGTAGATATAAACAAATAAATAAATTATACTATAAAATATACTAAAATAATTAAACATATATAAGAAGAAGAAGAAAAGAGAAGATGAAGAAAAAGAAGAAGGTATTATTTAAAAATCTTCCATAATAAATAATACTTATATTATGTATTATTAAGATGTACATACACATATAATATATTAAAAAAAGTATAAATAGAATTATACATAAATATATATATATATATATGTATATATATATATATATATATATATATATATATATATATATATATATATATGCTGGACTACCCGTGCCCCATTGGGTCAGTATGTCATATTAGCTATGGAATTAACACACACACACGCACACACACACGCACACACACACGCACACACACATATATATATATATATATATATATATATGTATATATATATATATATATATATCGTATTATATGAAAGGAACTCCGTGTATATATATATATACTAGCATGGGTACCCGGCGTTGCCCGGGTGTTTGGAGGTGTATGCTGAGCAAAAAAAAGGGGGTAATTTTTTAAACTTTGACCCCTATTATGACCCCTGTAAATTTATTGTTTTGGCCTCAAATCAAGTTATTAAGTTAGATCCATGTCCACGGAAGCTATATCTAAAATTTCAAGTGTGTAGACCCAAAATTGTCGGAGAAGTTTGGTAGAGTTCTCAAAGCTCAAATCGTTGAATTTTGACCCCTTAATCGCTAAATTTCTGGCTAAAAACCGATCACATAGATTTTTCCAAATCTCAGTACCCTGCATATCAAATTTCGAGTCTGTAGACTAAAAATTGACAGAGTTATTTCGTAGGGAAATGTACACAGACACACACACACGCACACACACACTTTCACTTTTATAGATATATAGATTTAAAATTTGAGTCTGACAGAATGACAAAATTATATTGCAAACCGATATATTAAACAAACGAACTTCAAAGAGACAAATGAACACATAAGTAAAAACAATTTGTATTAGAAAACATTTATTATTCCACGTCTTTTTTTACAGACCTGACGACTGAGGTTCGCTCTTAATAAAAATTGTTTTTTATAGTCTTAATTTTGACTTCCCTTTTCATAAAAAACTTAAAAAAAATCAAGAAAGAAAAGAAATTTAATTTTATTTTTTCATTAATTTCTTTCTGTGCAAAGCAATTCTTTCAAACTTACTCTGTTTCCAAAATCTTTTTATTTTATTCCCCTCCCCCTTCATTCATTTTCCCCCGCATCCTGGCAAGTATTAAAATAAACCATTTATAATATTTATTTATGGATTTATTTACTTATCATTTCTTTTGTATCGGTAAATGAATTCCATTTAAAAAAAAACTGTAAAAGTCACGTTAAAGGTGATTAAGTTGAAAAGTAAGTAAAAATTTACCCTTTTTACTTTTATACGATTTCTGATCACTTTGAAAAAGGTGTGTGTGTGTTTTAAAAATGTTTTTAACTGCTATAATCTCATTTATATATATATATATATATATATATATATATATATATATATATATATATATTATATATATATATATATATATATATATATATATAACAACGTGAATATTCATATCGTGGGTTTGTATTACTGTACACATAGATTCGAATAAGTTGCCAAAAAACAAATATATAAATAAATGTTATCAAAGGCAAGATAAGTTACTTTTCTACCTAACTGGATATATTTTTTGTGTTTTTATTCAATGTAATATATTTATTCAGCTCGAAAAACATACAGTGTTTACCGATGTGTTGGAAAATTCAAGATGGCGTTTCCACACCCTCTTTAACACCGTAAGTTTGGGAAAGGTGTTATAAATAAAAAACTATACAAAATACTATTACAAACCCGCCGAATATATGTCAACCTATGTCACGGTAACATATATTGAGCGAGTTTTTAACAGTATTTTTACAGGGCACATCGTAAAAACTGACCCATTAATTTTCCTGAAGTAAAAACTATATAGTTTTTAAACTTTTAAAACTATACATTATAAAAAGAAAACTGTTCGAGTGATTTTTTTTTACATGGGTGTCACCACTTATCAAGGCCCAGAGGCCACTCAAGGATAAGGGTTAATAGGTATACATTTGTCATTGTGATTTTAGCATAGTAAACAGTGGGAATTTTGTAACTTGGATTACTTGAAAAAGAAAACTGTTCGAATGATTGAAAATGAAAACAAAATAACAATGTAAATATATTGATAAGAAAAAAACAAAAACAAACGAAGTTTCCGTTTCAGGAACCCGAGTTTAATTTTATGTCGTAATCATTCAACTCGTTAGCGGTTTTATTCAGCGATTAGGGATAACCATACGACATATCTAATTACCAAAGCGATTTTTTTTTTATTATTAAAACTAAACCTGTTTAGTTTTAATGAACCAATTTTTTTAAAGCCAACACTTTAGTTATTTTGAGAGCGTGCAACTGCACCCGAAAGGTTTATTAGGAAACTCCAAATCCTTTTATGACTCGAAAAAAAAAGGCTTTTTATCGGCTTAAATGATAAACTAATGTTAAATATTAGTATTAAATATAATGAGATATCAATCTACACAATTTGCCATCGATTCTGAAATAAAATGAAATCCTGACATTGTGATAATTTTTGCAGGTGTTATGTGCCAAATATTGAAATAAGAATGTTTAAATTCAATTATTGTAATTTAAATCTTTAATTTTAAAGTCGATTTTATTTATAAAATATCTTTTTAGAAATCAATCTCAAAAACAATCTGAACAATAAATCTCTTTTGTTATGGCTAAGTTTTTGTCAAGGGTAGAAATTATAATAGACAAGTATTCATCCATGATGACATTTTACCGATTTCCTGGTTTACATGTATTCTTGCTAAATTTCTTCGAAAGAATTGACATAAACAATACTTCAACTAAATACGTATATTTCATGCAATAATGACTTTTGTTTCTTCTGACTTTTCCTAAACTAAACATAAAACATCAGTTAGGGTTAGTTTAACATTCTGTAAAAGTACCTTCCGTTTTTTTTTTGTTGTACTTCTGCAGAGAAGGTAAAAAAACGATAAAAACTGGATATATTTTTCATGTTTTTATTCAATTTAACATGTTTATTCAGCTCGAAAACCATACAGTGTTTACCGATGTGTTAGAAAATTCAAGATGGCGTCTCACACATTCTTTAACACCGTAGGTTTGGGAAAAGGTGTTATAAATAAAAAACTATACAAAATACTATTAAAAACCCGCCGAATATATGTCAACCTATGTCACGGTAACATATATTGAGCGAGTTTTTAACAGTATTTTAACCGGTTTTTTATTTATTACACCTTTTTCCAAACTTACCGTGTTAAAGAGAGAATCGGCCGCCATCTTGAATTTTCCAATACATCGGTAAACACTGTATGCTTTTCGAGCTGAATAAACATGTTAAATTGAATAAAAACACGAAAAATATATCCAGTTTGGTAGAAAAGTAATTTATCTTGCCTTTGATAACATTTATTTGTTATATATTTGTTTTTTGGCAACTTATTCGAATCTATGTGTACAGTAATAGAAACCCGAAATGAATTTAAGACCACGAGTGAAATGAGAAAATGAAGAAAATCACATTTACTGTGTGTGTTTACTGTTTATGTAAGTCAGCGGGTTTGGTTGCCATAACAACGTGACGGTAGTGAACGTGTGTGTGCGTGTGTGCGCGTGTGCTTGCTAGTACTACTACTAAGTTTGTAGGCGCGTTTGATTTCGTGTAGTTTAGTTTCGTATAATAGTTTCGTATTTTTTTAATTTGTAAATAACAAGTTATTAAAAAATTAAACCCTTCCAAGATGGACAATAAATAAAGCCATAATATTTTATGGTAAAGGTAAGAGCGTAGAAACCATTGTTTTTTAGGAGATGTGATTATTGGATTAACCAATCAGAAATCGTCTGTGGCACACACATCTCTGTTTTTATAGATATATAGATATATATATAACTACTTCATTTACTCACATAAAATTAATATACGAAAGTATAGATTTATGTGTAAACTTTAAGTATTTACTTCAAAAGTGCTCAATACGTAGGTAGAACTAGTTAGTAATTTATTAAATATATATGGCGATTAAGCTACACTGAATATTCGGCGTTTAATCCACTCTAGGATTCGTCAGGCTTATGCGCGAATTCTGTGGTTGTTTCTCGTTTTTATATGGTCCCCTTCTGTTGAGGATTTTAGTTAGCCAATCAGCTTTTTAGTATCCACCGCGCCCCTTCCTATCAGCCAATTGGGCATGCATTTTATCGAACAAAGAATCTGTTTTAGAACTAGGTTAGTGGTTTAAGGCAGACCTTTTTTATATATAAATATACATATGTGTACATACATATATGCAAATATATATATACATACATATATACATATATATATGCATACATATATGTGTGATCGTTTTTGTATATTCATGTTTATTTAATTTATTTATTTGTTTATTTTCTATTGTTTTTGTTAGTTTTAAAGCTATTTTGTATCGCTATCCTAGAGTAAATTTTATTTTGTGAACACAGTTATTTGCTATTTCTCTTCTACAGTTTAATAGATTTTGGGTTTTTTTTTAATATATATATATATATATATATATATAAATATATATATATATATATATAGTGTGTGTGTGTGTGTGTGTGTGTGTGTGTGTGTGTGTGTGTGTGTGTGTGTGGCTGTGTTAGTTCATTCCGTCTGAACTTTTAAATGCCAAGGCCGTTTTTTTTTTAAAATCTCACTCAAATGTACTTTATGTATCTGACCGTATTCTGAGATACGTACGTACGTACACACAGGGTGAAACGATCAATTTGTTGCCCTAAATTAAACAATATTACAGCTCTTTTTTTAACTTTTATTAATAAAATCAATTAAGATAGCTTGATTGTGTAGCAGAGTTGGCATATATTCAATGTAGCCGCCTTCAGCCTAAATTACCGCTTCGATATGGTCCCAGAACTGGGAACATGCCTTTTCCACAAGCGCCGGCGGGAGCTCGGCATATAATCGGCGGATGGCGACGACCAGACTAGTTTTTATTTTATGGTCATTGTGGTGCTATCATGTGGTGCTGCTCTCGATGTAGGACCAAACGAATTAGTCTAGCGAGTTCAGATCGGGGGAAGAAGCGGGGCAATGAGAAAAGGATACTAGGTTGTACTTATTTACAATGCCACCCCACGGGACAGAGTTAGACACCAGGGTCTTTTTTTAACGTGGAAAAAGATACAAAAATAAAAATTGTCTCAGTCGTGAAAGATTTCTCCTCCACCGAAAGAGAAGGGTACAAAGCTGTAGTACTCCTTCTGAACCCAAGCCTAGGTCTTTTGGGACATGTGGACATGTGGGTTGGCGCTGAGTCCTGCTTCCACACACAGGACCTGCCAGCGGCCACCTGATTACGCCAGAGATCACCACACTCTACCCCGCATCTAGGTACACTTTGGTGTTGACTTTCTAGCCGACGTCGAACATGTGAGTTGGCATGATGTGGCTGTCACTTGAAACCACACAAAAGACCATAACCGCGGCGGGAAAATTCGTTGAGCTCTGCCCTAAGCATTGAACAACGCAGATTTGCATTTTCTGGGTGCTGGAAATAGTCTTTTTATTATAACTTCAATTGTGTACAAATCTAATAAGCAATACAAACTTTTTTCATGTCATGTGTGAAAGTGGCGCTATGGTGCGGAGATGTGTCACTAAGAGCATGATTCGTACAGCGGCACATCTCCGCACCATAGCGTCGCTTTCACGCATGGCATGATAAAAAGTCCTTATTGCTTATTAGATTTGTACATAACTAGCCAATTAGTAGATGGTCGGAAACAAAACAAGTAAACTAATTTTTATTAAAAGGAAATGGAATCCTGTCGTATCTTCTAGAGAGAATTATATATATAAGTAATCCAGCAGAGTGCTCAATAATGAGGGAAATCCGAAAATAAGAGCGTATTTATATATATATATATATATATATATATATATATATTATTTTTTGTTTACAAAAAGTTTTTAGATGAGACAAGTTATTGGTACCGACGGTTTCAAACCCGATAATTAGGACCGTTTTAGATATCCATACCAAGCTCTGAGGCTGACGAGAGCTTGATATGGGTATCTAAAACGGTCCTAATTATCGGGTTGTAAACCGTCGGTACCAATGACTTGTCTCATCTAAAAACTTTTTTGTAAACAATATATATATATATATATATATATATATATATATATATATATATATATATAGGTGCGTGTGTGCGTGTGTGTGTGTGTGTGTGTGTGTGCGCGTGTGTGTGTGTGTGTGAATTACACTGCTGTTGTAAATAAACAGCTAATACACTGTAAAAGCCGTAGGTGAGTGTCTATTTAAATGTACATTTGAGGAGAGCAGTCACGGGTATCAATCATGAGCCAGTGGTTACACCTGCCAATTATCAACTTGATAGTTGTAGATTGTAGGTCTAATCTCCGGCTAGGGAATGTGCGCTAATCTAGCCGCACTGGTGCGATGTGATGAGGCGAAACAGTACATATATGGATGACGATATTTTTAGCCACCCTTTTTGGGGTAGAGCACGGTCGTTAATGTACATCAATCGCTACTTAAATAGATTAGCCTGGGTGCCCGGCGTTGCCTTGGTGTTTTAAAGGTGTTTGTTGAGCAAAAAAAAATACAAAATTTTAAAAGAGTGGTACGACTTGAACCCGTACCGCGAAGGGAGAAAAGAACGTGAAAAAAAAGTGATGTCGATTTTGTTGCGGCCATTGCCAAACCAGAAGTGACGAATGCTTAAATTAAGGCAAGACAATCGAAAAGATGGGATGTAGATAAGTGCCCAGTTAACGCTGAAGGAATTAATGTTTTTAGCTAATTTTTCGATATTTGTCGTCCGAAGGGTCGAGCTTTAAACCGATACCGATTTCGTAAAAATCCGTCTCCACTGTTAAAAGTTTTAGGCAGGCATACATGCATACATACATACATACATACATACATACATTTAAACAGACGGGTGAGATTTATATTATAGACAAGCAGTGGACGAGTGTCTATTTAAATAAACATTGTTGAGATCATTTGCGAGCCCCTCCAGTGGGTAGAACTGCCGACTATAAACACGATGATCATAGGATTTATCCTTGGCCGGAAAATGTTCTGGTGTAGCCAGACTGAGTAGTTGTGATACAACGAAACAGTACTGTATGTGGATTACTATATATATATATATATATATATATATATATATATATATATATATATATATATATATATATATACAATTCCAGGTTATTTTCCAGTGGTGAGAGAACGGGTGCATTCTTAAAGAATGCTCAATACCGATGTGACGCAAGATATATTTTTATTTGTTTTGCATGAGTATTTATATGTCGCTACACATTTATGAGCATGTTTCGGTCATCTAGTTACAAGTAACTAGAGATCTCCTCAGACGATATGGCTTATACAAAGTAGAGTCCACATGTAGACGAGGCGTATTCAATAAGTTTCCAAACATTTTTGTAGAAGCCTTTAAAATTGTCTTGAATATTCAGTATGTTGTTACTACATATTCAACTAGATGACTGACCAATTTTTTTTTATTCCAGATTCAAATGAACAGCTACAGCAGGAAGTGAAGTACACCCTACTAAAGCTGATTGTCACAGCTTGTTTTTTTTAATATACAATCTGGACGTGGGGATACTTTAGAAGAACGATATGCAATAGAATTCTATTTTAAATTTGGGAAACCTATGGAATATTTTAGACTGGTTGTGGACCATCTTGCCTTAATTGATCATCAATTTTTGGGTGACATGAGAGATTAAGGAAAGCAGACAGTCAATAATAGATGATGAGAGAGGTGGGAGAAGTAAGGAAGTCAAAACACCAGAGTTGATTGGCCAAATAAAGAATTACATGGATAAGGTCCGTTCCGTGTCTATAGAGACAATAAGTACAGTTTGATGTAAGTGTAGAAACTGTTCACATAATTACTCGCGAGAAACTGAAAATGCGGAGATTTTCGCGAAGTTTGTCCCTATTTATTAGACGAGCGTCAAAAGAGTTTTCTAACTTGTTTACATTAGACTTGAAGACAACCATATTGTACTCAGCTGGAACGCAGTAAAACGGAAGACAGTTTCATAGGCGTGCAGTTCTAATAAAGAAGCTTTGCTCGTGGAATCTACGTTTAGTTTTAGTATAAGTCAGATTTCGTTCATTGGTTATTCTCTTAGCTTAAGGAAAATCTCAAAGGCTTCCGTTATAAGCGTAAACTATATCCGATGGTGGAGCCCAAGCTTGCAGGCTTTGGGGAGTGTGGGGCCACCCTTTAATTGTCATTGTTCCCAGGTCTACTCTGACCCGGAGTGGTAGTATCTGTTGGGATCCCAACTATGGGTTAAATAGAAACCGACTTGAAATCTTTATAATGTACGTACTTGTCACTAAAAATCGTAAAATTTGATTTTCTTCAAAAAAAAAAAAATCGTACTTGATTGATAAAATATTCGATGGTCTGCATGTACTGCCCTTGTTGACCCATATTTCCTCCAGGGGTCGTTAGTGGCGTTATCTCTCAAACCAGATGGCGCGTGCCAAATCTTCGATTAAATCTCCGATAATATTTGATTTTCTTAAATAAAAAAAACTACTTGATCGATTTACGTAATTTTTGGAATATGACATCTTCATGCAGTGACAAGTACGTACATTATAAAGATTTTTTTCAGATTTTTATTGTATAAAAGATTTGTTGTGGCCCATTTATAGACTTGCATCGAAAAAAAATGTATATATATATATATATATATATTCTATTAAAAATGTTTCTTTAAAATAACTGGATTTGGCATTAAATAACCTGAAAAAGGGTTGATATGTCGTAAAACAAAAAACAACCAATCAACTACTAATCCGTTATCAGACAAGTGTGGAGATGAAGAGGGTGTTACAAGGATCATTGACAGCTCACCCAAGAGGACTTCCATGGGGGCCTTCCAGAAATTGATGAGGCGGTGTAAGTGCATTGCAGCCAAAGGCGAATACTTCGAATAGGACTAGCGTCTCATGTGTCTACTATTTAAAAAATAAAGTGCCCATAAGGAAAAAGTCAGGAGACTTATTGAAGCCCATCGTATATATGTGTGTGCGTGAGTCGATGGAATATCACTAAAATACTTATGCGTTTATGCATACGTAGATGTGATTTTTTTTCTTTCTTAACTACCGTGCGAGAATGGCAGCAGTACGACCAACTAGTGAAGAAAGGTCATTTTTCCTGAAGAAAACTTGAAGTGCGTATACGTCACGAAAAGAGCAAAACCAATTCCTAAGAGAATCAGAGACATCCACTAATGCGACGACATCATTTCTCGTAACAGATATAGATATGAAACAGATGGAGCTGTTCACGGCAGCAATACGAGACATCGTAGAAGTTCGCGGAGAACTCGATTTGTAGATGATTTGCAATTTTCTCCAATCCATTGGTCCGTGTGATCAGTCTCGGCTGGGAAATAATTGCGAGCTGTTTCAATAGACGAGGATGAATAGCATTGAATATTTCTTGAAATAGATTTCAATTTCTTTAATTTGAGCAAACTTTTTTTTTAATCAAAATAACTCATTATTGTGGCCCTGGATAGTTCACTAAAGAAAACACGGACACGGAGATGAGTTAGAAAAAAAACATATTAAAACATAAAGCAGCATATACAAAGAGCAATTGTATACTGACCAGGAGAGGATGTGACACAAGGTAGGAACGTCAGCGCCGAAAAGAGGATAAGCACTCTGCCTCTGCAAATATAATCTTATGAGCATTGCGATATTTCCACTGAGGGCACCTCAGACAACAAGCGATGAACTTGCTAAGGTGGACCTATTGCATCAGTCCCGATGCAAAAAGATCATCAAATTGGCCCACTTCGATTTGCATGTACTACGAAGCATAGACTAATATTTACCAAACTCCCATCGCCAGAGGATGTGGCACAAGGTCGAAAGTTGCGAAAATAAGTCAATACTCCAAAAGAATGAACATTAGGTCCTACAAAAATATGCCTGATTAGCCCCGTCGGCATTCCCCGGCGAGGGCGCCTAAGACAACCAATAAACTTGCTTCTCCCGAACGCCAGGCTACACACAATATTTTTCATCAGTCAAACAGCTAAAATGTCATCGAAATGGCCCAGTTTCTGAGAGGCGTAATTCTAAGTTAATTCATACGTTCTTTCTCCTTCTCTCTCTCTCTCTCTCTCTCTCTCTCTCTCTCTCTCTCTGTCTTCCCCCTTGGGAATTTACATCGTTATATATAAGCTAGGTATGAATATATATTTATTCTTAAGGATTACCGTTTAAATAAATAAACGGAACATTATGAATTTTGGAATATATATTCTGGGCAACGCAGATAGTAATACGTAACATTATTGTTCTTTTAATGTTTCCATTCTAAGAGATTTGTGCACATGAATTTAGTAAATATTTATATATATATATATATATATATATATATATATATATATATATATATATATATTTATTTACCAGTGGTAAAAAAAACCGGACTAAAGTGCTCAATGTGTAGTCAGAGCAGTATATAAGAAATTTATTACTGTGAGTCCAGAATGAGTTTACAAATTGTTTCAACTAGAGGAGAATCCTCAAAGAGAGGAAAAATCCAACTAGCATCATCAGAATTCATAGATGGACTAAGTTATAAAGTCAAATAAAAATGGAAAGATCGTAGATAAAGGGGAGTTAGAAAAGAAGGGGGAGTGGTGGGGAGAGGACGTTGGAGTTTAAAGTAGTAGGAGTGTATTAAAAAAAAAGAGAGGGGTTTATAATTAAATATTAATTATGTGTAAATTCTTATATACGTGTTTTTTAACAGTTTAAACTTAAAAGACGCTACTTTTGTTGATAACGGCATAAGTAACAGTTAATTTAAAGGATCACCATGGCAACAGGTTGGAAAGTTAATGTTAGTGAAGGAACGGGTTGAAAATGGGGTTTAAAGTAATTTAGCCGGGCGGGGAGAGATTGAAAGATATTTATTGTTTATAAAATGGAAAGAAAAAGAAAAGGAAAAATAAGTTAATGAATTATACTTTACAGGTTTATTTTAATAGTGTGATGATATATATAATTAAATATAATAAATAAATTAGCCGGGCAGGTAGAAATAATACGTTACAGGTTTATTTTAATAAAATAAAATAAAATAGGTGAAGGAACGGGTTGAAAATGGGGTTTAAAGTAATTTAGCCGGGCGGAGAGAGATTGAAAGATATTTATTGTTTATAAAATGGAAAGAAAAAGAAAAGGAAAAATAAGTTAATGAATTATACTTTACAGGTTTATTTTAATAGTGTGATGATATATATAATTAAATATAATAAATAAATTAGCCGGGCAGGTAGAAATAATACGTTACAGGTTTATTTTAATAAAATAAAATAAAATAGGTGAAGGAACGGGTTGAAAATGGGGTTTAAAGTAATTTAGCCGGGCGGAGAGAGATTGAAAGATATTTATTGTTTATAAAATGGAAAGAAAAAGAAAAGGAAAAATAAGTTAATGAATTATACTTTACAGGTTTATTATAATAGTGTGATGATATATATAATTAAATATAATAAATAAATTAGCCGGGCAGGTAGAAATAATACGTTACAGGTTTATTTTAATAAAATAATATAAAATAGGTGAAGGAACGGGTTGAAAAGGGGGTTTAAAGTAATTTAGCCGGGCGGAGAGAGATTGAAAGATATTTATTGTTTATAAAATGGAAAGAAAAAGAAAAGGAAAAATAAGTTAATGAATTATACTTTACAGGTTTATTTTAATAGTGTGATGATATATATAATTAAATATAATAAATAAATTAGCCGGGCAGGTAGAAATAATACGTTACAGGTTTATTTTAATAAAATAAAATAAAATAGGTGAAGGAACGGGTTGAAAATGGGGTTTAAAGTAATTTAGCCGGGCGGAGAGAGATTGAAAGATATTTATAGTTTATAAAATGGAAAGAAAAAGAAAAGGAAAAATAAGTTAATGAATTATACTTTACAGGTTTATTTTGATAGTGTAATGATATATATAATTAAATATAATATATATATAAATAAATAGCCGGGCAGGTAGAAATTATACGTTACAGGTTTATTTTAGTGAAATAAAATAAAATAGGTGAAGGCTTAAGTAAGTAACTTAAATAATAGAAAAAAAAAAAAAAAAACATTTTTAATAAGTAACACACAAATATAAGCACACGCATAAATATGTACAGCAAATGCACATACGTAAATGGGGGAAAAGCACATGCGTGATCACACATACACATATATATATATATATATATATATATATATATATATATATATATATATACATATACATATATACACAAACATACATATACAAACACATATATATATATGTACACATACACAGATACGTAAAAATACACGCATATATACATATATAAATATATATGCAAGTACACATACATCCAGATGCAAACACTTACACATACATATATATATACATATACATATACATACATATACATACATATAAATATAAATTAGCTGGGAGGGGGGGGGGAATTGAAAAATATTTTATAAATAATTATTAAATTTTCAGGCGTTGTAGTTGAAGGAAAGAGAGAAAGAGAAAAATATAAATTAATGAATTATAAGTTACAAGTTTATTTTACTAATATAGAAATAGGTAAGAATATCAGTAAGTTAATCAAATAATAAAATTCATAAAATTATTAGGGAGATATTTATAATAAGTGAATAAAACACATACACACAGAAAAACACACACACAAATATACATGTAGAAGATACGTAACCAAATACAAATATATATAAAAAAACACATACATATACACACATATAGAAGATACGCACAAACACAAATACATATATATACATACATATACACACACACATATATATACACACATATAAATACATACATACACACACATATACATACATATACAAACACACACACATACACACGCACACACACACACATATATATATACATGTGCACATATATATACACATATATATATATATATAAATTAGCTGGGCAGGGAGAAATTGAAAAAAATAATTTTTTGTTTTTAATTTATTATTTATAGTTTTTTGAATTGTCGGGCGTTAAGTTGGAAGAAAGAAATGAGAAATAGAAGGGTAAATAGGTGAATTATACGTTATAGGTTTATTTAATAAAGTAAAAAAACTAAGGATATAAGTAAGTTAATTAAATAATAAAAATTAATATAATTATTAATAAAATGTAGATAGTAAGTAGATAACAAAAACACACAAATACATACACATGAGTACACATGTAAAAAATACACACATCAATGGGGGAGAAGCATGTGCTTGAGTATATGTACAAACACAAATACGAAAAATATGTAAATAAGCTTCGTGTTAAAAAATATGATAATTATTATTGAAAGAATTAGTAAGAGGTAAATGTAAGAGAAAAGCGTATTATATATGTTATATGTAGATGGTAAATTAAATAATTAATTAAAATAGAAGGTAAGTAAATGATTAGTTGTTAACAAGTAGATAATAGACCGAGAGGCAAGTCGAAGGATACCAATTGTGATAAGTACGTAATTGAAATAATAGAAATCGAGACCTGATTATGGAAATAGCCAATAAGAGACTATGGGGCGAGAACCTTTAAATAATGACATAAGGAGTGATTAAGGCAAAGGGGGGGGGGGTTACAAAAATGAGTTTGGTAAAGAGAGATGTAGCTAAAAAATGGTGGGATAAATAGGTGGGGGTTCTGTGGAGGGGTTCTTTTAAAATGAATGGGGGACTATATAGTTTAGGTTGTAAATAAGGTGTGTGTAATTCGTTAGTGTTAGATTTTAGGGGTGGGTTATAGTTATTATTAGAAGGGTGAGAAGTTGCTTAAGAGGTGGGATTTATAATGTTTACAATTAAGTGAGGTTTCAGTTTTTTTATTTAGAAGTTTATCTCTATCTCTAAAATTAGTAATCAGTAATTTTTCAGTTAAGCATAAATAACATGGGGAGTTTAGTGATTTACAGGTACTAGCTCTATTAAGAATTTCCCAGCTAATAATTGGGGTGAGGTTGTTTCGGGTAAGTAGTAGATAGTGGTTAGTTAATGAAGTACTATTTGGGTGGTTGGGGTTATTTAGGGAGCATTTATGCACTCTAAATCTGTCTTTGAACGTGGTGCTTGAAAGGCCAATGTAAATTTTTTTGTTTTGTGGGTCTTCAGCAGGGGCAATAGTTGCTTTGTAAACCACATTTGTTGAGAGACAATTTTGCTGGAGCGGGCATTGGGGTTTGTTAAGGCAGTTACAATTATTTTGACCATTGTTATTATAGTTGTGGTTATTTAATATTTTATTGTTGTGTTTTTTAATTTTATTTTCTAGATTATTTGTGCAACTGTAGCTAAGCTTAATAGTGTTCTTATTAAAAATTTTATGTAGAATATTACTAGGGGGGAAGTGGTGATTAAGAAGCATGAAGAATTTTTTACCTAATTTAGTTTTTATCATATTATTATAGGGAGGGTTAAACCAGAGGACTTTGCGGGATCTGTTATTCCTATTTGTATTGTTGGGTTTATTAGGGTCCAAGTATGTAATATTAGGGTTGGAATATCCAGATTCCTTTAAAGCATTTTCAAAGAAGGGTTTGTGTAGGTTAAGAATACCTAACAAGAACAAGGCTGCATTTATTCAATTTGACATAGTTAATTACTACCCTTCTATTTCTAAACACCTTTTTGACACTGTCTTGGATTTTGCTTCTACCTTCTCCGATGTTCAACCATTTGAAACTGACATCATTCTGAAATGCCGTAAAACTGTCCTACTAAGCCAGGACTCTCAATGGACTAAAAAAGACCAACCTACCTCCTTCGACCTTGCGATGGGTGCTTTTGATGCAGCTGAGGCTACTGACTTAGTAGGCCTTTTCATCCTATATAATATCACAAAATTTATCCCCAACAACAACGTGGGACTTTACAGAGATGATGGCCTTATCATTGTTGAAAACGCAAGCGGCCCAAAGTGCGAAGGCATTAAAAAGAACATTATCAGGGAACTGAAGAATATGGATCTAAAGATTGAAGTAACTTCCAACTTAAAAACAGTAAATTTTCTAGATGTTACCTTTTACCTCCCTAATAATACTTATGAACCATACACTAAAAATAATACATACCCCCTATATATACACCCTATGTCCAACCACCCCAAACACATTATTAAACATATCCCTAAATCAATAGAAAAAAGGCTTAGCACAAACTCATCTAACTCCAGCATTTTTAACCTACACAAACCCTTCTTTGAAAATGCTTTAAAGGAATCTGGATATTCCAACCCTAATATTACATACTTGGACCCTAATAAACCCAACAATACAAATAGGAATAACAGATCCCGCAAAGTCCTCTGGTTTAACCCTCCCTATAATAATATGATAAAAACTAAATTAGGTAAAAAATTCTTCATGCTTCTTAATCACCACTTCCCCCCTAGTAATATTCTACATAAAATTTTTAATAAGAACACTATTAAGCTTAGCTACAGTTGCACAAATAATCTAGAAAATAAAATTAAAAAACACAACAATAAAATATTAAATAACCACAACTATAATAACAATGGTCAAAATAATTGTAACTGCCTTAACAAACCCCAATGCCCGCTCCAGCAAAATTGTCTCTCAACAAATGTGGTTTACAAAGCAACTATTGCCCCTTCTGAAGACCCACAAAACAAAAAATTTTACATTGGCCTTTCAAGCACCACGTTCAAAGACAGATTTAGAGTGCATAAATGCTCCCTAAATAACCCCAACCACCCAAATAGTACTTCATTAACTAACCACTATCTACTACTTACCCGAAACAACCTCACCCCAATTATTAGCTGGGAAATTCTTAATAGAGCTAGTACCTGTAAATCACTAAACTCCCCATGTTATTTATGCTTAACTGAAAAATTACTGATTACTAATTTTAGAGATAGAGATAAACTTCTAAATAAAAAAACTGAAACCTCACTTAATTGTAAACATTATAAATCCCACCTCTTAAGCAACTTCTCACCCTTCTAATAATAACTATAACCCACCCCTAAAATCTAACACTAACGAATTACACACACCTTATTTACAACCTAAACTATATAGTCCCCCATTCATTTTAAAAGAACCCCTCCACAGAACCCCCACCTATTTATCCCACCATTTTTTAGCTACATCTCTCTTTACCAAACTCATTTTTGTAACCCCCCCCCTTTGCCTTAATCACTCCTTATGTCATTATTTAAAGGTTCTCGCCCCATAGTCTCTTATTGGCTATTTCCATAATCAGGTCTCGATTTCTATTATTTCAATTACGTACTTATCACAATTGGTATCCTTCGACTTGCCTCTCGGTCTATTATCTACTTGTTAACAACTAATCATTTACTTACCTTCTATTTTAATTAATTATTTAATTTACCATCTACATATAACATATATAATACGCTTTTCTCTTACATTTACCTCTTACTAATTCTTTCAATAATAATTATCATATTTTTTAACACGAAGCTTATTTACATATTTTTCGTATTTGTGTTTGTACATATACTCAAGCACATGCTTCTCCCCCATTGATGTGTGTATTTTTTACATGTGTACTCATGTGTATGTATTTGTGTGTTTTTGTTATCTACTTACTATCTACATTTTATTAATAATTATATTAATTTTTATTATTTAATTAACTTACTTATATCCTTAGTTTTTTTACTTTATTAAATAAACCTATAACGTATAATTCACCTATTTACCCTTCTATTTCTCATTTCTTTCTTCCAACTTAACGCCCGACAATTCAAAAAACTATAAATAATAAATTAAAAACAAAAAATTATTTTTTTCAATTTCTCCCTGCCCAGCTAATTTATATATATATATATATGTGTATATATATGTGCACATGTATATATATATATGTGTGTGTGTGTGCGTGTGTATGTGTGTGTGTGTTTGTATATGTATGTATATGTGTGTGTATGTATGTATTTATATGTGTGTATATATATGTGTGTGTGTATATGTATGTATATATATGTATTTGTGTTTGTGCGTATCTTCTATATGTGTGTATATGTATGTG
Organism: Euprymna scolopes; assembly: GCF_053919585.1. Lineage (NCBI taxonomy): Eukaryota > Metazoa > Mollusca > Cephalopoda > Sepiida > Sepiolidae > Euprymna > Euprymna scolopes. The sequence continues at coordinate 6,451,147 of NC_136521.1, read as the reverse complement.
TTTTTTTATATATATTTGTATTTGGTTACGTATCTTCTACATGTATATTTGTGTGTGTGTTTTTCTGTGTGTATGTGTTTTATTCACTTATTATAAATATCTCCCTAATAATTTTATGAATTTTATTATTTGATTAACTTACTGATATTCTTACCTATTTCTATATTAGTAAAATAAACTTGTAACTTATAATTCATTAATTTATATTTTTCTCTTTCTCTCTTTCCTTCAACTACAACGCCTGAAAATTTAATAATTATTTATAAAATATTTTTCAATTCCCCCCCCTCCCAGCTAATTTATATTTATATGTATGTATATGTATGTATATGTATATGTATATATATATGTATGTGTAAGTGTTTGCATCTGGATGTATGTGTACTTGCATATATATTTATATATGTATATATGCGTGTATTTTTACGTATCTGTGTATGTGTACATATATATATATGTGTTTGTATATGTATGTTTGTGTATATATGTATATGTATATATATATATATATATATATATATATGTATGTGTGATCACGCATGTGCTTTTCCCCCATTTACGTATGTGCATTTGCTGTACATATTTATGCGTGTGCTTATATTTGTGTGTTACTTATTAAAAATGTTTTTTTTTTTTTTTTTTCTATTATTTAAGTTACTTACTTAAGCCTTCACCTATTTTATTTTATTTCACTAAAATAAACCTGTAACGTATAATTTCTACCTGCCCGGCTATTTATTTATATATATATTATATTTAATTATATATATCATTACACTATCAAAATAAACCTGTAAAGTATAATTCATTAACTTATTTTTCCTTTTCTTTTTCTTTCCATTTTATAAACTATAAATATCTTTCAATCTCTCTCCGCCCGGCTAAATTACTTTAAACCCCATTTTCAACCCGTTCCTTCACCTATTTTATTTTATTTTATTAAAATAAACCTGTAACGTATTATTTCTACCTGCCCGGCTAATTTATTTATTATATTTAATTATATATATCATCACACTATTAAAATAAACCTGTAAAGTATAATTCATTAACTTATTTTTCCTTTTCTTTTTCTTTCCATTTTATAAACAATAAATATCTTTCAATCTCTCTCCGCCCGGCTAAATTACTTTAAACCCCATTTTCAACCCGTTCCTTCACCTATTTTATTTTATTTTATTAAAATAAACCTGTAACGTATTATTTCTACCTGCCCGGCTAATTTATTTATTATATTTAATTATATATATCATCACACTATTATAATAAACCTGTAAAGTATAATTCATTAACTTATTTTTCCTTTTCTTTTTCTTTCCATTTTATAAACAATAAATATCTTTCAATCTCTCTCCGCCCGGCTAAATTACTTTAAACCCCATTTTCAACCCGTTCCTTCACCTATTTTATTTTATTTTATTAAAATAAACCTGTAACGTATTATTTCTACCTGCCCGGCTAATTTATTTATTATATTTAATTATATATATCATCACACTATTAAAATAAACCTGTAAAGTATAATTCATTAACTTATTTTTCCTTTTCTTTTTCTTTCCATTTTATAAACAATAAATATCTTTCAATCTCTCCCCGCCCGGCTAAATTACTTTAAACCCCATTTTCAACCCGTTCCTTCACTAACATTAACTTTCCAACCTGTTGCCATGGTGATCCTTTAAATTAACTGTTACTTATGCCGTTATCAACAAAAGTAGCGTCTTTTAAGTTTAAACTGTTAAAAAACACGTATATAAGAATTTACACATAATTAATATTTAATTATAAACCCCTCTCTTTTTTTTTAATACACTCCTACTACTTTAAACTCCAACGTCCTCTCCCCACCACTCCCCCTTCTTTTCTAACTCCCCTTTATCTACGATCTTTCCATTTTTATTTGACTTTATAACTTAGTCCATCTATGAATTCTGATGATGCTAGTTGGATTTTTCCTCTCTTTGAGGATTCTCCTCTAGTTGAAACAATTTGTAAACTCATTCTGGACTCACAGTAATAAATTTCCTATATATATATATATATATACAGGGTGTTCCTAAACATGTGACGTCATTTCGCAGGCCATTAATTTGGCAATTTTCGTTGACATGACCTCATATTTTCGCAGCTTGTATAGAAACAGGTCAAGATTTTATGTTAATGTTTGATATTAATCTCTAACGTTGAAGAACTCAAACAGAGAATATATATATATGTGTGTGACGTCATTTCGCAGGCCATAATTTGGCAATTTTCGTTGACATGACCTCATATTTTCGCAGCTTGTATAGAAACAATTCAAGATTTTATGTTAATGTTTGATATTAATCTCTACCGTTGAAGAACTCAAACAGAGAATATATATATATATATATATATATATATATATATATATATATATATATATATCGCAGAGTTCGAATCTATCGACTGGTCTTAATCGTGACATCCTGCACTGATGATTCCCGAAATGATGAAACACTAGTGTCTGTTGGTATTTAATAATTATTAAAGTAAATGATTATGTCAACCGCTTTTAACCTCAAGGACCGCCTCGATAAGGTCCGGAACTGGGAGCATGCCTTTTCTGCAAGCGCCGGCGAGGGTTAGGCGAATACTTGGCAGATCAGGCTGGCTTTAATGGGAGTTCATGTTGGTGATGTTCTGGACATATGTCTTTGAACACTTTCAGTTGAATTAAAGTCGGCCAATTTAGCTCTTATTCCCAGATCCTCATATAATGATTAGATCACTCTGACTGGCGTTAAAGCATTTAAAAATAGATGTTTAAATTCAACATATATTTATAGTTATATAAAGCCGGTGCTCAGAGGCTAAAACTCGAGGGTAAATGGTTGTATATTATGGTTTCGATTCCAGCTGATGACACCTAAGTCATATATGTATGTGTGTGTTTTGATCTCTCTACAATATATCAAGTTCAATATAACAGTTGAGAGATAATTGTCTCTATAATTATAAATACGTGTTGGAGACAGGACGGTCTGCTGTGTGATAGACGACCCCGTCACCATGTGTGTAATGGTGGATGCATTTAATGGTAGAGGAATTGAAAAGGCAAAAGGTCTCATAATGAGGACGAAAACATACCGTTATATATCAGCGAAGGAAGTGCAATTTATTTACATAAATATACATGAAGAAGCGATAGAAAGAATAAGAGTTCATTGAAAGATGAGTAACGTTACTTGCGGTTGACTGGCTAGTCAGGAACGCGGTGGTGGCCCATGGCTCCACCGGAGCGGTGTTTGTTACATCTTGACTGCTTGAAGGTCCAGTGCTGGTTGTTTGGTTTGGTTGTTTTGTTTTACGGCATATCAACCCTTTTCAGGTTATATAATGCCGAATCTGGTGATTTTGAAGAACGATTTTTTAATATAGTATATTTGTTTTTTAAGTCGTATTCTATTTAACCCATAGTTGGGACCCTAACAGGTACTACCACTCCGGGTCAGAATGGACCTGGGAGCAATGGCAATTAAAGGGTGGCCTCACATTCCCTAAGGCCTGCAAGCTGGGGCCTCACCATCAGATATAGTTTAAGGTCATATCCAGGACCAATACACCGAAGGTCCAGTGCGAAATAGGAAGAAATATGGGGAACAGGAAGTGACGTAGCTAGGTCGCTCTTCTGAGTTAAAGGGCGACAATCGAGTTAGGCTGGGAGTTTTCAACTCCCACATACGTAATCTACCTGGATTAAAATATCATATTTAAGCACATCCTACAACCGAACAACGCCGGACGACCTGCTAGTTTATCAGTAAATCTACGTGCAACGGTTGATATGCCGTAAGTTGGAACTAATGTAACACTATGAATAAATATTTATAGGTATTATAAATTTTTAAAGTTTTGTATACCATATTTTTTTAAACGGCCAAAAAAAAAAAAAATTAAACACACAAATAGAACGAACATCAAATGTTGAAAATGATAGCTGGAAAAATGATTGGATCACTCTGTCACTCCAGCAAGTATCTCACTGCCGATGCAATCCTCTATCTGTATAAGAGTCAGATGCGTCGTAAAATGGAGTACTTTTGCACAAATCTGGGCAAGAGCTGGTCGGCGTGTCCTAGACTGCCTTGATAAAGTTCAATCTCGGCTTCGAAACAAAGTACATTATCAAGGCCAAGAGACCATTCGAGGATAAGTATTAACGAGTGCGCAGTAGAAATTGGACAATATAGTAATCGTTACTAATTGAAATTCGGTAAATTTGTTAGCTTATATGAGACGGCTCCTCAAAAACTTGTTTACGTTAGACTTGAAGACAGCCATATTGTACTCAGCTGGAACGCAGGAAAACGGAAGACAGTTCCATAAGGGTGCAGTTCTAATAAAGTTCTAATAAGGAACCTACGTTTAGTTTTAGGCACAGATAAAACTTGGGGGAAATTATTGATAGTATTTTCTGTTAGACAGTGCTTTCTTGTGAAAATTTTGCGAGGGGGGACCATTGGTTGGAGACCAGTCGAGCACTTGCTGTGAAAATAACGATAAAGCAGACACAAACTCGCAACATCTCTTCTGTGATAAAGAGATTGCAGGGAAAGAGAAAAGGATATCCCTATGAGGCTACGAAGTCTATTTTGAACTCTATCAAGGCAGGATACGTCCTTTCTAGCAGCTTCTGCCCAAATGTGGCAACAGTACTCCATCCTGGCTCTTATATAGATAGAGAACTGCATCAACAGTGAGATATCTACTGGATCCATAGAAGGATCCCACTATTTTTCCAGCTGCCTTGGCAACGGATGTAATGTATGTGTTCCATTTAAGATCATGAGTAAAGGTCAAGCCCAGAAGCTTGTCAAAACATGAGGCTTCCCCAAGACGAGAGGCATTCATTTCAATTGATGCCAGACGGGGATCAGAGCGTTTATGATGTAAAGATAAAAGCTTGGTTTTAGATGCATTAAAAGTAACAAGCCACCTCTTTCCCGTTGTACCACCTGCTCGAGATCAGAGGAGAGAGAATCAGAGAAATTGGTCGTTTATGGTCTTAAATGTGCTACCATAGATGGTAGCGTCATCAGCATAAATGTCTATGAATGATGTAAGGATGTGATACCCTTTTCTCTCCCCTGCAACCTCTTTTCTACAGAAGCGGCGTCGCGCGCTTGTTTCTGCTCTCTCGCTATCTTCCTGTAAAGTGCTAGACTGAACTCCAATCTATGCCTCACCTCTTGCTAAATTTTCACAAAAATCACGTAGCTACAACCGTTTTAAATGATTCCTCCCCCTACACTCGATTTTGGGTCTAAATCTAAACGCAGATTCTATGAACAAAACTTCTTTCCTAGAAATTCACACCTGCGAGACACTGCTCCGCTGGTCTTCTGCCCTGTTGAATACAACAAGGAAATCATCACATCCAGTGTAAACAAGTTCTTGCCGAGCCGTCCCTATAAATAATAAAATTCCACCGAATTTACATCATTAGCGATCATTACAGTACCATTTTATAAGCATTAGCGATTATCCTCGAGTGGTCTTCTGGCATTGATAAGCGGTACCTCCTAAGCAAAAAAAAAAAAAAAAAAAAAGACCGCTTATAGATATTCAACCTCTTTTACATGCAGCCCTATATTCTAACAACGGAGCCACTCCAACTCGAGCTGAACAAAACAGTAAATAAATAAATACAAAAAGCCGATGCGTGCAGCTATCAATCAACAGACTTCTGCCCGTCTTCCGGTTCTGCATATTTTCAAAAAGGAACCATTCAGTAAATTCTTTCTTCTTGTTTAATCTCCCCGCGACGTGGATCCCGGCCCCACTTTTCCACCCTCGTTTACGCTTCCCTTTCCCTGCAACCTGCAATTTCGAGGTTCTCTTGCAGCTCGCCATCCAAAAACAAACCTCCGCCGCGGAAATCCCTGCGTTGTGTTACATGGACTGCCCTCCGCCAATCCGACGCATCGCTCTACCCCTGGTACTACACACGCACACTCTGAATGTAGTGGTTTGGTGTGTCCAGGAATCCAGTTAGAACGCCCCCTTCGCCTCCCAATCCCCAAGTCGATCCCGTTGCTCCCCCCCCCCCATACACGCACCTGGCCCCGACCACGCCCTCCATGCTTAAAATCGACGCGGTTGTCAGTGACTTGTTGCTAAGCATGGCCACGCGGTATGACTCATAGTTAAGGGAACACTGCTCTTTGGTTTTGAGAGATTGTTTTTATTCTTGATTTTGTGAAGCGGGATTTAGGGGGGGGGCAGGAACATATACAGGAAATGAGGAGGAGGGGGGAAATGAAAGGAATAAAAAGATAAGGAAAGAGAAAAGAAAAAATTAATTGGGGTAAAAGAGGATGAGATGATGTGTGAGTGGACGGAGAGAGAGAGAATAAGAGAGAAAGAAGGAGAGAATTAGAGAGAGAATCAGAGATAGAGAACCAGTGAGAGAATCAGAGAGAGAGAGAGAGAGAGAGAGAATCAGAGAGCGAGAGAGAGAATCAAAGAGAGAATCAGAGAGAGAATCCGAGCTAGAGAATTAGAGAGCGAATCAGAGAGGGGGAGGGAGAGAGAGGGAGAGAGAATAAGAGAAGGAGAATAAGTGAGAGTGAGAAAATCAGAGAGAGAGAAAGAGAGAGAATCAGAAGGAGAGAATCAGAGAGAGAGAGAAAGAGAGAGAATAAGTGTGTGGCTGAGAGAAAGAGAGGGAGAGAGATAAAATAAGAGAGAAACGGAGTAAAAGATAGACAAAGAGAACCAGCGAGAGAAAGAATTAGAGAGAGGGAATCAGAGCTAGAGAATTAGAGAGAGAGAGAGAGAGAGAGAGAATAAGAGTGAGAGTGAGAGAATCGGAGGAAGAGAGAGAACCATAATGAGAAAATCAGAAAGACAGAATCAGAGAGAGAGAGAGAGAGAAAAAGAGAGAATCAGAGGGAGAGGACCAGAGAAAGAGAGAGAGAGAGAGAGAGAGAGAAAGAAATGTGTGGCTGAGAAATAGAGGGAGAGAAAGGACCAGGGTGAGAAAATCAGAGAGACAGAATCAGAGAGAGAGAGAGAGAGAGAAAGAGAGAATCAGAGGGGGAGAATCATAGAGAGAGAGAATAAGTGTGTGGCTGAGAGAAACAGAGGGAGAGAGAGAACCAGAATGAGAAAATCAGAGAGAGAGAGAGAGAGATAGAGAGGGAGAACAAATGAAAAAGAATACGAGTAATAAGTATACATGGATGGATAGATGGCTGGTTGGATGCTAGAAAGATAAATCAAAATACAGAGGAACGAAAAAAAGAGGAAGGAAAGATAATCAACATCGTATGAATCCAAAGATTCCAATGTTGGCATTGGTTTCCCCGATTTTTTTTCTAGGACGACATCAGGTACTCACGAGAAGGACTACGTGAAAATTGCCAACAAAAAAGTTATATTTTTAGAATCGAACTTAGGACACCCATCTCGTTAACCATTGAACCAGCGTCATCTCTCGAAAGCAGACATGATTCAATATTTTAACTTGCGAGAGGAGAGGGGGGGGCAGCCTTGTCAGTTCGCAAAATACGCTTAAATATGATATTTTAATTCATGCAGGTTTCGTATTTATTATTACAGGGAAAATTCTCTATTTAATCTATCTATTTGTCTATAAAATTGAGAACGTATGTACGAGGACACTTACTCAACGAATATTTTTATCCAGAGATTTAGTATAATAAATCCCCAAAAATATATTTAATATATTAAATATATAATAAATATGTTTAATATAATAAATTCCAAAAAATAAAACGTATGTACGAGGGCGCTTCTAAACTTATATACTAAACGAATATGTTTATTTAGAGACCTGACATTTAGTATTTAGGGTATTCAGAAATGGGGAAAACTGTTTAATAGATTTTCATCCAGAAAAAACAAAACGGCTACTAAAAGGTTAACATAGGAAAATTATTATGTGGAGGTTGATCGGATTTTTATCTGTCCGGATAATGCATGCGTGAATCGTTCACATCACAAATTACTTATGTTAAAGAGTAACTAAAACCTTTTTTAAAAGACGTATCAAGTTGGCTTAATGGCTATCGTTCTTGACTCATTGTGTTCAGATTTTGTTTTTAATCTCAGCTCGAGAATTTTTCTTTTTTATTTACTAGTGAATTGTTTAGAAATAAACATACTATCATGCACATGTTACAGGTTCTCTACGATTTAAAATATAATATTTATGCGTATTTTACGACCGCGCAACGCCGGGCGGCATGCTAGTATTATATATATCCGGGACGTATTACAAAAGTTGAAAAGAAATTACATGGATGCCATCAACGAAAACCAAAACATAAAAGTTTAACTCTTTAGTCGTGTGTCCTACCGTTTTTACTAACCCAACAGATAGATAAGAGAGAGATAAAATCAAGCCACTTCAAGTTCCGAATGAATTTGCGCATGCCTAAAACTAATAAAAATATGTCGGAAAGTTGCAATGAACATGTTGCATTTCAACTTGCAAACATATTTCGGTATGCATTTTCACTCGTCATATACCTTTTATTTATCCTTACAATTCCTTTTATTTTCAGTGCTATGTGACCAGTAGGTTACGAGTTCATCGGTTGAATATTTACACATAGGCTGACACACTCATTTACTGTTTTATTTATATAGATTAGAATAAAGAAAATCAATACACATCGCGTTATACTGCATCTCTCTCTTTCTCTCTTTCTCTCTCTCTCTCTCTCTCTCTCTCTATATATATATATATATATATATATATATATATATATATATATATAAGAAATAAAAATTACAATAAGTTTACCAAGGTAATCAAAATGGTAAACTTAAAATATATTATTAATATTAAAGAGTTAATATTTACAAGTAAAGTAATCTCAACCAGATGTAAAAGCTCAATAAAACCGAAAAGGAAATAGAGCTTATAATATGAACAAATGATTAATAAAACATGTTAAAAGACATCTTGAAAAAGAGTTAAAAACATATTTAATTTTAAAAAGGAAGCACAAGATAAGTGGATAGTCCTTAATCCGCGGAGTTTCGAAGAAATACTCTCCTTCTCATCAGAGGGCAGGAATTAGAAAAATGCGGGATCGGATTTTGCATGTAAAAGTATTTAATGAAACCACAAGTAAATCACAGATCTTACTTTGTTAAAAAAAAAAAAGGGGTGAGGTAAGGGGAATAGGAGGTAAAAGAAAAAATGATAAAAAATTTCACATGAATGAATAATCCGGTGAAGGGTGAAAAATCCAAGAATGGTAAAATCCAAACACGGTCGAATTAAAAATTTTCAATCCAACAGGTAAGTTCCAAATGGTCCAAAATGATCCAAAAGGCAGAATTCCTTGGAAAAAATCACAAATGGAATGAGTTCCAAGTCATTAAAAGAAAAGTTCAAATGTGCACAGAAAAACACGTCTGTCAAGGCCGGAGGAATCAAGTAAATTCTTTATTAATCATTTGTTTATATATATATATGCAATTTCAAGCACTATTAAACAACGTGGAGGTTTCTATAACATAGCGCCATTAATAAGTAAACTGTTATTAAAAGAACATCATTTAACTGTGGACACAGGTTAACTTTCTCACACCATTCAAACACCCCCTGTAATAATTAACACATAATCTCAATCAATAAATTACATAAAAAACACTAATTTCATTCCTGTTACAAACTTATATTTAAATTTCAACAGATATATCTTTTTCCCAATAAGAATATAAACTTGCGTTCATAGTTTTAAAATTAAATTAACGACTATATGACGTCACTAAAATTTCCTTTCTCTTTAACAGCGCCAGCCCCCCTTCCTTTTTGAATTTCCAACATCAATTTTTCCGTTTCTCTTAAATAGAACTGCGTCACACTGTGCACGTGAAACTTTTTCAAATATTTTTTGTACTGGTATATTTTTTGGTTTCTTAATCTCATTCACCCAGAGGAAGTCTCGAAATAAAGACGAAACGTTGGTGAACACATAATACGGTTTGTTCCTTTTTTATTTTCTCTATATATATATATATATATATATATATATATATATATATATATATATATATATCAGGACTCAAGTAAATTAAGGTTTAAAAAAAAAATATATATATATATAACTACTTCATTTACTCAGATAAAATTAATATACGAAAGTATAAATTTATGCGTAAACTTTAAGTATTTACTTCAGAAGTGCTCAATACGCAGGTAGAGCTAGTTAGTAAGTTATATATATTTTATAACTTACTATATATATATATATATATATATATATATATATATGTATATATATATATATATATATATATATATATATATATATATATATATATATACTAGCATTTCCCGGGTGTTTTCAGGTGTATGTTGAGCAAAAAAATAAAAAAGTGGTAGTAGGAAGGCAGGCTCGAACACGTATTGTGAACGGGAAAAAAACGTGACGTCTTTGCTGTTACGATCACCGCCAAACCGGAAGTGACTTAGGTTTAAATTAAGGCTAGACAATAGAAAAGAGGAGATGCCTTTCGAAAATAACGGCGAAAAAAGCGACCCGTCCCTGTTGAAAAGTGCCCAGTTGAGGGTGAAGAAATTAATGTTTTAGCCAATTTTTCGGTATTTGTCGTCTGAAGGGTCAAGCTTCAAAACGATAGTGACTTTGTGGAAATCCGTCGCCTCTGTCGAAACATGCAAACATATATACATACATACATTTATATATTGGTAACTAAAATTTTCCGACCCAAACAGATTAAAAAGCTTGCCCTATCTCTGAATACCCTTTTCGTAAAATTTCAAATGTTTAGACCAGAAATTGTTGAGTAATTTGGTAGAGACCGTAGAGGTCCAATTTTTTTAAAGTTTGACCCCTATTATGACCCCTTAACATTTATTGTTTAGGGCTCAAATCAAGTTATTAAATTAGATCCATGTCAACGTAAACAACAAAAAAAAATTGACCTCAGCTTTTCGGCGTAGCTTGAGTTGAAATAAGAAACTTGTACGAATTTTTTTTTTTCCATCTTGCATTCAAAGTTCTGAAAAGAAGACATTATTGTTTTAAAACGATTATAATTTAAATGATTAGATAGAGCGAAAAACGCCCTTTAAAACGATTTATATTGTTAGGTATTATAGCGAAAACTTATTTGAAAATACATCATGCGTAATAAAAAACATCAAAATTAGAAACTCCGCAAGAACTTTTTTGTCAGCATAATATTTTATTATTATTATTATTATTATTATTATTATTATTATTATTATTATTATTATTATTATTATTATATTATTATTATTATTATTATTTAAAATTGAATCATTTAAATATTCTGTGCAATGTGATTTCTAGAATTATGTGGGTATATCACCAATCCTCTTGAAAGAACCGTTAAATATTTCCACTCTAATTATTTCAAGCACATTTGTAGATCCCACGATATTGTTGCACCAGTTTTAGATCGAACAGATACTACGCTTTAATCTAGCGCGAAGGCAAAACGAGTATACTTTAGTCTGCGTTTCACTTTCGACATAATGGCGTTCCGGATTAAATATTTTAGATTGTCCGGAGAAAACAACAAACGAAAAAAGGGGTCAAATAATCAAATATATAATAAGTAAACGTTCCTATTTACTTACCTCCCCACGAGGGCAAAGTTAGGAACAAGGTCGGTTAGCGTAGCGATTAAAAGTTTGTTGTTTATATATCTGGCTCAATTTGTGTGTTTTAAAGTAATTTTAATACGTGTTTGTATATTTGCAAGTATTCACTGTTCATGAGTGGTTGGTCAAAAGATGGCTGCCGGCATATCTCGAATTTCAAAACGAGGCTTGTTTCCGACAAAGAAATATAAATATCTCAGTTGAAATACAGAGCATTAAAAACTACTTAAAAAAAAAAAAAAAAAAAAAAACTGATCGAGATAGGTACAAGCCATCTTCATATCGTACGAATCCGAAATTTCTACTGCTGGCATTGGTTTCGTCGATATTATTCTAGTCAGAATCATTTCTAGATAGACATCGGGTACTTATGGCAGCGAAAAAGAAAAAAAGCTTGCCATTATATTATACTAGTCCGGGTGGTCGGCGTTTCCCGGGTGTTTGGAGGTGTGTGTTTAGCCCCCCTCCCCCCAAAAAATGGTAACAGGTAGGCAGGCTCGAACCCGTATCGTGGAGGAGGAAAAGTGCGTGAAAAAAAAACGTGACGTCTTTGCTGTTGCACCCATCGCAAAACCGGAAGTGGCGATAATTTAAATTAAGGCTAGTAAATTGAAAAGAAGGGATGCCTTTCGAAAAATGCTACCCCTCCCTGTAGAAAACTGCTACGTTGAGGGTGAAACAATTAATGTTTTCAGCAAAGTTTTCGATATTTGTCGTCCGAAAGGTTGTGCTTCAAAACGATACCAACCTCGTGTAAATCGTAAGTTTTAAGCAGGCATACATACGTACATACATACATACGTACATACATACATTTAAACAGGCAGGTGAGATTAATATTATAGATTAGGTTGGTGCAAAAATAATGTTTTTAGACTTGAATTCGAAACATTTTTGCACCAACAAAGTAGTAGCATTCAATATTACTTGGTTTTCCAACCCAATAAACATTTTACATTAAATAAAAACACTAAAAACTTATATTGTCTTTGATTACATTTATTTGTCATATATTTGTTTCTTTGACAACTTTTTCGTATCTTTGTGGCTGGTAATACAAACAAAAACATTGTTTTTTTACAACATGCCAAAGAAGCGTATGGGATGCTTCAGAATGGTTTTCGCCAATCTTGTATGAATCGAGCATCAGGTTTTAAGTGGCATAAGAGATTCAAGGAAAGGAGTGAGTCTGTGAGGGATGATGAGAGGTTTGGGAGAAGTAAAGATGTAAGAACAATAAGGCTGATTGGTCAAATAAAGAATTTCATGGATGAGGACCGTCGGGTGTCTATAGAGACACTAAGTGCACAGTTTGATGTCAGTGTGGGAACTGTATAAAGAATTATTCGGGAGGAATCGAAAACAGTTCCTCACGTTCTCTATAGTCCAGACCTTGCTCCTTATGACTAGCAGGGCTACCCGGCGTTGCTCGGGACCGTATAAACAATGAAAAAACAAAAGCAGATATTGAACATGTGTCTTATGACTTTAGGGCATTCCCTAAGCTTAAGAAATATAATAGACAGTTAAGGAGATGAAAGGCGCTGTCATGAGGGCCATTCACATGCTCACACAAGAAAACTTCCATGGAGTCTCCGAGGAGTTGTTGACACGTACTCCTGATCTGAACTGCAACAAGTACATCAAATCTGTTGCCAAAGTCGCTGGGAATATGGTGGGCTCCTTCTATCGATCCAGTATATATCTCACTGCTGATGCAATTCTCTACCTATATAAGAACCAGGTACGTCCAAAGGTGGAGTACTTTTGCTACGTCTGGGCAGGAACTCCTAGAAAGATTTTATCCTGCCTTGACAGAGTTCAAAACAGACTTCGTAGTCTAGTGGGGGATGCCCTTTTCTCTTCCCTGCAACCTCTTTCTCACAGAAGAGACGTTGCGAGCCTGTCTCTGTTTTATCGTTATTTTCATGGCAAGTGCTCGTCTGAGCTCCAATCTATGGTTACCCCCTCGGCAAACATTTACGGGAAACACCCGTCTAGCTGAAAACACTATCAATGATTTCCCCTACTCTTTATCTGTGCCTAAAGCCTAAACGTAGATTCCATGAACAAAGTTTCTTTCCAGCTGACTATAATATGGTCGTCTTCAAGTCCAATGTAAACAAGTTCTTGATGAGCCGTTCCCCCTTAAGTAATCCAATTTACCAAATTTCCACTACTAACAAATATTACGACATTGTCCCATTGACAACTGTACGCTTAATAACCCTCGTCTTCGAGTGGCCTACGGGCCTTGATAAGCGGTGACTCGTTTGTAAAAAGAAAATAAAAAGTAAAAATAAAAATAAGTGAATTGAGGAAGAGGTTACTTTAAAGGGGCTGGTGGTTCATGTTTGTGCTATCAAGAAAAGTGACCATACGAAAAACGTCTGGAAACTTATTGAACGATAGCTCGTATCAAAACGGTTTACGACACAACACTGTTACAATTGTTTTGGGGTTGTTCCCGTAAATAATCAATGTTTACCTTATTTACTAGCATTACGGTAATTCACTCAATAATCCTTGTCCTCGAGTGATCTCTGGGCCTTTATAAGCGATGTCTTTTCTTGTAAAAAGATTTGGCGCATCTGCTATTCTGTTAAGCGTTAAATTTCAAATCATAAGCCGCGCCGGAGGAAGATACACGTGTTTCACTCGTGATTTTTGCATTTTGCTTGATCTGGCTCGGGGCTAATCTCCTGTTATCTGTCATTGATCAGTTATGTAAAGTATCACATAAGCGATTTAAATGATTGATCGACTATTGATCGCCATCTTTTTACATCGTATAATCACGGAATGATTTACAGAGAAATCGATTCGCAAACGCCCCGGAATTAAATCGTTCAAAAAAGTGCGATTGGCGCATGTGAGACTGCCAATTAACTAAATACCTACTATTACATAAAAAGGAGCGTTATATATGTGCTTGTATATCTATGTGTCTGTGTGACTCCGTGTCTATGACTTAGTTCTCTATGGATTCGAAAACGGCTGGGTTTATTTTTACTCGCACCAATTATATAAATGCAATATTTTCTCTGTGTGTTCCTTATAGACTCCGAAACGGCTGAACAGATTTTCTTTAAAATTTACAGAACTTTAGTGTATAAGTCTGGGAGTGATCTCAGTTAAGTTTGTCTCAGAATACCCCCGATAATTACCCCTAATCGATAATCGGTAAAGCCAGTTTTCCATGACGTCGCTTTGCAGCAATAATAAATAATAGAACAACGAGCCGTGAAAATTCTACTATGGGTTTATTGATAGCGTGTTTTTTTTTTTTTGTCGTTTTTTTTGTTATAAATCCAGACTTGAGATATTTAAAAGTAGAAACTAATGAACTCGACGAGGTTGTTATATAGTGCTCGATAGCAAGAGCAAAACATTTTTTTTATTCGAAGGTAAACATTTTGTCGCAACAAACAGCCATCTGTTTCAGTCAATGAGACTTCGTCAGGCGACCCTGAACCATTCGACCCTAAAATAATGTTATATATCATATATATAAATATTATATATTATTGGAATTTTTTCCTTATTTCCTTGTACACATTTATATTATACACATGGATTTCTTCCTTTGGATTATCTTCTCCCAATTACGGGATTTCGGGATCTTACTTGTGCAAATAGAAATTCTATTAACTTTCTTGAAGTTATATATTCACATTTTACCGTCACTGGATTATTTATCTTCCACCAGACTATCCATTCATGTGTAATCACCTTTTTCTACACCATATTCCCTCTGCTTAACTTATTTTGTTTTCAAGTAAGATCTTTGACTTACTTGCTGTTTTATCAAATACTTTTGCCTGCAAAATCCGATCCCGCATTTTGCTAATTCGTACCCTCTGATGAGAAGGAAATTATTTCTTCGAAACTCCGCGGATTAAGGACTATCCTCTTATCTAGTGTTTCCTTTTCAGATTAAATATGTTTTTAACTCATTTCAACGTGTTTTTAAGCATGTTTTATTAACTTCTTGCTCGTATATATATATATATATATATATATATATATATATATATATATATATATATATATATATATATATATAGGAAATTTATTACTGTGAGTCCAGAATGAGTTTACATATTGTTTCAGCTAGAGGAAGACCCTCAAAGAGAGGAAATATCCAACTAGCATCGTCAGAATTCATAATGTCCATCTATGAATTCTGACGATGCTAGTTGGATATTTCCTCTCTTTGAGGATCTTCTTCTAGCTGAAACAATATGTAAACTCATTCTGGACTTACAGCAATAAATTTCCTATATACTGCTCTGGCTACACATTGAACACTCTACTCCGGTTTTTTCACCACTGGTAAATAAATAAATATATATATATATATATATATATATATATATATATATATATATATATATATATATAAAAGTGAACGTGTCAGTTTGTCTGTCTGTCTGTCTGTGTACATTTCCCTACGCAATAACTCTGTCAATTTTTAGTCTATAGACTCGAAATTTTAAATACCGGGTACTGAGATTTGGGAAAATCGATTTGACGGGTGTCAGCCAGAAATTTGGCTGTTAAGGGGTCAACTTTCAACGATTTGACCTTTAAGAACTCTACCAAACTCCTCCGACAATTTTGGGTCTAGACACTTGAAATTTTAGATATAGGTTCCTTGAACCTGGATCTAACTTAATAAAGTGATTTGAGCCCGAAATTATAAATTTTAAGGGGTCATAATAGGGGTCAAATGTCTGGTCTAAACATTTGAAATTTTACATAAAGTGTATTCAGAGATAGGGTTAGGGTTATATATATTACATAGATTTATTAACCAATACTTATAGAAAGGGTACGAGTAACTAAAAAGCTAAATATATACAAATAGAAAAGAAAATCACTAGTTTGCAAATAGGCGCATAAATTTGTGGAGAAAGAGTATAAGCATGAATAAAAGATATACATTTAAATGACGTGGGAGAAAAAAACTAATCCAGTATTAAAAATAATTTTATTCCTGTGTTTAAAGGGAGGTTGCGTTTGATCGACACTGCTGGGGAGCCATGTCTTTATGTACTGTTTTGTTTTTAAATCACCGAAACAGTGTATCATGGTAAAAAAAAAAATGATGATCACTTAATAATGCTGGTACTATTGCTTGTTCATGTAAATAAAGGTATTCAGCGATACGGGAGATTAATTGACTTACTGACAAAATAATTTTCAAACGAAGAACAATTTAATTTTTTTATAGTTTTAAAGATTTTAAAGAAACTTCCAAAATTATATGCATAATATATATGTATATATATGTATATGTATATATATATAACATTTTAATATATATATATATATATATATATATATATATATATGCACGTAAAGTTATGAACAGTACATAGGGCCCTAGCAAAGTCGGGCTGAACTGCTATTATATATATATATATATATATATATATATATATGTGTGTGTGTGTGTGTGTGTGTGTGTGTGTGTGTGTGTGTGTATGTATATATATATATATATGTATGTATATATATATATATATATATATATATATATCTTTGTGATGAGACGATTTCAAAATTCATCCCGATTCCGATACAAGTACCGATTTTTATTTTTTTCGAAATTAAAGATCAGATGCTATACCTCCCTCTATGAAGTGTCAACATATATTTTGCAGAAAGGTCTTATAAACGGAGCATTGTATTGATTTTGTTTTTTTGGGGGGGAGGTCATGTTTAAGTAATATGACGGGATATTCATATTGAAAAGAGACAGCGGCGACATACCGGGTTACCAAAAACAACGGGCCCCAGCTACAATTAGGCCCCGTTTATTAGTGTTTTGTTCAAATGAATGAAACTTTGGTCATAAATAGTTTATTATATTCAAAACATCACATCAAAACACTAGGGCCTTTGGCCTTTTTTTCTCCGTTGATTGTAAAATGCTCAGAAAAACAATTGAATGTCCTGTTTTTTTTTTGTTTTTTTTTTTGGTCACCCTGTATATATAACAATGATGAGGGGGGGAGACATTTATACAGTTCTTATAACATATATTAGCGAGGAGAGAGGGTGAAAGATGCAGAGATCTCATATTTCTTATAACACATATAGAGAGGAGGAGGAGGGATACATATTACGAAATGTTACTAATAAGATGTTTAAAACATTACCTTTTGGTTGTTGAATGATGACGCATGATGACAGTTTTACAAAAGCACAAAAATTATTATTTATTGGACTGGTCGAATGCTGATGACGTCAGGAATTCACGTGTATCTACATGGTTTAATCTTCTATCCTTCGCTTCCAAAGGGTCAGCTGACCACTGACTGCCAACTGACTGGCTCTCAACTCTTTCTCTGGCTGACTAGCAGATTGACTCTTTAACTTAACTCTAGCTCTTATATTGAGAATCACCCTTTTGATATGACGTCGGAAGTGTTTTTTTTCCAAACGAGACTAATTCACGTGGCTATGCACACGTTTTGCCTAACGCACTTTTGACAGCAAAGAATTCTCAACTAACCTATTTTTTAACCTAACCTATATTTTAACAATATATTTTTAAGTTGTGTTGTTCATTCATTTTAGCTGACGTTTTTAATATTCAGTTTTATAAAAGAATGAACAAGCAATTCTTTTTACAATATAAACAATATTTATATATTTATAATAAAAATTTTTACAATAGACCTTTTTAACATTCCCATTTCTAACATTCTATTTCTGAACCTTGCTTACAAGGTTCGAGTCTCGGCTTTTCCTAATCTCATTTTCACTTTTCTAATGTTCTTCTTATTTACATGGAAAGGGACAGCCCTTTTTCCGGTAACATTTACTCATCGGAAGAAATAGCAACAATCAATCCATCAAATAGAAATAAAGTGCGTTTTGACATGTTTAAAATACGAAAATTAGAAGAGAAGCTTCAAATACCTTATAATATGTTTCCATTACGCCATTTTGAATTTAGAAATAAAGTAACTCAACCCATCTATTCGTACTAACAAGTATGATAAAAATGATAAGATGATATATGCGCAGTTCTTTACCTTTTGATTTGTATAATGTCGACACGAAGACAAAAATTACAAACATCGATGGTGATTCTTTATTTCATTGTACCGGTCGAATAATGATGACGTCAGGAATTCAGCTTTGGGATCTACATAGTTTAATGTTCTTTCCTTCGCTTCCAAAGGACTGTGACTCCAACTCCCTGACTGGCTAGCAGACTCAACTGTTCTGCCTCAACTACTGCCCTGATCTCTAACTGTAGCTCCTATATTGAGAATCCCCCTTTTACTATGACGTCAGAAATGTGTTTCCCAAACGTGACCAATTCACGTGGCTATGCACACTTTTTTCCTAACACACATTTGACAACAAAGAATTTTCAACTAACTATTTTTTAACCTAACCTATTTTTTAACGATGTATTTTTAATTTGTATTGTTCATTCTTTTTAGAATTTAACAATAGACCTTTTTAACATTCCGATATCTTACATTCTATTTCTGAACCTTGCTTACAAGGTTCGAGTCTCGGCTTATCCTAATCTCATTTTCACTTATCTAATCTTCTTCTTCTTCTTTACATGGAAAGGGGACAGGTCTTTCCTTATAGTAGGTCTTCATAGATATATATACCCTCTTTTTCACTGGTTCTTGACATCTTGAGCTGCAAAAATTGATCTCAAAATGTTGGACTCGACTTTGTTGAGAATGAGTTTCAAGTTACAAAAAAAGTTTCTTCAATTCGAAATAAATTTCTATTTTTATATAAAAAAAAACAAAACAAAATGCGTTTTTCACATTTTGTATATAAGTGTGCAACGTAAATTTTGTCAAATGCGAAATTATAATTGGAAGTAAAGGTCTGTCTTATAAAAGTAGATCTTTAGTTAATAATGAAGACAACGAAAAGAAGGCTTATTTTAACATATGATGAACAACTTTATTTGTCATCTTCGTTAGTAGCGTTAGTAGATGAGAGAGACTGGTTAGAAGGTTTGTGTAAAGATAGAATTTATATATTGCCAGCTTGTTGAGGAGAGAAAGCCGATTAAATGGGGAAGAAAGGGCAAAGACTTGTTGTCGCGCGTGCGTGTGTGTGTCAGTGTGTGTGTGTCAGTGTATGTTCTTTAGCATGATAAAGAATGCTCGTTTGGAAATAAGTGAAGAGAGCCATAGTTAGCTTGTAGTACTCACGTTCAACCAGGCAGGGCCAGGTTGAAAGGGGGTGATAGTTAGCTTGTAGTATTCGTGTTCCACCTGGAGCCAAAGCCCCAGGCGAAAACTACTGCATGATCAGAATAAAAGAGCGTTAAGAGTTTCAGATTTCGCCTTTTATACACTCTGTCACGTGATGGATAGCTGGCTTTTAATTGGACAAGCCAGGGAGAAAATGGTTTCAAAACTCGAATCGTGAGAATTAGCTCCTGCCTGGGAGTGTAGCGAGTGTCGGCTGCTACAGATCTTTTCAGATATTTTTCTCCTAGATTTTCCTTGTAAAATTTGTTCTGTTCTTTTTTTGTTTGTTTTTTTTAAGTCGCATTTGGTCGTCGTTAGAACCTTTTGAAATTTTCATAAACGATTAAAAAGAATCGACGATTGGGAGGCAAAATAAGAAACACGTTTACGAACTCTGTCTCATGTCAAAAATGAGTTTATTCAAAATAATGGTACTATTTAGAAAACCATTCTTAGCATTTTAACAGTTCTCTGTTAACTATTCTCGACATTCCCTCTATAAATAAATGTTCATGTTTTTTTTTCTCGCCATTAGAAAGATTTGCTCGGTTATTAGATTGATGTATGTTGGGATAAAACGAAAAACAAGATATAATAATAATAATAATAATAATAATAATAATAATAATAATAATAACGAATGTTATTATTATTATTATTATTATTATTATTATTATTATTATTATTATTATTACAAAATGACAAATAGATTCAAATCTTTAGTAAAAATCATTACCCTAAACTGAGATTGCGCGGAATGAACAGAGAAGAATTATTGTAGATTTTCGTCTGAAGCGAGGATGTACAATAAAAATTAATTCCTGCTGAATAAGCCGATGTCAGACAACGACAGTGTTTACACTGCGTCAACGAAATTTAAAAGCTTTGTCTAGATCAATTAGAATATTTTAATAACACGTGTTTACCCCGTAAAACATTTACGGAATATGTGCGAAATTTTTTTCAAAATGATCTTTACAGTAATGTGTCACTGAAAAAAATGAATTAGAATCAATAACAAATCTGGAATTGAGATTTATTACCCATTTTTTGCGGCTAGAGTCTCATGTGATAAAATTAATTAAACAAATTTAGGTTTGTTTCATTTTTTTATTTGCTAGAAAAATTAAAATAATAATTTTTGAACCGGAAAGTAGACTAAATTTCTTCCGATTCTGATACCCTCAAAGTTCCGATTTTCCGACTTCTGCTTTTAATTTATCGTACCAACACACACGAACAGATATATATATATATATATATATATATATACATATATATATATATATATATATATATATATATATATATATATATATATATATATATATATATCGTTGTTAATATTTAAAATTCATTCAGGAAAATACAATTTTTCAAAAAAAAAAATTCATTCAGGAAAATATAATGTTTAAAAAAAAATGATTCATTCAAGAAAATATAATTTTTCCAAAAAAAAATTCATTAAAGAAAATATAATTAAAGAAAAAAAAAAGCTCATTCAGGAAAATATAATTAAAAAAAAAATTAATCTAGGAAAATATAATTTAAAAAAAAAAAAATCAGGAAAATATAATTTTTCAAAATAAAAATTAATTCATGAAAATATAATTTTTCAAAAAATAATATTCATTCAGGAAAATATCTTTAAAAAAAAAACACATTATTTAAACAAAGACAGACCAAAAGTTTCGATTTCCCGACTTCTGATTTCGATTTATCGTCCCAACACTAATATATATATGAGCATCAATATTCCATATACATATATACATATATATATAGAGAGAGAAACAGAGAGAGAGAGTCATCCACATACAGTACTGTTTCGCTGTTTCACAGCTAATCGGTGCGGCTAGACAGGCAATTACTTGAAGCAACTCCTATATATATATATATATATATATATATATATATATATATATATATATATATATATATATAGGAGTAGAAATAATTGTAAAACCTTTGTCCTTAATCCATATATTTTCAATAAACTTCATCGAAGGAAATGTTTTTAGAAAAAAGGATGTAGATAATTCTAAGTATTAATTATAGGAAAATTAATATAAATTCAAACTTTAAATATTACTGTAAAAACAATAAATGTTAAGGGGTCATAATAGGGATCAAAGATAAAAAAGTTGACCGCTTTTTTTTTCTGCTCAATATACACCTCCAAGAACCCGGCCAACGGCGGGCTGAAATGCTAGTATACATATATATATATATATATATATATATATATATATATATATATATACATATATATATATATATATATATGATTTTAAGAATGTGAGAGATTGTATATAATAAATTCCACAGCCAAAAAATGTCGCAGCTCACAAGAGCCATGACAGTCAAAGAACAGGAAGTCTAAGACTCGAGTTTCGCCCTCATTTGGGCTCATCAGTTAGACACATCCGAACTCAGACTTTGACTCTCATTGCTCTTGTGGGCTGCGACGTTGTGTGGCTGTGAAATTTATTATATATATATATATATATATATATATATATATATATATACAGATATATATATATATATATATACAGAGAGAGAGAGAGAGAGAGAGAGAGAGGAGTACAAACAATCGTTTAACTTGTTTCCTTAATCCATATATTTTCAATTTACTTCACCGAAATGTGTCTAGCAAAAAAAAAAGTAGGTAATTCTTAATTTTACTTATTGAAACATTAATATAAAATCAAACTTGAAATAATCGTGTGAAATGAATACACTTCGTTGAAGTAATTGATATCCATAAACCATTGTAAAAGCCATAAATACTGGTATATTCCAAGAATGGTTTTGTGTTTTTAATAGCATACACCAGGCTGGAAAGAAAATCCAAGTAATGTATACTTGGAAAAGACTTTTAAATAACTCGATTTTCCCCCAGGAAAAATGCTGGAATCAATTAAATTAAAAGCAGTTTTTTTTTATGTACTTTTATGCCGAAACATTTTTTACATTTATATTATTATTTTCTCGTATGGAGTTTTCTTCATCTGCTTGGAGTCGTCTTGTAAACAGTGATACTAATATTTATTTGGTCTTTAGGCTTACAGTATTATACAATTTTAATTCCGCCGGCATTTTAGTATTTCATTTCATTCGTGTATATGAATTCTTTGACGATGATACTTGCAACATTTAGAAGGCGAGCCATTAAAAGGTATATATATATATATATATATATATAT
Source organism: Euprymna scolopes (assembly GCF_053919585.1). Taxonomy (NCBI): domain Eukaryota; kingdom Metazoa; phylum Mollusca; class Cephalopoda; order Sepiida; family Sepiolidae; genus Euprymna; species Euprymna scolopes. Next base: position 6,428,030 of record NC_136521.1, on the reverse strand, counting down.
ATATATATATATATATATATATATATATATATACACATATATATATGCATATATATACATATATATATATATATATACATATACATATATATATATGTCTAGCCGCACTGATGAGCTGTGAAACAGCGAAACAGTACTGTATGTGGATGACTATAGTGCTCCTCACCTTGAGTTGAGCATATTGAGAAGTGAAACACGAATTACCATTAGCATATAAGCGACGCTCTTTGTGTAAACAAATCGAGCGGAGGTATTTCAGACGATATTAAAAATATCGTTAAACTCACTACTCGTTCAAGCAGCCGCCAGTAGCGTAATGGTTAGGAGCCTTGACTGCCGTACAAACGGTCGGGTTTCAATCCTGGCTTGAGGTAGTTGCCTGTCTAGCCGCACTGATGAGCTGTGAAACAGCGAAACAGTACTGTATGTGGATGACTATAGTGCTCCTCACCTTGAGTTGAGCATATTGAGAAGTGAAACACGAATTACCATTAGCATATAAGCGACGCTCTTTGTGTAAACAAATCGAGCGGAGGTATTTCAGACGATATTAAAAATATTGTTAAACTCACTACTCGTTCAAGCAGCCGCCAATAGCGTAATGGTTAGGAGCCTTGACTGCCGTACAAACGGTCGGGTTTCAATCCTGGCTTGAGGTAGTTGCCTGTCTAGCCGTACTGATGAGCTGTGAAACAGCGAAACAGTACTGTATGTGGATGACTATAGTGCTCCTCACCTTGAGTTGAGCATATTGAGAAGTGAAACACGAATTACCATTAGCATATAAGCGACGCTCTTTGTGTAAACAAATCGAGCGGAGGTATTTCAGACGATATTAAAAATATCGTTAAACTCACTACTCGTTCAAGCAGCCGCCAATAGCGTAATGGTTAGGAGCCTTGACTGCCGTACAAACGGTCGGGTTTCAATCCTGGCTTGAGGTAGTTGCCTGTCTAGCCGTACTGATGAGCTGTGAAACAGCGAAACAGTACTGTATGTGGATGACTATAGTGCTCCTCACCTTGAGTTGAGCATATTGAGAAGTGAAACACGAATTACCATTAGCATATAAGCGACGCTCTTTGTGTAAACAAATCGAGCGGAGGTATTTCAGACGATATTAAAAATATCGTTAAACTCACTACTCGTTCAAGCAGCCGCCAATAGCGTAATGGTTAGGAGCCTTGACTGCCGTACAAACGGTCGGGTTTCAATCCTGGCTTGAGGTAGTTGCCTGTCTAGCCGTACTGATGAGCTGTGAAACAGCGAAACAGTACTGTATGTGGATGACTATAGTGCTCCTCACCTTGAGTTGAGCATATTGAGAAGTGAAACACGAATTACCATTAGCATATAAGCGACGCTCTTTGTGTAAACAAATCGAGCGGAGGTATTTCAGACGATATTAAAAATATCGTTAAACTCACTACTCGTTCAAGCAGCCGCCAATAGCGTAATAGTTAGGAGCCTTGACTGCTGTACAAACGGTCGGGTTTCAATCCTGGCTTGAGGTAGTTACCTGTCTAGCCGCACTGATGAGCTGTGAAACAGCGAAACAGTACTGTATGTGGATGACTATATATATATATATATATATATATATATATATATATATATATATATTGTGGTTAAAAATCTTTTTAAAATGTCCTCTCTTAACCTTACCCTTCAAGCCATTTTTTATTCTATTTTATTTATATTTTTAATTTTAATTTTATTTTCATTTAATCTTACTTTGTTAATCAGCATCCAAAAAGTAACTATTTTCGTTTATATTTTAAAGATTTTCAAATTATATCTGCCTTACTTTAAAAAATGCTTTTTGGAGTTGATTGCATTATTACATTGTTCTTATCCTAAAAATAATGAACTCTTCATAAATAGATCTGATTCTTTTATCTTCATATTTTTTAAAATTTTATAATGACTTGGACAGACAAAACCGAAATTATTGTAATCCTAACGCTCCGGAAGTGACGTCACACAAATCTTATAATACGGATGGCTACAATTGTAAAAATAATTTGTTTTATTTTGGTTACTTTAAGATTTCTGCTGATGAGGAGACTTTGTTTCAAAAAACTATATGATAAAATTATTGTCCAAGACTTATTGTCTATCTCAATAAAAACATCGTTTTTGAAACGATCGTACAATTTATTGATTTTGTTTGTTCTTCCTTGTGAAACCGATTTTTAATTTTAAATTTTAATTATAAATTATCCATCATCTTGCTCAATATATATGCATATATACATACATACATATCTATATATATATATATATATATATATATATATATATATATATATATATATGACTACTTAATTTACTCACATAAAATTAATATACGAAAGTATAGATTTATGCGTAAACTTTAAGTATTTACTTGAAAAGTGCTCAATACGTAGGTAGAGCTAATTAGTAATTTATAAAATATATATGGCTATTAAGCTACACTGAATATTCCGCGTGTCATCCACTCTAGGAGTCTTCAGGCTTATGCGCGAGTTCTGTGGTTGTTTGTCGTTTCTATATGCGCATCTTCTACTGAGATTTTAGTTAGCCAATCAGCTTTCTAGTATCCATATATATATATATATATATATATATATATATATAATTATGAGTGTATGTGAGTGTGTTGTACATTTTAACTAAACGACGCGTAACTTTGATTTTTTATTACTATTGCAAAATTTATATTTACTTAATTCCTCAATTCTCAAATTTCATATACGGCCCCCTATTTTTATATAATTCAGTGGATCTAATTCCAAGCCGATCGATGAATCTCTAATGTTGTTGTTGTTGTTGTTGTTGTTGTTTTTGTTGTTATTGTTTTTGTGTTGAGAGGTTCATTTTTTTCTACGTTCGGAAGCACGCAGTCTTTCGTTGGCTGCGTCCAATCTCTGTATGCAGCGAGCCGGTGACTTGTTAAGCAAGGTCCGACCTCGAACACCACCCCTCTATCCTTCCCCCAGGTTCTACAATTCCCCACGACATAGCCATACTACTCTAGTTCTTATCTTCGTTTCTTCTGCTGTCCTATTTCCACATAGGTTTACCCATTTCAAGCGTGATATACCCTACCCTCAAACTCTCAATACAGCATCACCCTACCCGTTCTGACTTAATCTGAAAAGCTAGAAACCAGAAACTTGGTTCGTCTCTCGTAGGATCCCGGAATAAAATAAAAAACTATTTACGTCTGCAAGAAATATTTAAAAAATAGTACGATATAAAGAGAACGGGTATCGTAAGTGCCTGTAGTCGGAATTATTATCATTGAAATTAATAACACAAATAGATTTCTTCATTATTTATTTACTAACGTGGCCGTTACGTTTTAACCGCGACGCTACGGTTCAAACCTCTCTCGGACCCACACGTTGTCTAGTACCGTCGCAAAGAAACAAAAAGTAATAATAATATCGTTTCGGCATTCTTTTATGGGCGATTGAAATGTATGTATTCGTTATTCTTCCAAAACAATACATTTCACTATTTTTCCAAGGCCTCTTCTTATACACGTGTTCTTTCTTGTCTTACCCACGCGCTAGCATGAGTCAGTGCTTTCTCACCCTCAACTTTCACGCGTCCATCTTGCCCGGTCCACTTGGATTCCCTTCTCGAGCACGTGGTACATTTTCTCTCCTTTTCACTAGTCAGCTATCCCTCGGCTGCTACTGATATTTTAACACAAACCCATATGCGCTCTGTTACATTCCGGTGTTAACTGGTCATAAAATACGCATAAATATCATTTCTTAATTTACGCTGATTACGTGTTTATTATTATATAGTTAATTATTCTGGTTTATTATATTGTGTCTAATATGTATTTTTTAATTACAAAAGTAATTAAAAAATATATGACTTAACTGCTATCAGCTGGAATCGAAATCAAAATATTTAGTGCAACAATCGTTTAATTCATTAACGTTTTATGTACATATGTAGATATATTGGCGCATGCGTACCAGAACACATTAAGTCGACTTACGCCTACCAAGTGCCATTTTTTTTTTTCAAATTTGACAATCCAGCAGCTAATCCCTAATAAAATAAAAGTCCACAAAAATGCAATCATTTGATTACCTCCAACCACTCTGCGACTTTGCATCTCAGTGGAGATGCAGTTAAAAAAAAAACGTGAAAGACACACACGTATAATTACATAGTGCATTTCATATATTAGATTATAATAAGTATTGATTAAATTTGTTTTTAAAACAATACATTTCTCTGTATGCTAAAATACTAGCGTGGGGGCCCGGCGTTACCCGGGTGTTTGGAGGTGTATGCTGAACAAAAACAAATAAATAAATAAAATAAAATAAAACGGTCAATTTTTTAAAACTTGACCCCTATTATGACCCCTTAACATTTAGTGTTTTGGGCTCAAATCAAGTTATTTACATACATACACACGTTTTCGCTTTTATATCTACAGATGGCTTGTATTAAATTTTAACATGCCAACGTCAAGTACCATGCTTCAATTCTGCTCTAAACAGAAACATTCATTTCGAACACGCCTTTGTCATAGCAAAGAACCTTTTATTGATTTATCACCTCCTCCATAAAACCAAAATAAGGAGGAAAAAAATTGCTAACTAGACCTTTTTCCTCCATAAAGCTATTTTTAGCGAAATATTGGACTCACAGCAACAAAAAAAGTCAATATAAATGATTTTATCATTATTTCGGACACTTCGACACTTCAAAGTTTTCATATTTCTTATATATATATATATATATATATATATATATATATATATATATATATATATATATATATATACTAGCCGTGCAGCCCGGTTTTTCTCGGGCTTTATGTACTGTTCATAACTTTATGTGCATATATATATATATATATATATATATATATATATCCCTAGAAACAGTTGAACTACGCTGACGAGAGGTAACAACCTTGAAACACGCGTGTACGTAGATTACTGTTTTTAAGAATAATAAATATATATATATATATATATATATATATATATATATATATATATACAAAGTTTGACTCATGTCCAGGTCATTTACATCTAAAATTTCAAGTGTTTAGACACAAAATTGACGGAGGAGTTTGGTAGAGTCTGCAAAGGTCAACTCGTTCAATCTTGACATCTTAGCAGCCAAATTATGCCCCAAAAATTGATTAAAATGTTTGCTGCATTTCTAAATACCCTTTATGTGAAATTTCAAATGTTTAGACCAAAAATTAGCTGAATAGTTTGCTATAGACCGCATAGGTCAAATCTTTCACAATTTTCATCCAAAACCGATTCACACACTTGCTTTATGTCTGCGTACACTATATGTAAAATTTTAAATGTTCAGACAAAAAATGGGCTGAATAATTTGGTAGAAACCGCCGAGGTTAATTTTTTTTTAAACATAAACCCCAATTTTAACCCCTTAACATTTATTTTGGGGGGCTCAAATAAAATTAAAAAGTATGATCTATGTCCAATTAATCTACATCTAAAATGTCATGACCCCAAAATTGGCGGAGGAGTTCGATAGAGTTTTCAAAGGTCAACTCGATCGACCTTTGACCATTTGACAGCCAAATTTCTGCCCGAAAACCGATTAAAAAGATTTTCCCAAATCTCAATACACCTTATGTAAAATCACGAGTCTGTAGACTGAAAATTGAGAGAGTTGTTTGGTAGGGAAATGTACACACACAGGACACACACACGGATAAACATTTTCGCGCGCACACACACACACACACACACATATATATATATATATATATATATATATATATATATATATATATATATATATATATATATACATTTAGTGGAGATGGTAATTGATAAAAACTGAAGAAAGTGCTCAATACTGTTGTAGAGAAAATATGCGTTTTATTTTTTATTATCGTATCTTTCTGTTATGTTACATTATTGTTTCAGCTACTCGGCCGTTTTTTTTTTTTTTTTTGCCGTCTGTAGCGTCATAAAAACGACCGAGTATCCGAAACAATAATGTAACTTAACAGAAAGATACGGTAATAAAAAATAAAACGCATATATATTTATACATATATATATGTGTCTGTGTGTGAGAAAGAGAGAGAGAGAGTGTGTGTGTGTGTGTGTGTGTGTGTGTGTGTGTGTGTGTGTGTGTGTGTGTGTGTGTGTGTGTGTGTGTGTGTGTGTGTGTGTGTGTGTGTGTAAAAACGTAGAGGGTGAGAAAGAATTAAAGAAAATTCATGGGTGGCGGGGAGAGTAAGAAAATACGATCCAGTTTATTTACAAACTATTTCAGCACGGTTGATTTTGCAAGTGCCCTATTAGAAACACAGGATTCCATAGATGCACCTTGAACCGACGTACCTTTGGCCCGCCATTTATTTCATCCCGTAATCCCTCCGTGCCGGCACTTGTTGGTCGGTTTTTGTCAAAAGAAATTAATTCCGACTCAATAGATCGAAATCAGAAATTCAGATGCTGTCTGTCTCAAAGCTGAAGTGGATTTTGCCCGTGCATGGGGGGGAGGTGTAGGTACAGGCTGGCGGAGGTGTGAGGAGTACAATGGTGTGATCAAGTCGAAAAACAAGGGAAAGGGGGCATGGGGACCGGGTGTGGAGGGAAGTTAACAGTCAAAGAAGAGATGAATTAATAAAAGAAACGAAAGACCCTGCTATGAATCAGTCTACATCTACATCTATTAGTAATGCCTACTTGGTAAGCGTCTCTTTGAAGCCGATACTATATTTCTATTTTTATTACATATCTGTGGTGTCGTATTTTATTAAATACTAGCGGGGGTACCCAGCGTTTCCCGGGTGTTTGTAGGTGTGTTTATGGGCGGGGGGAAGGTAAGTAATAACACTGTTTAAAAAAATCGGAAAAAAAACATAACAAAAAAAAAACAGTGAAAAAAAAATCAGAAAAAAAAGTGCAATCTTAAGATAACAACGTTGTGTGTGTATGGGTGGGGGGTTTACTAAAGAATAAGCGAAAGAAAAAGCCCCGGTGTTTAGATGTGTAAAAGAAAAAAAAAGTTTTGGTCGGAAGGTGGGCTTGAACCCCAAGCCTCGAGGCTGAGGCGGAAAAAAAATCTAGACGCGTTACGCGTACGCCAAAGACACAAACAACCAAGTAGTGGCAAAATGAAACGTTTAAAAAACCAGCACATTAAACTAAAGTGTACGTTTTCTAGGTCAAACATGACGTCATGGTCGCAGTAGTCGTGGAAAACAGAAAATGAAGGAAAGATTTCTTGCTACGCCCTTCCTGGACAAAACTGGTGATTTTAGGATGAAAGAAATTAATGTTTCTGATCAATTTTTCGATATTTGTCGGGCGAAGGTTCGAGCTTTAAAATGATACCTATCTAGCGAAATATGTGGCCTGTGTCGAAAGCTTTTGCACAACATACAAACACACAAACATACATACATACATACATACATACATTTTCGCTTTTATATATATAGATAAACTAAAGAATAAAAATGTATAAATGAGAATAAACTAATAATATAAAATGAATGAACTAAAAAAAAATAGAATAATTAATTGTTTTTCTGATCGGTTTTAGATTTACCCACAATCCTTTGCAGAGGAGTCTTCCTCTTCCGGTTTTTCAAAAGAGCGCCATGTTTTAAAATGAAAAAGCAAAAAGAAATGTAAAAGAACGGGGATTTATTAATATAGAGAGAACGCTTTGGAAAAAGATGAAACAACATGTAAGTAGGACTTTTATTTCTACCCAACGTTAAACAACCCATGCAACGCGCATGACTCATAAAACTTCCCTCCACATGGAAATATCCACGTTGCGAGAGGTAACATTCTTTTCCCGGAACATTTGTCTTCGTTCACTGAAGGTACATATTCACTGCCACATGCTATGGAAATTTAAGAGCAAAACCGGACACCAGTTGTGAAATGGGACATTTTAAGGAAAACTAGCAGCCACAAATCTCTCAACTTACCTTGTTACCTGTGTTTGAGCGAAAAACTGTTTATTACCAGATTCAAGGATAAAGACAAAATGAAACCTCAATTAACTGCGGACGCTACACATCCCACCTTCTTAACCATTTTAATATCCTCTCATCAAATCTGTTTGTACTATTTTTACCTTACTGCTCGTTCATTTTGTTAATTTTGTGAAAAATACGCTTGGAGCATTTTTAAGCGAGAAGGATGTGTTATGGTCTTTCTTTTTATTGCCTTGTTTTATTAGTATTATTTAATCTCTATTAATTACCACTACCCTACATATCAAGTATCATTCAATAAGTTTCCAGATATTTCTTCTACGGGCCTTTAAAATTGTCGTGGAGGCTAAAAAATCAAATATGTTTTTGCTATACATCTTCTAAGACGATTGACCGATCTTTATGATCTGATATTCAAATAAACAGCTACAGCAGGAATTCGAATACACCCTACTAAAGCCTGATTGTCACAGCTGGTGAATTTAAAAAAAAAAACGCAATGTGCATGTGGAGAAGCCCCATGTTTTGAGAAGCTTCTAGGTTTGACATTTACTCTTGATCTGAAATGGAACACGTACATCAAGTCTGTTGCCAAGGTCGCTGGAAAGATGGTGGGCTCCTTCTACCGCTCCAGAAGATATCTCACTACTTATGCAATTCTTTATCTATATAAAAGCCAAGTACGTCCAAGGATGGAATACTGCTGCCATATCTGGGCAGGAACTGCTAAAATCAGCCTATCCTGCCTGGACAGAGTACAAAATAGACTTCGTGGCTTAGTGGGGGATGCCCTTTTCTCTACCTTGCAACCTCTTCCCCACAGAAGAGACGTTGCGAGCCTATCCTTGTTTTATCGTTATTTCCATGGCAGGTGCTCGTCTGAACTCCAATCTCTGGTCCCCCCTCGCCAATCTTTCACGAAAAACACCCGTTTAGCTGAATCCACTGTGAAAAACTTCCCTCACTCTTTATCTGTGCCTAAATCAAAACGTGGATTCCATGAACAAAGCTTCTTTCTTAGAACTGCACGCCTGTGGAACTCTGTTCCGTCTGCTTGCTTCCCACTTGACTACAACTTGGATGTCTTCAAGTCCAACGTTAACAAATTCCTAATGAACCGCCCCCTTAAGTAAACACTTCATTAAATCTCCACACTAACGTACTGTACGTGTAATAACTCTTATCCGTGAGTGGCTTCCGGACCTTGATAAGTGGTGACCACCGTGTAAAAAAAAAAGACACGTTAGAAGAACGATATGCAATAAAATAATGTTTTTAACTTGGAAAAAACAACAGAAACCTATAAAATGTTTCAGACTGCTTTGGGACTATCTTGCAGTTTTTTTAGTGGCATAAGAGATTCAAGAAAGTAAGGAGTCTGTGAAGGATGCGTAAAGAAGTGAGAACATCAGAGTTGTGGACCAAATAAAGAATTTCATCACTAAGGACTATTGTGTCTATAGAGACAATAAGTACACAGTTTGATGTCAGTGTGGGAACTGTCTGCAAATTATTTGCAAGAAACTGAAGTTGCGGAAGTTTTGTGCGAATACACCAGACAACAACCCCATCCTTATCACAGACTATTTGAAAAAGATGGTCATCAAGAGAGTCCCTAACCCTACCTATAGTCGAGACGTTGCTCCCTGAGACTATTGGTTATTCCCTAAGCTCAAGGGTAACCTTAGAGGCTGTTGTCATGAGACAATTGAGGGGATGAAAAGGCTGTGACGAGGGTTATTGACAAAAGAATTCTATGGGGCCTTCCGGAAGCTGTTGGAACGGGACAACATGTGCATTGCAGCCGGAGGAGATTACGTCGAAAGAGAATAAAGTTCCATGTGTGTACTATCGATAAAAGTGCCGATACAAAAAATCTGAAAACCTATTGAAAGCACCTCATATCTATCTGTCTAAAGTCTAATATATAATACTAGCAGACCGTCCGGCGTTGCCCTGTCATAAGATATACATACATTTGTACCCATTAATTTATAAGCATAATAAACATATATAATTTATGCAGATTTCGTATTTATTATTATTATTATTATTATTATTATTATTATTATTATAGGGACACTTCTCTATTGAGGATTATACTATACTAGCATTTCAGGCCGGCGTTGCCCGGGTGTTTGGTGGAGTGCGTTGAGCAAAAAAAAAAAACAAATGGTCGTAGGAAGCCAGGCGAAGGAAGAAAAGAATGGGAAACAAACGTGACGTCTTAGCTCTTGCGACCACCACCAAACTGGAAGTGACGTAGGTTTAAATTAAGGCTAGACAATCGAAAAGAGGGGATGATGTTCGACAATATCGGCGAAAAAAGCGCCCCCTCTCTGTACAAGTGTCCAGTTGAAGGTGAAGAAATGAATGTTTTTCGCCAATTTTTCGATATTTGTCGTCTGAAAGGTCAAGCTAAAAACGATACTAATCTTTTGAAAATCCGTCCGTCGAAAGTTTAAGGCAGATATGCAAACATACATACATACATATATTTATATATTGGTAGCTCAAATTTTCGACCCAAACCGATCAACAAGCTTGCCCTATCTCTGAATAGCCTTTATGTAAAATTTCAAATGTATAGAACAGAAATTGTCTGAGTATTTTGGTAGAGACCGCAGCGGTCAATATTTTTTAAACTATGACCCTTATTACGACCCCTTAACATTTATTGTTTAGGGCTAAAATTAAGTTATTAAGTTAGATCCATGTCCAATGAACATATATCTAAAATTTCAAGTGTTTAAACCCAAAATTTGCGGAGGAGTTTGGTAGAGTTCTCAAAAGTCAAATATGCTGAACTTTGAGCCCTTACCCCTTACCAGCCAAATTTCTGGCCGAAAACCGATCACATCAATTTTCCCAAATCTCAGTACCCTGTATATCAAATTTTGAGACTGTAGACTTAAAATTGACAGAGATGTTGCGAGGGAAAATGTACACAGACACACAGACCGACACACAGACACGTTCATTTTTATAGATATATATATAGATAGATTGATTTATTCTATAAATTATGCTTAAGGTACTTCTATTATTAATGGAGATTTGGTAACTTTATGTCTGTACGTCTTTTAAAATTGGAGAGTTGGTATCTAGCTGTTTGAAGCCGACATTATACTGACAATTGTGTTTGTGACATGATGTAGGAGATATTTCCTGGCACCTACTCAGAGGTCGGAAAGTGAGACTGAAAAAATGTTCGATAACAGTGTAAACCGTTGGTCGTACGCATGGGTCAAAATAATAACAGGAAATTCGTTTTGAATTCCAGGTTTATAGGTGCTTTGAACTTTTTTGGAATTTTTTTTACGCGAGTACCCAGCATAGTATAAACACCTCAATCTCCCCATGTGAAGAACGGCTTTCGGAATAAACAGCCCCAACCTCCCCATGTAAAGAACGGCTTTCAGAATAAATACCCCTACATGCCCACGTAAAGAACGACTTTAGAAATAAACTTCTCCAACCTCGAAAGCCGTTCTTAAAATGAAAAGGTTGGGGTGTTTATAGTAGCCTGGGTGCTCTCGTAAAAAAAAAAAAATATTAAAATACTTCAAAACCAGGCTTGCTTTTTCCAAAGCAGAAGATGCTGTCATTTTATTTTTTTTATCATGTCCGCTCGGAAAAACTGAATTTTTTAATTAAATCCATCCATGCCGTTCAGTCTTGAAAGATAAAAGGGAAGTTGCGCGTGTAATTGTGATGCAAGGGTTGCGCAATCCCAACCACACCTCTCCTGAATTGGCAGTTTGAGTCAAGTGGCAAGAAGAAGACCAGGAGGACTGGACAAAATGTCGAGATAAGCGGAGAGCACATACAGCAACTGAAAGATCCAAATGGTCACCCATTTAGTATTGACCAGGTTCAATGTTGCTTAACTTCGGTCATCCAGCAGGAACCGGTGTGTCAGCGTGATTATGCCGCATCAAATTAAATAAGGAGCAATAAAAACTACATGCAAATCAAAAAAAAATAAGCCAGGTAGGTACAAAATTAACTTCTATACACTTTGGTAGCATTTATTATTCTTATATATATATATATATATATATATATATATATATTGTTCAGAAAGTGTGAGAGAATATATAATTATTTTCCACAGCCGAACCAACGTCGCAGCCCACAAGAGCCAAGAAAGCCAACAAACAGGAAGTCCAAGACTCGAGTTTCGCCCTCATTTGAGCTCATCAGTTAGACACATCCGCACTCAGGATTTGAAACCCGAGCCTCTTGCATGCAAGGCGAGCACTCTACCAAGTGAGCAAACACGCCACACACACAAGAATGTCTATCTTTTTTTTTATCCACACAACGGATTTTTTGGAAGAACTACGTTTGCCCCCGCTAAGGGTACCTTGTGGCTAAATTTGACACTTTTGTGCTTATAAAAAAATTATGCCTTGGATTCTTATAAAACTTTCTGGAAAATTGTAACTTCTATTTTTTGTTTGTCTTTACTTCGCGATAACTCTTGGGTGTGCCTCAGGGTCTCTTTTAAGGCTAATAAACACACTATATTTCTGGGACTACTAATCCATATTTGTCCAAAATTCTCTGTGTATTTTAGCAGTTTTGCATGGTGCTGAACTTAAGAAATCTGATTTTCTATATAAAGAACACTGTAAATTTGCGTGTGTCTCTGTGTGTATATCTTCAACGTCACCAAGGGTTTAATCACTCAATGTCGACCCCTCCCTGTTGTTTAGTCATCTTACTTCTCCCGAACTATTCGCTGCCATGCGGGAGCCAATGGTAAGGTCGTCACTCCATCTCGTTCTTGGTCTTCGCTTTGACCTCTTATGTTGACTAGGTGTCCATTCCGTTGTGCCGATGGACCATCTGTTGCCATGTTGTCTGGCTACATGCTTTGATGTTTTCACGGTAGTATTGATGTTTTCACGGTAGTATTGATGCCAATAACTCTTGTTTGTTGGCGGATCCATATAGTTATATCTGTCTGCCTGTAAATATTAAACCGAAAAACTTTAAATTTTCTAATCACATATGACTGAAATCAACAGTCCAAAGTAATGATGCGTAAAACTGGTTTATAATGAAACAAAAATCGTTTGGTTGCATGCGTAACGCGCACCGAAAAAAATAATCAGCAATGTGATATGTAAAATATTTATTTTAACTTGCCAACATATTTTTATTTGGTTTGCATATGGACCTATTAATTCCTAACTTTTTCTAAAAAAAAAAAAAAGTGTACCTATGAAGCAGTTTTGCATGGTGCTAAACTCAAATTTAAATATAGACAACTATTTGTAAAGAGTTATCACAAAATATAGACAAACAAAATTATATAGAAACCAATTAGTTACAACTTTTCTGAAAGTTTTATAAAAATCTAAGGCATCAATTTTTTTTAATAAGCATAAAAGTGTCAATTTTAGCCATTTTAACCCAAAAGGCACCCCTAGGTTTGCAACTGGAGTTTTCCCGGAAAATTTATTCTGTTACATTTTACTCATATCATGTTTTATGTTTGTGCAAATATAAAATAAAAATCCAAAGGGTAGTTATTGAGAAAAGTGAGAACAGAGGAGCGGACGAATGGACAAGAGTGAATTTACAGGTGCACCATTCTTTTTTCGGGGAGAGGGAGGGACCAATAAGGAAAGTCAGAATTAATTGTAAAAAGAAACTTCATTCTAATTTTTCCGTTCGTAAGAATTATAATTAAGTTTTTTTTATAGTTATTTTTTTCTTTTTACTTTTTTTTTTCTTAGATAGTTTCTTTCTTTTTCCGTTCTTGATTTGTTTAGATGCTTCTTGAATTATCTCGTTCTGTCTTTATTTTATTGAATGCCTATATTTCCTTAATTTAGTCGTTCTAACAAGTCCACCCTTCCGCTATTTTTTTTTATCTCCTTTTAATTTCCATAATTTTCTTCGTCTTCGTCTGCGTTTTTTTTTTAATTTTCATTTTTTAACAATGAAAAGAAAAATTTGAATGAAGTTTTTTTTTTTTCATTTTTTTTCTTTCTTTCCTTCGTCCTTGATTTCTTTATTCCTTTCTTCAATTGTATCTTTCTTTCTTCATTTCATTAAATGCCTATATTTTCTTTACTATAATCGTTCTAACAAATCCACCCTTCCGCCATTTTTATTTCCTCTTACTCTCCGCCATTTTGTCCCTCTTCCTCTGCTGTTTTTTTAAATTTCCCGCCATTTTCTTAAATCTCCATCCCTATTGCATGTTTTCACATTTATATGTTGCTTTTGGAGAGCACCATTAAAACTCTCATTACTTATGCTTAAAGAATAACCAAATAAATACACAAACACATAAAGAAGCATAAAAGTCTCTGAAAAGGCTGAAAGAATTCCACACAAAACAAAAATCCCTGAAGACAAAATAAAATACCAAATCATTAGAAAACGAATTAAAATGTGAAATGTTGAGCTCCCTTCAACTTCGACTGTCCCCCCCCCCTCGCCCTGCCCTTCGAACACGTTGATCTCTCCGCGACCCACCCCATCCACGCCCGTTCTACGAACATGTGTTTAAGAGATCTGTGAGATCTGCATTTGATTTGCAAATTTTCGACGATCGTGTCTTTCTCTGCAATTCTTCAGGAAACCAAAAAATAATAAGCAATCAAGGGCTCTCTCAAGAAATAAAAAATAAACAAATTAAAAAGAAAACAGTAAATAAATAAATAAAAAATAAATAAAAAGTGCGGAAGGCCACACGATCAAATAATCAAACTCTATTGGCAAAGATGAATTTACAAAAGCCGAGTTTGAAAAGCGAATTGCGAAGACGCTATTGAAAATTGTGTTTCGATATCAGGAAAGCATTTGCATTTCGAAACACTTCTGTCCCTCTCCCTCTAACCCTCATCTCTCATCTCCCTCTCGCTTTTTCTGTCTCTTTCTTTCTCTCTCTCTCTCTCTCTCTTTCTATCTATCTATCTATCTATATAACTACTTAATTTACTCACATAAAATTAATATACGAAAGTATAGATTTATGCGTAAACTTTAAGTATTTACTTCAAAAGTGCTCAATACGTAGGTAGAGCTAGTTAGTAAGTTATAAAATGTATATGGCGATTAAGCTACACTGAATATTTCGCGTTTCATCCACTCTAGGACTCTTCAGGCGCATAAGCCTGAAGAATCCTAGAGTGGATGAAACGCGGAATATTCAGTGTAGCTTAATCGCCATATACATTTTATAACTTACTATCTATCTCTCTCTCTCTCTCTCTCTCTATATATATATATATATATATATATATATATATATATATATATACATATATATATATATATATATTTGGTAACGCTGGTAATTAGTAAAAAAAAACTGAAGAGAGTGCTCAATACTATTGCAGAGCAAATATGTGTTTGATCTCTCCGCGACTTACCCCATCCACGGCTTCTGTAAGGTTTGACGAGGTTTTTAGATCGTAAACATGGTCCAACATCTGAAACATATGTAACCAAACAGAGAAAACGGAAATAAAAAAAAAAATAAAATATACAACCAAGCCGCCCGGCGTTGTCCGGTCGTAAAATACGCATAAATATATATTTTATTTTTATTTTTGCAGAGTTCTGATTTAATGTAAAATGGAGAACTAGTAGTATTAAACATAACGTGAAATTCCTTAAAAATAAAGTAAAAAAAAAGAAACTGAGACATGTGCATTCGAGTATCATGTTTTTTTTTTGTTTTTTTTTTTTAAACAGTTCACTTCCTTATTAATTTATTTATTGCGGACAATTTCCCCGTCTTTTAGCTGTTTAACGACGTTTCGGCCAACTATTTCTCTGGCCTTCGTCAGGTGGTAATCGCGAAAAAATAGGAACTCTAAAACTCTAACTGCATTTTCAGCAATAACTGCCTTTTATAGCCGTTGTTGTCATCACCTGACGAAGGCCAGAAGTATAGTTGGCCGAATCGTCGTGAAACAGCAACTAAAAAAGATGAGGATAAAAATCCACAATAATTAAGTGAATAAATAATACAAATTACTCATCTCAAAAATGAATTCTAATTAATTAAATAATATATGCCATTCAGTAGGAACCCGACAATGGAAGATCAGATAATAAATGGACGTTACTTTTTAAGACCAAAAAATCCAATCTTGATCCCCCCCCCTTATGGGGCCCCTGGTGTTGTGGATAGAGACGTTGAATCTCTTCGGTTCGAGGTGAGCATGGTCTGTTGATAGCGGTTTCAATCCTACCCAAAGCCGACTAAAAGTTGGCCAAAACAAAGTAAGACGATAACACCTATGGCAGGCAGTAATTTCTGAGAATGCAGTTAAAAGATTCGGAGTTCTTTCTTCGTTGCGGTTATCACCTAACGAAGGCCAGATGTATAGTTGCCCGAAACGTCGAAGAAAAACAACTAAAAGGTGAGGATAGTAGCCCACAATTAATGAATAAATAAATAATACAAATTACTAATCTCAATAATGAATTCCAATTAATTAAGTAATATATAATTCACTTCCTGTAAATAAAAATATACTCGAGTTTAGATCGAAAGCAAAAATTAAGACAATGAGTCAATTGCTATAACAATTCGGCTAACTTGACTCGATCTTAAATGTTTCAAATTTCGAGTTTGAAGATCCAAAATTCGCTGAGTATATAGGTTGAGAAATGTCTTCACACATTCTTACTTATATTGAGAGAGAGAGAAATCCCGGATTTATTTTAATGGAAGTCACCATTTATCAAGGCCACTCGAGGATAAAAGTTTATGAGAGTATACGGTGGTCACGTGATAGCAGCGTAATAATAGTTAGTAGTGAAAATAGGGGTAGAAATGGATTATTTAGGGGAGGGGATCAACAAAACATAGTTTACATTGCACTTAAAGACGACCATATTTAGTCGTCTGGAGAGCAGGTCCATGGATCAGAGTTCCACAGACAAGAAGTTCTAGGAAAGAAACCTTGTTCATGGAATTTGCATTTAGATTTAGGCACGGATACAGAGTGGGAGAAAGTGTTTCGGTAGTTATAGCTAGACGGGTTTATTTTTGTGAAAGTTTGGTAAGGGGGACTATAGATTGAAGCTCAGACGAGCACTTTCCATGAAACGTCACTGTTCTCGAAAAGATGTTCTCTCACCTACTATGTTTTGAAGCCGGTTTTGAATTTGTCAAGGCAAAATAAGATACTCCGAGCAAAAGTTTAATTTCGGTTTCTCTCTTTTTATTACTCTCTCTCTCTCTCTCTCTCTCTCTCTCTCTCTCTCTCTCTCTCTCTCTCTCACTCACTCACTCTCGCTTTTACTCGCTCCCTCTCTGTTTCTCTTTATTACTCATTTAAAAAAAATACTGCCCTTTTCCTTCTTTTTTGCTTTCTTTCTTGGTAACTCTTTCTCTCTCTCTCTCTCTCTCTCTCTCTCTCTCTCTCTCTCTCTCTCTCTCTCTCTTCCTCTCTCTTTATTTATCTTTTTCTTCCCGTGGTCCTAGATATGACCTTAAACTATATCCAGTGGTGAGGCCCCAGCTTGCGGGCTTTGGGGAGTGTGGAGCCACCCTTTAATAGCCATTGCTCCCAGGTCCACTCTGACCCGGACTGGTAGTACCTGTTAGGGTTCCAACTATGGGTTGAATAGAAACCGACTCGAAAACAACAAATATATTCTATTAAAAGAAATTTCTTCAAAATCTTTGGATTCGGCATTAAATAACCTGAAAAGGGTTGATATGCCGTAACACAAAAGCAACCAACCAATCTTTCTTCCCGTCTTTATTTCACTTTTTGTCTTTACACCCGTCGCTCTTTCCCTCCCTCCCTCCCTCCCTATCTATCTATCTATCTATCTTTCTATCTATCTTTCTATCTATCTCACTAGTTCTTACTATTTTAATGCCTTTATATTTTTTCGTTCTCTCTTTTTTCTTTCTCTCTCTCTCTCTCTCTCTCTCTCTCTCTTCTTTATTAATGCATTTTTTACCTCAAACAAGGCGCAGTACCACATTAAAGGTAAGGGCGCTACTATCTGGAACATAATTTGTAGGGCTACAATGCAGGGAGTTGAGGAGCAAGATGTCTGTTTACTTTACTCTTGAACTTCTGCATGTCAGTACAGTTAGGAAAGTAGAAGTCTAACAGTCCCAAGGAAGAAACTATTTGAGTAAAAGGCTTTCGTACATCCGAGGCTTTCTACTGAGAAGAGGTAAACAAATATGTCCATCTCAGAGACAATTTTATCAGGGAGGTCATTTATGAATATTAGGAATATTAAAAGTCCAAGGATCGATCCTTAAGTTACACCAGAATTTATATCATATTGTTTTGACTTACGGCCATCGAGGACAACCTTGATTCTTCTCTTCATTAAGAGGCTTTAATTTTTTTTAAGTACTCGTCCAGTATTATCATAGGATTTGATTTTCATAAGACCATTGTGTCATACTTTGTCAAAAGACTTAAATATACCTAGGGTTACTGCATGATATATACGTTCAGAGATGACAGTTAGAATATCGGTAATTGGGTTGGCTTTCTTAAACCAATATTGTAAGTCAGACAGGAGTTTCGCGGCTGTGAGGAAATGAACTAGAGTTTGATTAATTATGGACGGAAATATTTTGGCGAAAAAGAAGGAGGATGCTAATAGGGTGATAGTTTAATGGGCTGGTTCTTTCGCTAGAATTTTTGTAAACTGGTACCACGGAAGCAGTTTTAAAGCAGCCAGGGAAGCAAGATTCGTTAAGACATTTGTTGTAAAGATTGGAAATCACAGAAGCAACCTCACCGACATGATTCCATTTCCGTTTGATAAAAACCGTTTTTTTTTCTTTTTTGTTGCAGATCATCTACTAGTTGGCTAGTTGTGTATAAATCCCAAGAGCCATAGGAGCTTCTATCATGTCTGAAAGTGGAACAATTTTCAACGAGCGAGATCGGAGATGCGCCGCTGTATAATTCATGCTCTCTATCGATCAACGTTGTGACAACAGAACCATTGCTAGCACTCAAAATGCTAATCCGTGTGGTTTAACGCTTAAGGATACAGCACAACAGAGTTTCTGGCCACAGTTATGGTCTTTGGTGTGATTTAAAGTGAGGGTAAAATCATGCCACCTCACATCTTCGAAGTCAGCATGAAAGTCAACACAAAAGTGACCCTGGATGAACTGAAGAGTGCGGTGATCCCCTGCTGCAATCAAGTGGCCGTTGGTAAACCCTGGCGTGACAGCAGAAATCGGCGCTGGCCCACAAGTCCAAAACAACTCTTATCTGAACCCACTGGATTACTTCCTTTGGTAATATGTTGAGACCATCACACTCCAGATTTCCAACAAGACCAAAGCCAGCCTGATTGCCGCCACCAACCGAGTATTCGCCGAGCTCGCACCGGCGCTTGTAGAAAAGGCACGATCCAAGTTCTGGACCCGTATCGAGGCGGTGATTAAGGCAGAAATAGTTATACTTAACAGATGTCAGCTCTACTCGATAATCAAGTTATTTCAATTGATTTTTTTCGATAAAAGGATAACTAAATAGATAGATACCATGGATAGAGAGAGGAAGAGAAAAAAGAAAGCGGGAGAGAGAGAAGGTATGAGGGGTAGAGGGAGTAGTACAGGAGTGTTTCAAAATGCCACGAATCACAGGTGCCTGCCGAGAACGATGCAAACAAAGTTTCCGGTCACATCATGCCACCCCACATCTTCGAAGTCGGTTTGAAAGTCAACACCCAAATGTAACTGAATATGCTAAAGAGTGTGATTATACCCTGGTGCAATCAGATATCCACTGGCACACTCTGGGCGTGTCAGAAGGAGTCAGCGCTGGCCTACAAGTCCAAAGAGGCCCGGGCTTGGTTCCAGAAGGAATTACTACAACTATGTACCATTCTTTCACTGACCCCCTCCTTCCCCGAGCTTGACCTGCTGGACAACTTCATCATACCTCGAGAACATCACGAACATTACCTTCTACAACACCAAAGCCAGCCTGATCGCTGCCATCCGCCAAGTATTCGCCGGGCTCCCGCCAGCGCTAGTGGAAAAGGCATACTCCCATTTCTGGCGATTTAAGCTGAAGACGATGACATTGAATAGATGTCAGATCTACTATAAAATAGAGTTACCTGAATTGATTTTTTCAATAAAAGTTTTAAAAAATAAATGTAACTGGATATGCTAAAGAGTGTGATTATCTCTGGTGCAATCATGTGGCCGCTGGCAGACCCAGTGGTTGGGCAGCAGGACTCGGCGCCGATCCACAAGAGATACAGACTTGGCTTCAGAAAGAGTGCTACGACTTTGTACTCTTCTATCACTGTCATCCCTTTTTTAAAAGATAGAATCATCCGATTCTGGAAGACAATCTACAAGAAATCTACGTCCACTGATACATACATACACACACACACACACACACACACACACACACACATATATATATATATATATATATATATATATATATATATATATATATATATAATCGTCCACAAAGTACTTTTTTGCTGTTCACTGCTCATCAGGGCGGCTAGACAGGCAACTACCTTAAGCCAGGATTGAAATCCGACCGCCTATATGACAGTCAAGGCCTAACCATTACGCTAATCGGCGGCTGCTAGCGAGTCGTGAATTAACGATGTTCTGACATCGTCCGAAAAACCTAAGCTCGATTTGTTTACATACGCTAATGGTAATTCGTGTATCATTGCTCAATATGCTCAACTCAAGATGAGGACCATTATAGTCATCCAAATACCGTACTGTTTCGCTGTTTCACAGCTCATCAGTGTTTCTAGAGAGGCAACTACCTAAAGCCAGGATTGAAACCGTACTGTCTGTACGACAGTCAAGACTCCTAACCATTACGCTAATCGGCGGCTGCTAGCGAGTCGTGAATTAACGATGTTTGGACATCGTCTGAAATACCTAAGCTCGATTTGTTTACACAAACAGCATCGCTTTATAAACTAATGGTAATTCGTGTATCAGTTATCAATATGCTCAACTTGCAAAAACCAAAACAACAAAGAGAAAGATAACATCATAATTGTATTTTTCCGAATATTACAATTGTTTCGATATCAACCAGACAATTTTAAATTTTAAGTCATTTAAAAAAAAAATAAAATAAAAAATTGTCACTCATCTGGTACTGGGAAGGAGTAAGGTTGCTTAACTCCAGTTGTCTGATAGGAACTAGTGTATCAAACGTGATTATTAAAAAATATATATGCATATACATATAAATATATATATATACATATATATACATATATACATACATATCTATACACACATATATACATACATATATATACACATACATATATACACATGTATATCCATACACATATACTTATATATATATATATATATCCATGCATATATACATATATATATATATATATGTATGCATGCATGTATGCATGTATGTATGTATGTATGTATCGCATAAAGCAGCAATTCGCACATTGTGTATGATATTTAGGATGAAGTATGTTTATCAGATAAGAAAAGTTAAATTTCAAAAGCCAGTACCCGAAAAGAAAATCACTCTAGTTGAACAAAAGTTGCTAATGCATCTCCGTCGGCATTTGCGGAAGAGGCGATAAGCAATAAACTAGTCCCTTTTTAATACAATAACGAAAAACTTGAGAGACCGAACCTCCTAGAACTACACACGACTATATTCAATACCAATAAAGAAAAAAATGTTCATGCTCAGTACTCTGCCTGGGTTGTTTGTTCTATCCCATAGTAAAGCAGAAGGCGTCTTCTGCATTTCTTTTAGTGATATTTTTCATTGTTTTGGTAGAAGGTGGATGCGTGGGAACACCAGACCCAGATAAGCAGAAAGCACCTACAGCGAAGGGAAATTCAAAATTGTCACTCATCTGGTACTGGGCAGGATTAAGCTTGCTTAACTTCAGTTATCTGACGGGAACTAGTGTATCAAACGTGATTATGCCGTATTCTACGCGTTAGATGTTTAGAATCAAGAATGTTTATCAGACAGTAATATATATATATATATATATATATATATATATATACATGTATATATGCATACATATATACATATACATGTATATATATATACATATACATGTATATATATGCATATATATGTGTGTATATATATGTGCATATATAAGTATATATATGTATGTCCTTATACATATGTGTATGTTTATATACATCTGTATATGTAGATATATGTGTATATGTATATGTATATATATGCATATATAAGCGTATATCTATCTGTGTATATATGTGTGTATATATATGTATATTATGTGTGTATATATATGTATATGTATGTATATGTATATATATGCATATATATAAGCGTATATCTATCTGTGTATATATGTGTGTATATATATGTATATTATGTATATATATGTATATGTTTATATATATGTGTATATATGTGTATATATGTATATATATGTGTATATATATTTATGTATTTATCTATCTACACACACACACACACACACACACACACATATATATATATATATATATATATGTATATATATATATAGGACAATCTCGAATTATGCTATGGTTTTTCTTCAGACATCCGCCATAAGTAAGGTCATACTTTCAATATTTACACTTAAACAACCATTTCTTTGTTCAGATTCCGACGAGTCAGTTATCCATTATTGTAAAGATTCAATTGTTTGTCTTCGCTAAGTAAATCTAATAGAAATGCAATAAATACGGATAATATGTTTCACAATTCTCAAGTGGTAACGCTTAAAGTACACGTGGTCGTCGCTTACTTCTTATTTTCAAGCACTCTGTAATGGAAAGTACTAAGTCTGCTGGAAATATCGTTGGATATTTCTACCGCTCTTCAAAACAAAAGACTCCTGAGTACAACCTGTCTCCTGATACTCCTAAAACATGAGAGCTCTTCCACAAATTACCCCTCTGTATTTTTTCTGGAAAAGTTGAAGAGCTACGAAGACGAGAGCGGTGCCATTAAAACCAACGACCTTTTATGAGCTGTTTTTAATAAGTTTCTAGTTTTTTGTACAAGAATATAAAATTGTCGTAGACTCTTAAAAATTCAATATGTCATTGTTATACAACTGATAAGATGACTGGCCAATTCTTATGATTTAAGGTTCAAATGAACAGCTAAAACACGAAATGGAATACATCCTACTTGTGGCAGAGCAAGCTTCCTTTTTTTTGACAAAGGCAATTAAAAAACGAAGAAATTATAGCATTTGAAAATAATATATATATTCAATTATAATCACAAATACATAAAAAGTGATACTTATGTCAGTTTAAAGTTTGGTAGTTTTCAAAATGGTTTTCTGGAGAAAATTAAATAATACTTAAAAAATGTAACTTTATGTTTTCCACAGCAATAAGAAACTGTTTCATCTTCATTTAAGATATCATATTTGAGGATTTGTTAGAGATTGCACAGATTGTTATACTTTTGGGTAATTATCTTGAGATGAGACTTCCTTAGCACGGTCTTTACCTTCCTCTGTTCTGTATAATTATCTGACGCTGTTCTGTCAAATTGTGTGGCAGTATTCTAAATAGAGTTGGATTTTAACGAAAACAATCTGTTACTGGTTGCATGGTTAAATTTTAGTCGAGTGAAAGTATTTCTACCACAATAACATATTCGACTATTTTTTTTTACTTCTTTGGTGAGAAGTTTTTTCATTCCTCAATTAAATTCTTTTAGAGCTTTATTTTATTTCCAAGGTGGTCACCACTTATCAAGGCCCTGAAGCCACTCGGGGATAAGGGTTATTGCGTGTACAGTACGTTACTGTTGAGATTTGTTAAAGTGCCTTACTTAAGATGGCGGTTCGTCAGGAATTTGTTTAATTTGGACTTAAAGAGATCCAAGTTGTAGTCAGGTGGGAAACAGTCAAACGGAACGTGTTCTTTCAGTAATTTACTTTTTATTTAATTCTGCTCCTTCTTTTAGTGTTTATATTAGTGATGG
Source organism: Euprymna scolopes (assembly GCF_053919585.1). NCBI lineage: Eukaryota > Metazoa > Mollusca > Cephalopoda > Sepiida > Sepiolidae > Euprymna > Euprymna scolopes. The sequence continues at coordinate 6,404,081 of NC_136521.1, read as the reverse complement.
GACGATTTCAATATTTTTCGCGATTTCGATACAATTAGCAATTTCGATTCTTTATAAATCTCTAAATATTTTACTATAAAGTTGTTATTTTGTCCCAATTACCGTAAAAACACGTTAAATGTGCCGATATTTTTCTAAAACATAAAAACATACTTGTGAAGGGGTGATCTTGAAATGCTTGTTTTATTGGGAGTTTAAATCAATAAATATTTATTATTTTATTATTACAAGCAGGGGGTGTTGTTTTATAAAAAAAAAAATTAAATAAAAAAAATAATTAAAGGAATCAGTTTTAGCATCGGAAAGGAGGCTCAAAATTGTCAAATTCAGATACCAATTCCGATACCCACAAAAGCTCTGATTTTCCGATTTCCGATTCCGAATAATCGTCCAAACACTCATTTATGTATAGCCTATCCTAACGTAATAGTGCGTAATTTGTATGAAGTCACTTACACAAATGGAATGATCCCGAGTTCAAGACAGGGTGTACCTCCCCATTTCATTATAATTTTTTTGCTCATTAATGAGTTCAATCTCAAATAATATTAGAGGTATAACTTAGAATCGCCGCAAATAATTTTTGTCTGCATATTTTAAAACTTTTCCAGGCCATTTATTGTCCAAATATCAGCTGACGCGATATTGTAATCAAACACAGACGGAATTTTATGAACGACATTATCATTATTATTTTTTATTTAAAAAAAATATTTGCGAATTAGTATACCGGGCAAATTATTCCTCGTAATGAACGACATTATCATTATTTTTTTTTTAATTCTAATTTTTATTTTATTTATTTATTTATTTTGTGAATTGGTCCATTAGAAGTAAATTATTTATTCGCAATATATTATATTAAATACAGCATTGATACTATATTAATACACACATAATTAAAATATCATGTTTCAGCGTATTGTACGACCAGACAATATGTATATATATAATGTGTATATAATATATATAACATATATATAATATATATATAATATATATAACATATATATTATATATATAACATATATATATAATATATATATAACATATATTTATAATATATATATATATAACATATATAATATATATAACATATATATAACATATATATATATATGTATATATATATAACGTAAATATATATAACACATATATATAACATATATATTTAGGTATATGGCATATATATGTATATATACTTCATATAATATATTTATATATGTATATTTGAATGCCAAAGGGGAGAACTCGAATGCCTACTAGGCACTATCCTCGAGTGTCTAAGGTCTCTCTGGAGTTTATCTATGTTATTTTTACTTTAATCATATTTTGCTTTGGTTTTGATACCCCCAAATTCGAAGCTATCTCTTTACAACCCTTCCTTTTCATAACCTATCATCTATATATATAAAAGCGAAAATGTATGTATGTATGTATGTATATGTGTATGTACGCTTTTGCTCGATGTCCACAAAAGGCTTCTTTCAGAGAAGCGCTCGCTCGCTTAACAATTTCTTACAACTTTTCATATCATCAATAAATTCTAATATCTCACACTTAACCACGGAGCTCGCCTGTCTATTTAATTTTATTGACTTTCAAACGTTAATTATTCCACATTTCCCACATCGGCACGCGTTACATTCGGTTTTCGGTATAAAAAAAACCGAAACCCGACTCTGGCCCAAAGCCAGACTGGCCTGCGCGCCCTCCGGGACCCGGGTGACATGATCAAAGTGTAGTATCTGTTCCGACAGATGCTGCAAGACAAGTCCCAGTTGTGGGGGCAACCCCACATACCTGACCTTTAACCAGCTCCCATTTCCCACCTCTCGGGAGCTGGTCCCCTTTTTCCCTTCCCCCTCCCTTCACTCCTCACATTAAAAATTGGCCTTGTGCCTGATTTGCTCGGTGGGGGAGCAAATAAATACCATCTGTTCCGACAGATACTGCAAGCTATGACTAGCAATGACTAGCAAAGTCCAGATGTGGGGGCAACCCCACATGCTTGACCTTTAACCAGCTCCCATTTCCCTCCTCTCGGAAGCTGGTCCCCTTTTTCCCTTCCCCCTCCCTTGACTCTTCACAATAAAAATCGGCCTTGTGCCTAATTTGCTCGGTGGGGGAGCAAATAAATACCTACTGGCCCAAAGCCAGACTGGCCTGCGCGCACTCCGGGGCCTGGGTGACATGATCAAAGTGTAGTATCTGTTCCGACAGATACTGCAAGCTATGACTAGCTAGGACTAGCTATGACTAGCAAAGACCAGATGTGGGGGCAACCCCACATGCTTGACGTTTAACCAGCTCCCATTTCCCTCCTCTTGGAAGCTGGTCCCCTTTTTCCCTTCCCCCTCCCTTGACTCCTCACAATAAAAATTGGCCTTGTGCCTAATTTGCTCGGTGGGGGAGCAAATAAATACCTACTGGCCCGCGCGCCCTTCAGCGCCCGGGCGACAAGATCAAGGTATGGTGTCTGTTCCGACGGATGCTGCAAAGCTAAGACTAGCATAGACCAGCTATGACTAGCAAAGACCATATGTGGGGGTAACCCCACATATCTGACCTTGGTCACTGAAGAGGCAACCCTTCATACCAAGAGTTTCTAATCCAGCTCCCACTTCCCACCTCTCGGGAGCTGGGCCCCCTCTTTCCCTCCCACTTACCCCTATCTCCACATTAAAAATCGGCATTGTGCCTAATTTGCTCGGTGGGGGAGCAAATAAATACCTACTGGCCCAAGCCAGACCGGCCCGCGCGCCCTCCGGGGCCCGGGTGACAAGATCAAAGTGTAGTATCTGTTCCGGCAGATACTGCAAGCTATGACTAGCTATGACTAGCAAAGACCAGATGTGGGGGCAACCCCACATGCCTGACCATTAACCAGTTCCCATTTCCCACCTCTCGGGAGCTGGTCCCCTTTTTCCCTTCCCCCTCCCTTCACTCCTCACATTAAAAATCGGGCTTGTGCCTAATTTGCTCGGTGGGGGAGCAAATAAATACCATCTGTTCCGGCAGATACTGCAAGCTATGACTAGCTCGGATTAGCTATGACTAGCAAACACCAGATGTGGGGGCAACCCCACATGCTTGACTTTTAACCAGCTCCCATTTCCCTCCTCTCGGGAGCTGGTCCCCTTTTTCCCTTCCCCCTCCCTTGACTCCTCACATTAAAAATCGGCCTTGTGCCTAATTTGCTCGGTGGGGGAGCAAATAAATACATACTGGCCCAAAGCCAGACCGGCCTGCGCGCCCTCCGGGGCCCGGGTGACATGATCAAAGTGCAGTATCTGTTCCGACAGATTCTGCAAGCTAGGAGTAGCTAGGACTAGCTATGACTAGCAAAGTCCAGATGTGGGGGCAACCCCACATGCTTGACCTTTAACCAGCTCCCATTTCCCTCCTCTCGGGAGCTGGTCCCCTTTTTCCCTTCCCCCTCCCTTGACTCCTCACAATAAAAATTGGCCTTGTGCCTAATTTGCTCGGTGGGGGAGCAAATAAATACCTACTGGCCCAAAGCCAGACCGGCCTGCGCGCCCTCCGGGGCACGAGTGATATGATCAAAGTGCAGTATCTGTTCCGACAGATGCTGCAAGCTAGGAGTAGCTAGGACTAGTTATGACTAGCAAAGTCCAGATGTGGGGGCAACCCCACATGCTTGACCTTTAACCAGCTCCCATTTCCCTCCTCTCGGGAGCTGGTCCCCTTTTTCACTTTTCCCTCCCTTGACTCCTTACAATAAAAATTGGCCTTGTGCCTAATTTGCTCGGTGGGGGAGCAAATAAATACCTACTGGCCCAAAGCCAGACTGGCCTGCGCGCCCTCCGGGGCCTGGGTGACATGATCAAAGTGTAGTATCTGTTCCGACAGATACTGCAAGCAAAGACCAGATGTGGGGGCAACCCCACATACCTGACCTTTAACCAGCTCCCATTTCCCACCTCTCGGGAACTGGTCCCCTTTTTCCCTTCCCCCTCCCTTCACTCCTCACATTAAAAATTGGCCTTGTGCCTAATTTGCTCGGTGGGGGAGCAAATAAATACCATCTGTTCCGACAGATACTACACTTAAGATAATTTGTACCAGTCAATGGAGGGGAACCCCTCTATACTGGGGCAATTATTATTTTTGGTAACCAGAGTGCCCCATTTTTGCCTACTTTTAGGGGAGCTGGTTTTTACCTCACATTAAAAACGACCTTGTGCCTAATTTTCTCAGTGGGGGAGCAAATAAATACCATCCGTTCCGACAGATACTGCAAGCTAGGACTAGCTATGACTAGCAAAGACCAGATTTGGGTGCAACCCCACATGCTTGACCTTTAACCAGCTCCCATTTACAGTACAACACATAACGGAAATCAAAATGCCAAGAGGGATCTTTAAAAGCTACCCCCTATCCTTATTATTGTGAAGTATAACCAGAATACCCCTGAACACTTTCCTAAGAAAATGTCAAGTTGAATACAAGTTCATTAATGAAGAAAGAGTGAACTACTTAAGGTACATGGATGTCCTGAATCAGAACAAGTAATAAACACGACCAAAATGTGTAGCCAGGATATCTAAATGGAGTTCGGTATGGAAAAGTGCGCACTGCTGACCATATTCAATTTATACATAATGTAGAAGAACATTTTTCCGAAATGGGACTATCGATTTTCAAAACACCATGTATAATTAAAATTATGTTTTTAGTATTTGCTTAAATAAGAATGTCTTAGTTGAATTTCTGACTAGACAGATATCCAATTGTTTGCTTTAAATTAGAGAATAGCTGAGTAAAATGTAGTAAATACGGATAATATCTTGCAAATTCTCTAATGGAAATCTTAAAGTGCATATGCGTTTTTGCTCTAATACGGAAATTATCGCTAACACAATTATGTGTTGTTGTTGATTTATAGTTTGTTTTTTTTTCTATTTACATTGGCTTGTTGGAGTTTCCATCTATACGACCTTAATAGAGCCATTAACGTACTCAACTCCAAAGAAACTTTTGCTGATAAAAATTGTTGGCTCGTTCTATCGTGTAGGAAGCATCTCACTTTTGGCACAGCCCTATACCTTCATGAATGTCAGATACAAACTGAGATAGGGAAAATATTGCGACATCATGAAAGTTCATTCTTTTTTGTTTTTAAATAAAAAATAAGGCGCTTCTACAGTATAGCATCCATATAGAAGAACAAACTCTTGCGACAAACGTACTGAAAAGTTAGGACCACGGTAAAAATACTTAAAATCATCGAGTAGTATCATTTGTAAATAAGAAATAAGGTGCTTGTCCAGTATTCTACCCAATAAATAAGGCACTTGTATCATATAATAGTTATATGAAGAAACATGTTTAGAAAATTAAAATCATCCAATCCCGAGCAACGTCAGGTTTCCCTGCTTGTATTGAATAAAGTTTCATTTTTAATATAAATTATATCGTTTTCGTTTATTTTCTTTTTTTTTAATGTAATTTTTAAGAAGATAATAAACGAGTTTGTAATCATTTAAATCTATAAAACAACCCAATGATCATGAACAGAATGTTTCGTGGCAACACTACACAATTTTCCCATTTGTATAATCCTATTTTTTATATAATATTAGCGCGGGGTGCCCGGCCTTGATCGGGTGTGGAGGTTATAAGGTAAAGGTTTTGAACAACGGAGCCCTAAAAAATATTTCAAACAAAAAAATATTCAAAACCTACTTTTAAAAAATAAAAATAGCTGCGAGTACCAGTGTGAGAGCAAAAAGTTTTAAGCAAGCATGAAACTGTAACGCTAAAAGGAAAATGAAAGGGAAAAAAAGTCAACAGTTTAGTTGCCGCATCAACCATTACATATAACCTCGCCGCCGTTCAAATTAAGCTTAAGTATTGCAAGGCGTATAATGACTTTGCAAAAATGTCGACGAAAAAACTTACCCCTCCTTGTAAATAAAAAACACAATTTGTGGTGAAAGCATGAATGCTTTTGCACAATTTTTTGATATTTGTCGGCCGAGCGACGGAGCTTCATATGATACCAATTTTGTCATTAAGTTAGCGAGACATACAAACATACACACACACTTACAGACATTTGAAATTTATATTTTAGATTGAATAACTTCACTTTCAGTAAAAAATTGTCTGTCTTTTTTTCTTTTTAGGTCGTGTTTTTAAGTTTTCCAATGTTTTTTTTTAATTTCTCATTCATTATCGACTGTCTTATTGTCTTACAGATCTTGCTTTCTAGGATCTCAGGCGTGACGTTATTTTTCAATGATTAGACTTACTATTTACAAAGATCCCAGTATGACCCACTAAATTTTAAAATCAATTTCATACTCCTGGTATGAAAAATTTATTGGGGGGGGGCTCCATTCTCAGATGTGACAATAGTACTCCAGGAAGTATCTCTCTTTCATATAGGTAGATGGGTGTGTCGGTTGGTTGCTTGGTTGTTTTACGGCACATCAACCCTTTTCAGGTTATTTAATGCCGAATTCAGTGATGTTCAAGATTTTTTTTTAATAGAATATATTTGGGGGTTTTCAAGTCGGTTTCTATTTAACCCATAGTTGGGACCCTACCAGGTACTACCACGGCGAGTCAGAGTTGACCTGGAAGCAATTGCAATTGAAGGGTGGCTCTACACTCCCCAAAACCCACAAGCTGGGGCCTCACCATTGGATATAGTTTAAGGTCATATTCAGGACTGAGTGTTTCGGGAGTGAAATACTTTGTAGAGTAGTTGAATTATTCAATCGTTTGAATAGCTCGAAAATGTTCTTTTTAATTGAGGATTTATTTAATACCTCTTCAGAAGGTTAAAAACAAGGTGAGATGTTGGTTTGAAAAACGTGTTTCAGTGGAACTAACTAGATTTGAACGTGACACGCACAGACTTAAAGAATAGGTCGTTAACCACTGAGCCATCATTAGCACGAATGATTGAACACTTGGATATATGAGTTGATTACGTTTCTTGATGCAAGAAAAAATTATGTATCATGTAAGCAGTATTTTATGTCGCAAAAGATTGTAATATTATCGTAGTTCCCCTCGCCAAAAATGTTGCTAATAAAAAAGATGTATAAACAAAGAAAAGAGAAATTGCTTTATTAGCAGAGCAATACACTTGTTCATCGACGTAGACAAAAGAAAGCCGAGGAAGAGTTCTGAATCAGTGTTGTGATGTTCTAGAACAAAAAGACCGGAGATATATTTAGATGTAGTTTGCGAGCCCTTTTAGGAGTTGCAGTAAATTTTACGACGGGTAGGGATAGTTTCCGAAAAGTCTTGGTTTTGTGACTGTTAACAACATTTACAGTTGACGACAGTTTCGAGTGGACAGATTTGCAGGCAGGTTTTTTTTCTCGGAGGAGGAAATTAATTTAACAACAGACTTATGAGCCCAATGGATGTAAGAAATTAATATATCAACCAAGATAGAAACATAGACTCGACAGTAAATACATATAGTGACCTTAAACTTTAGAGAGTCGGTTGTGTCAGACACACATCCATGGTCCAACAAGTATATGCCGAATGTGTCGGAGTTTTTGTTTTGTTTTATTTTATATTTCTATACGTCCCTCAATGTGAGAGAAGACAACACGGGCAGAAGAAAAATACAGCTACAGCGTTAGAGTAGATAGGAAAGTTGCCGAGCGAGGTACCGTATGGGTCATACAAGTACCCACGTGCACTCTAAGTTTTTCCATTAACTATTGTAAAACCTATTGTAGGTATTTATTGCATTTCTATAATCGATTTAAACAATTTAGAGCAAACAATGTCATCCTGTCAATAATGGATATTTGTCCCGTTGAAAGTAATACCAAGAAATTGTTGTAGAAGCAAATATTGAAGGTATCATCCTATTTATACAAGCTGCTACTGATTGTGACAACATAAATTCTGGATCATCATAACGTATTAAAACAAATATTCTATTGTTGGCATTGGTTTCCCCGATATTATACCGACGGAATTTTTCTACAAAACATCGACTTCTTACAGAGTAAGCACGTGAAGGTTGCCTACATCTTAAATTTAAATGTAGATTCCATGAAGAAATCTTCTTTCTTAGAACTGCACGCCTCTGGAATTCTCTTCTGTTTGCCTGTTTTCCAATTGACTACACTATGGTTGTCTTCAAGTCCAACGTAAACAAATTCTTGATGAGCCGTCCCTTTTAAGTAATTAATTTATTACATTTCCACTACTAACGATTACTACGACATTTTCCCATTGACTACACTTAAAAAGTCTTATCCTCGAGTGGCCTCAGGGCTTTGATAAGTGGTGATACCTATGTAAAAAAAGTACAAGTGATTTTCCGAAAGGAAGTGAGTTCGAACCTGGGACACCATGGTTGTTATTCTGTGTTGTTGACCATTTAGCCAACGTTGACTCTGGCTTTTGTATCATATTCTACTAGATAGAGTTCTTTGCTCGCTATTGCGTCGCAAGTGTCTCTAATGAAACTGCTTGAAATTATACTTCTTAATACGAAAACCTTTTTCTGTGGTAAACAGGAAAACATTGTGATGCTACACATTTGTTCATCCAAATTAGTTCCGTTTTGCAAAATCTTTGGGAGCAAAAGGTATTAGTTAATATGAAAACCCCGCCAAAATGTTTAAATAGACGTTGATTGTTTCTTTTAAATAAATATGATTATTTAAATATGTTTATTTACATATATTTAATAACATATTTTTAAATATGTTAATTTACATACATTTATTAACATATTTTAAATATGTTTATTTACATATATTTAATAACATATTTTTTAATATGTTTATTTACATATATTTAATAACATATTTTTAAATATGTTTATTTGCATATATTTAATAACATATCTTAAAATGTTTATTTATATTAATATTTAATAACATATTTTTAATATGTTTATTTACATATATTTAATAACCTATTTTTAAATATGTTTATTTACATATATTTAATAACATTTCTTAAAATATGTTTATCTATATTAATATTTAATAACATATTTTTAAATATGTTTATTTATATTAATATTTTTGCTCATCCAAATTAGTTCCGTTAGACATAATTATCAAGAACTTAATATTAATAAAGAGTAATAAAAAAATTACTATTAATCTGCACTACAGAAGTACATTTGAATGACCGCAACGGTAACATATATAATATACTCAAATAGACGGAGTGGACATGGGATCAGTTCTTGGACCCACCCTAAGTGAATTCTACATGGCTGATTAAGAGAACAAAATATTTTTGAATAATAAAAGCCCCCCTATGTATACGCTGCGTGGAGGACATTCTTATTTTAGCTGAAAATAATGAAAAGATATACCAACTACACTACTTTTTACAAAAAAACAACTCAATCCTTAACTTTACAGTAGAGTTGAATAATAATAATAATAATAATAATAGTAATAAAATTTCTTTTTTGATGCCCTTATTGACATGTCCAATAATACTTTAATACCTCTCTATATAAAACTAAACTAGCATAAACCCCAGCCTCAAAGGTACAAAATAGCCATAATTAAAAATCTATTAAATCGCACTAAAATAATATCATCCACAAAAAATCATTACTAATTGAAATAAAAAAACATTAAACAAGTATATATATATATATATATATATATATATATATATATATGATTGCTAAGATGAATGAAATCCGACGATATGAAAAATAGAGGTTCTTCCACCTTTAATTTATTTTTCATATATATATATATATATATATATATATATATATATATATATATTCAAGAAAACTCTATTCTTAAATTTACAGTAGAGTTAAATAAAATATTTTATTTCTTGGTGTCCTTATTGACACGTCCAATAATACTTTTAATACCTCTGTATATAAAAAAACAACGAGCATAAACCCCAGCCTCCTGAAATTTAAAAGTGAGTGCCCACAAAGTTACAAAATAGCCATAATAAAAAAATTTGTAATATCGCGCTAAAATGATATCATCCACAAAAAAAGCATTACTAATTGAAATAAAAAAAATTAAACAAGTACTCATCAATAATCATTTTCCTAATTACATTGTTGGTGAACAAATAAAACGAATACTACAATCCCTTGAAACCCCTAATAATAATATTAGCCAGCACCGCAATGCAAACTTCATTAATATATTTTATCAAAATCAAATGACACCGAACTTCAGAATCGAGGAAAATGCAATTAAAAACATCATACGTAGATGCTTGCCGCCTTTTGACAGTAATTCTAAAATAAATTTATTATCTACTACAAGAAGTTTAGAACACAAAACCTTGTTTAGAAACAACTCCTCACCGACTGTAAAATTGTTGGAACAAACCAATGTAGTGTATAAATTCAAATGCTCTATGGAAGAATGTTACTCCAAAAATAATAATACATTGGGCATACAATGACAACGTTGTCCCTGCGAATAACGATTATCTAAATAATACTAGTGCTATATATAAAGATTTGATGAATGAACATAATTGCCCTTCCTCCAATCTTAGAAAGGTATTCGTTGACAACGTAAAAATTATACAACATGAAAATAATATTAAAAATTTAAAAACTCTTGAAGCGTCATATGTTAAAATCCTTCAACCCACTCTAAATGATATTGCATCCGAGAAAAATAGTAAAGTTCTAAAATGTCTTGCGTAGTTCATATTGGACGGACTTTGTTAACGGTGTCCACAAACTTGGTGATTTTAATACTCGAATTTTTAATCGACCTATATTTTTCATCGATTCAATATATTTTAACTTATCCCCGTTTACTGTATATTTTAGTTTTCACTTTTAATTCTCATTTTTTTTTTAATTCGCATTTTTACTTCAACACCTGATGATGTTTTGTGGACGGAAGTACGCGTGACAGCAACAACTAGGAAACTTTAATTAATATTTTTGATTTTGATATAAAAAAAAGTATACGGAAACTCGAAAAAAAGAATCATAAAGCAACGTGTCTTCGTTGCATTTCGTAATATTTGTTTTAATATATGAGTAGGTAGTAGTTTGCTTGAAGCAATGTTGGTAAAGAAATATTTTTTTAAGCCAAAAACAATATATAACAAAAGTTTACAAAAGAAATAATATAATAAATATATAAGTAAAATAAAATATTTCTGCAGGACTGCCACGCTCTCTCCGCCATCTTGAATCCACTTTTGTATTCTATTTTGAAAACGAGAGGAACCTTTCTCTCGAAATTAATCAAAGTTCCAGACCACCCATGGACTTTACATACACCGGACATACCAGCAACTTGGTTATAAATAATTATACATTGAAGTGAAGAATGATATTTAAATATAGGTTAGACACTCCTATGTTCAACCATACTCGTCTACATCTATTCGTTTTTCTTTTTTACTTCATCTTTTCCGGTCTTCCTCCGCATTGTTTTTGGCTTGAAAATTATATATATATATATATATATATATATATATATATATATATATATATATATAGTTCTAAATAAAGTAGGTGGAAGTTTCTCAAAAGCTCTTTCGGCTATCATCTCACCAGGAGAAAATCGATAGCGTACAAAATAATATTCTGTCGAAACTTTAAAGAGTTCTAATAGGGAACTTATTGAATGTGCCAAAAGTACGGGGACACTAAAATAAATTTATTAACGTTTAAAAACGATTAAAATATTGGCACAACGAGGGAGAAAAAAAAACGGGAGAAAAGATTCAAAGTTCCCCAAAGAGAAACAATGCGTTTACTGTTTCCTTTTGCCGGCACAAAGAAGGCTTACGCACCGCAATAGAGACAGATTCCAAAATCTTTAAATGGTTTCTGGAGTCTGCTCTATGTAGTACCTCGAACCATTCTATTTTATATCTATCGGAACAGCACGGGTTGTCAACTAAATGCTGACCGATAGCAGAGTCTAAGGCTGCAGAAGGAGGGCGACTACCAGATCCCATCCTCCCTTGTCTGATCTTCGATAGAACATGCTGATTTATACGAGTCAAAAAATGCAAGGACATTCGCCCAACATAACCAGCATCGCACGGGCATTTGAATTGATACACATTTAAATTATAATTTTAAATAAATCGGGCATTTCAAAGGACCAATCTTTTTAGGGGATTTAAAATCCGCAACCTTTTTGAACACAGAGTCATCAATAAGGTCAACAGGATAACCATTATTGATGAATATTTCCCCGATCTTATCGAGTTCCGTGTCTAATCTGTCAGGCGAACAAATCATGAGGGCTCTATGTACCAAAGTATTAATTAATCCGACCTTACGTGCTTTTGGTACAAAAGACAACCAGTTCACATATAGGCCAGTAAATGTCGGCTTTCTATAAATTGTAGTGAGAACCCCCTCCCCCCCTTGAACATTCAACAAGAACATCCAAGAAGGGAAGCGAATTGTCCTTCTCACTTTCCATAGTGAACTTTAGTGCCCCATGCAAAAAATTCAACCTATCAAAAATATTGACGTTTCACCTTGCGATGGAAAAATAGCAAAAGTGTCGTCAACATATCTGAAATATGTAGTGGGATTTGCTATAGAGTTGAACAGAACGGATTGATAGTATCCGACAAAAATATCCGCTAAAGTTGGGGCCAACGGACTCCCCATTGAAACCCCGTCGATCTGACAGTACATAATATCACAAAAACTAAATTCCACAGATTTTGTACATATTAAAACGAGTTCAATAAGAATCTCTTTAGAAAACAGTGGAGCAGTCGGGTGACCATCATAGAGCGTGTCAGTACATATACGTATAGTCTCATCCTATGGTATGTTGGTAAAGAGACTAGACACATCGAATGAGCACATAAAAGATGCCTCTGCATTTGAATCCAACCCACGTAAACACTTAACGTACCGAAAAGAATCAGGGATTCAGTGCGTGGTATATAATTCGCGCACAGGTTGCAGAATTTCCACAAGCCAAAGAATGTTGTGCCGAACCAACCATTGATAAAATAGGTCTCAGAGGAACACCTTGCTTATGGATTTTGGGGAGACCATACATTCTGGGACGTTGTGACCCAGAGGGTCTAATCCTGTCATAGACGTCCTTGCAAAAAACATTCTTTTTAAATAATGCAAGTAGACGCCTTTGCATTTTGGCTTCGTTCTTGCAAGTATTATCCGTCAACTCGATAGGCCGATTTACGGAATTTCGAAACATCGTTGAGAATAACTGCGATTTTCTCAACGTAGTCCGATTTGTCCAACATCACTTCTGCACCTTTGTCTGGTTTGCACATATAAATATTGGCAGTGGACTTTAACGCTTTCATAGTTTTAAATTGCGTTATGTTCCAGACAAAGTCGCTATAATCAACAGGTGTGTTACTGTATCGGTGAGCTAAGGCAACTAAACTAGATTATATCCCAGCAATTTTTTTCCGGGGAATTCGGAACATTATGTCTAAGTTGGGAGAACAAAACTTCAAAGGCAGAAAGTGTTCTCTCTTTATTTATACTCGTAGGGGAATACAAAAATCTAAACCCCTAGACAGAACTCTATTTTCAATGTCTGTAAGTACAGTTTTCGAAAAATTGAAAATATGTTTGCTTCCATTAATGGGTTCACACCAATATCTTTTGCGAACCAGAAGAGCAAGTTGTTTATTATTGTCTTTGGAAGCATTTTGCCTAGCAAATTCATCACCGATAGATGAATACTTGCAAAAACGGAAAAAGTCAAAAAAAGGATAGGAAACCCTTCACTACGGACCAGAGGTAATGACGATTACTGATATACACCTCTAGGTTCTCCGTCAACTTATTAATATCGTCTCGTATAAACGCCCGCTCCATAGACAAACTAAATTTCACCCGAGATGCAGCAATGCGTTTACTGATATAAATTGTGGCCATATCTTGTCCAAACAAGAACGCACAAAAGCTATGGAGAGGTTGGTAGATCTAATTCTACTCCTTAATCGAATAATATTATTGCAAGCATCAATTTAGTGTTGGCTGTACCTCTTCCGAAAATATCTAAATAAATGTTTGGAGGTACAGAATTTATATACAGTTTTAAATAAAATAGGCGGAAGTTTCTCTAGAGCTCTTTCGGCTATCATCTCATCAGGAGAAAATCGATAGCGTACAAAATAATATGTCGAAACTTTAAAGAGTTCTAATGGGGAACTACTGAATGTGCAAAACGTACGGGGACACTAAAATTAAGTTTATTAACGTTTAAAAACGATTAAAATATTGGCACAACGAGGGAGAAAAAAAATGGGAGAAAAGATTCAAAGTTCCCCAAAGAGAAACAAGGCTGCAGAAGGAGGGAAACTACCAGACCCCATCCTCCCTTGTCTGATCTTCGACGGAACATGCTGGTTTATACGAGTCAAAAGATGCAAGGATGTTCGTCCAACATAACCAGCATTTTACTGACATTTGAATAGATATACAATATTGCTATTTTGGATATAAGGCAAACTATCCTTGCGAAAAGAAGGAAAGGCAGGTCTCGTAGTATATACCAAACGCAAGAACACAGAATAAAAGCAGTCGTAAATACTTCTGCGAATCTGTTTGGAAAGTCTGTTACTCTTTTCCCCAATCCACGGTAATTTTAAGTAAACCGGGCATTTCAAATGGCCAAGCTATTTAGGGGATTTAAAATCCGCAACCTTTTTGAAAATACAGTTATCGATAAGGTCAACAGCATAACCATTATTGATGAATATTTCCCTGATCTTATCGAGTTCGGCGTCTAATCTGTTAGGCGAACAAATAATGAGGGCAACGGCGGGCACCCATGCTAGTACATCTATATAAGTGAACGTTCCTGTGTGTCTGTTTGTCTGTGTGTCTGTGTGTCTGTCCGTGTGTCTGTCTGTGTGTCCGTGTGTCTGTCTGTCTGTGTACATTTCCCTACACAATAGCTTTGTTAATTTTAAGTTTACACACTCGAAATTTCATACAGAGAGTACTGAGATTGGGGAGATCAGTGTTTGGCCAGAAATTTTGCTGTTAAGGGGTCAAAGTTCAACGATTTGACTTTTAAGAACTCTGCCAATTTCCTTCGACAATTTTGAGTGTAAACACTTGAACTTTTAGATATAGGTTCCTTGGACATGGATCTAACTTAATAACTTTATTTGAGCCCAAAACAACAAATGTTAAGGGGTCATAATAGGAGTCAAAGTTAAAAAAAATTAACCCTGTTTTTGTTTTGCTCAGCATACACCTTCAAACACCCGGGCAACGCCGGGCTGAAATGCGAGTATATATATATATATATATATATATATATATATATATATATATATATATATATATATATATATATATATATAAAATAATGTTTACATATAGTGTCCGTGTTAGATAATTTTTTAGAAACGTTCGTATAAAAATTGACAGGGGGTATAAACACATAAGAAAGAGGGGAAAATAATAAAGAAAATTTTAACCCGGAATGGTTTAATCCAAGCTGTGATATTGTCCTTTGTAAATATCATGAATTGAAAGATGTTTATATCCGTTTTGGAGATTTAAAATTTTTGGAAAAAGATGAAGAAGAAGCTTTGAAAGAAATTAATCCTAAGTGGTCGCCATTTTTTTAACTCAAAATCTGTTAAACGTTGTAATTAGATCCATTGTCAGGGAAATCAGGAATAAACACAGAAAGTCAAGACCAAGGCCTGTTGAATACTAAGTTCCCCGCTTCCATAAGACGCATATTTAACTGCCATTTATTTGTACATGTAAATTTTTGATTTGAAGTTTTTATTTTCACTGGTTGTCTCCATATTATATACGCTCAGAGATTACAGTTAGGATGTCTGCGTGAAACTACTGTAACATTTGGTCATGTTTTAAAAGTGTCGCATGACCGGATCTCGAAAGTGATCTACTATTCGGAGATAATGTTCGGCAATGGAAGATTGTGAGGGTAAAAACAGCAGTAGTTTAACGCACCCTAATGGAAATGAATATTGATATCCCGAACTAGGAGGCACAAGTAAGTGACCGAAGAAGTTGGTGCAGCAGTCTACACAAACAGAAGGTAGTGATTGAGAATTGGAGAGAGGTCGCAGACCAGCAGAGATACTCCCGAAGACACAATCCCAGGCTGCTTCGCGTATGCTACCTGCGGAAAGATGTTCCACACAAGGACAGGAGAGCTTATACAGCGGATGCAATAAGTCTCCGATACAAAGTAAAAGGTTGATTTATTTTAATTACACGAAAACAAAAACAATAAGAAATTGCTATTCTAATGTATTTTTGTATGATTTTTGATACGAGATTTGTATTTATCATACAAAAATACATTAGAATAGCACTTTGTTATTGTTTTTGCTTTCGTGTAATAAAAACAGATCAACTTATTGCTTTGTATCGGATACTTATTACACCCAGTGTAAATTTTGGTGGGACCTTAACAGTGGATTTTTCTTTTCCATAACTCTCACTCTACTTTAAATAGTGGCAAAATGGTATCCCTATCTTGATATATAAATCCCTACAAGGTTGCATATCACAGTTTTACTGCAATTTACCTAAGCTGCGATCGCCCGCTGTGACAAACTTTGCTCATGGAAATCAAGAATTTGAGCACGCACAACTTCGGTAAATTTTCTTATTTAGACATGGCGACTATTAATCTGTAACTGAACTAAAAACCAATTTACACCCCTGATCTTATAATTTTGATCAAATGTAAAATGCCTTATTTTCTAAAAATGTAAATTTTTGAATTAAATGTTTAGAATGTAGCTTTTTTTGACATAACCATTTTTGTTGTGGTATTGGTAACCTTAATTCGCAGGATTTTAAAATCTGTCCTTAAAAAATGTTTGGGTTTTTTTTTTCGAAGATTTTCAAGATTTTTGGATCAGGTTTGTATATTTGATGTAATATTCTATGACGTCATGAATAACGTATATTGTGAACAAACAAAGAGACAGGGATACGACTTTAATACAAAGCAAACAGTTTGTTTTTATTTACATATGCATCACCATTTATCAAGGCTTTGAGGCCACTCAAGTATAATGATTAAAGAGTGTACAGTAGAAATTAGACAATATAGTAATCGTTAGTAATGGAAATTTGGTACATTTGTTAACTTATATGGAACGGCTCGTCAAAACCTTGTTTACGTTAGACTTGAAGACAACCATTAGTAATCAGCTGGAAAGCAGAAAAACGGAAGACAATTCCATAGGCGTGCAGTTCTAAGAAAGAAGCTTTGCTCATGTAATCTACGTTTAGGTTTAGGTACAGATATAGTATGGGGAAATTATTGTTAGACGGGTGTTTCTTATGAAAATTTGGCGATGGGGGGCCATAGATTGAAGCTCAGTCGAGAACTTGCCATAAAAATAACGATAAACCAGAGACAAACTGGCAAAATTCTTCTGTGAGAAGAGAAAAGGACATGCCCTACGAGTCTACGAAGTCTATTTTAAACTCTATCAAGAGAGGATGTCCTTTCTAGCAGCTCCTGCCAAGATGTGGCAACAGTACTCCATCCTTGGACGTACCTGGCTCTTATATAGATAGAGAATTGCATCAGCAGTGAGATATCTACTGGACCGATAGAAGGATCCCACCATTTTTCCAGCGGCCTTGGCAACGGATTTAATGTATGTGTTCCATTTAAGATCAGGAGTAAAAGTGAAGCCCAGAAGCTTGTCAAAACATGAGGCCTCCCACAGACTAGAGCCAAAGATTAGTTAAAATTTATTTCAAATAAACCACGCCGGAGACTTCTTGAATCAGCGCTTATCGCAAATTCAATCACAATTAAACAACGTGGAGGTTTCTATAATGTAGCGCCATTTATAAATTTTTATTAAAAGAATACAATTTAATAATGTATATAATAACTCCTTATTCTATAGGATTTCGATGTGAAAATCCTATAGAATAAGGAGTTATAATATTTCTTTTTTATAATATTTCTTTGTCTTACATAGAATAATAAAAAATGTTGGAGTTGAAATTCAAACATTTCACGTCATAAATTTTTAAATTCATTGAATGCCTAAAATTTATATATATATATATATATATATATATATATATATATATGTATATATATATATGTGTGTATATATATATATGTATATATATATATATATATGTATAGAAATTCACTTTTTTGGTGTTAAGCTCTTACAGCTGTTTCGTGAAAGGATGGACAATTACCTCTCGTCCATATGTATATATATATATATATATGTATATATATGTATATATATGTATATATATGTATATATATATATATGTATATATATGTACATATATATATGTATATATATATAGTAAGTTTATTGATAATTTATAAATAAAATAAAAATTAAAAATCAGTTTCATGAGGCGGAACAAAACAAAATCAATAAATTGTACGATCGTTTCGGAAACGATGTTTTTATTGAGATAGATACTATGTCATGGACAATAATTTTAACATATAGTTTTTGGAAACAAAGTCTCCTCATCAGCAACAATATTGGGTGGTTTTTTTAAAGACACCAAAAATAAACCTAGCATTTTTTTAACTAAGGCAGATGTATCTGGAAAATATTTAAATATAAAGGAAAATATTTACTTTTTGATGTTGATAAACAAAGTAAATTAAATTGAGAATAAAATCATAAAGTTAAATTGGGTTTAAATGTAAGGTAAAAATAAGGTGTAATCACCTTTGTCTTCACCATATTCCCTCTGCTTCACTTTTTTTTGTTTTCAAGTAAGATCGGCCCTGTCGGTGGGGCATTAGAATACGCCGACTACCCCCCTCCCTGCAGACGGTAAAAGTCCCTCAATGGGGGTCCTGGATATGACCTTGAACTATATCCAGTGGTGAGGCCCCAGCTTGTGAGCTTTGGGGAGTGTGGAGCCACCCTTTAATTACCTTTGCTCCCAGGTCCACTCTGACCCGGAGTGGTAGTACCTGTTAGGATCCCAACTATGGGTTAAATAGAAACAGACGTGAAAACAACAAATATATTCTATTAAAAACATTTTCTTCAAAATCTTTGGATTCGGCATTAAATAACCCGAAAAGGGTTGATATGCCGTAAAACAAAAACAACCAACCAACCAAGTAAGATCTTTTACTTACTTGTTGTTTCATCAAATACTTTGCATGCAAAATCCGATCCCGCATTTTGCTAATTCCTACCCTCTGACGACAAGGAAAGTATTTCTTCGAAACTTCGCGGATTAAGGACTATCAACTTATCTAGTGTTTCCTTTTCAGATTAAATATGTTTTTAACTCATTTCAAAGTGTTTTAACATGTGTTATTAACTGTTTGCTTATATATATATATATATATATATATATATATATATATATACCTTAAAATTCATAAGTATCATAGTCAAAGCATTCATTTGGATGGTAAATGTAGCTTATTAATGCTTTAAAATGTTGAAATATACAAACTTTCAAAGAGAACGCCAATGGAATGATCTTATCAGTTTGAATTCGTTAGAAACACCGAATTATAAATTTAATAAGATATTTCAAAAACAAAAGAAGATAATCATATTCGACTAGGAAAATAAATAATTTAACTGATTAAAAGGACATAACCACTAATCATTTATGTTGCTATTTTTAAATAACAATTGAATCTTATTGGTAGTAATTAAATGAAAATAATATTTTAATAGCAATGATAATATGTATTTATGGAACTTAATAAAATAGTAACATATAAGAATTAAAGTTAAATAGATATTAAAATAAAATATAAGATAATGGTAAATGTATCAGACGAACTAATAATAATAATAATAATAATAATAATAATAATAATAACAATAATAATAATGATAATAATAATAATAATAATGATAATAATAACAATGATAATAATAATAATAATAATAATAATAATAAAATAATAATAAAAATAAACAAACTATAATAATAAAGTTATTAACTTATAAATTATAAATTTTAAGATAGATTATTAATAAGAAAATTTTAATGAATTATGGTGGTTTATATTTGTCAAATCTTAATCATCGTTTATGAATGCATCCAGAGAAAATTTCGTCTTTTAGATTTAGGAGAATCGTTTTATTTTTACTATCATTATTATATTTTAACAACTTAAGGGCTTCATATCTAAAAAGTGCCTATAATAAGAACAAATAGTTAATAAAAATGCTAGCAAACACTTTTAAAAAGAGTTAAAAACATATTGAATTTTAAAAATGAAGCACAAAATAAGTGGATAGTCCTAAATCCGTGGAGTTTCAAAGAAATACTTTCCTTCTCATCAGAGGGTAGGATTTAGCAAAATGCAGAATCGGATTTTCTTCATCATATTCCCTCTCCTGTACTATTTGTTACCAAGTAAGATCTATGACTTACTTGTAGTTTCATTAAATACTTTTGCAAGAAAAATTCCGATCCCACATTTTGCTAAATACTACCATCTGATGAGAAGGAAAGTATTTCTTCGAAACTCCGCGGATTAAGGACTATCCACGTATTTTGTGCTTCCTTTTTAGAATTAAATATGTTTTTAACATGTTTTATTTACTACTTGTGCTGATTATAAGTTCTATTGTCTATTTGGTTTTATCGAGCTTTTACATCTGGTTGAGATTACTTTATAAATATTAACTCCTCAATACTTATACTTTAGTTTTGCCATCTTGAATTAATTTGGTAAACTTAACTGTAATACTTATATATATATATATATGTGTGTGTGTGTGTGTGTGTGTGTGTGTATGTGTGTGTGTGTGTGTGTGTGTGTGTGTGTGTGTGTGTGGGTGTGTGTGTGTGTACAGGCACGCTGAAGTACTTTTCTCTGTAAGGTATATTATTTGATTAGAAAACTGACTAAATGAATTTGTGGAATTCAATAATCGTTTTCGGGTCTGCTTTCACGCTGGATGAGTGCGTTTCGTCCCATCTACATCGAATCAAATGACAAGTGCCCTCCATCCTTCGATTCGATGGTAATTGCTAATCAAATCAGATCCCCGAATTCGGTTACTTGGTGTTAAATTTGTTGCACCAACCAAGATGGCGGCGGTAAAAGAGGAAAAATTAAATTCTAAGATATTTAAATGTTAGAAATGGTTCGATGCAACATCTTGGTTCTCTCGGTGAGAGGTTTCCATCGAAACAACTCGAGGCTTCGATTACCATTGTAACGTTGTGCGTTATATCTGGCATGATTCCGTTGGAACGATTTCAGTATTTTCCCGATTCCGATACAATTACTGATTCTGTGCGAAATTACCGATTCTGTTTTCAATTCTGTATAAATCTCTAAATATTCAAATCTAAACTTGTTATTTTTCCCCGATTACCGTAAAAGACCCGAATAACTAATTCATATACGGCAAAATCACGTTAACTCACCTGTTAAATATGCATACATTTTCTTAAACGTAATAGCACCTTTGTGTGGGGGGGGTAATTTATTGATTTTAGTTTTACTGGTATTTTAAAATCAGTAAATATTCATGATTTAATTATTGTTTTAAACCAAATTAAATATAAATATAAATAAAGGAATCGTTTTTGACATCGGAAAATATATGCAAATTTTTCCGATTCCACTACCGATTCCGAGGCCTATAAAACTCCTGTTTTTTCGATTTCCGATTCCGATTAAAATTAATAATCCAAACACTGAGCTCGACAATAAATACTCCCAACGTTGTGGCTGGCCAACACTAGATAGGGTGACCATTTGGGAATACCAGGCGCTGTATGTAAGAAAGCGTCGACACTTGAGGCACCCCCATACATTACTTAACCTTCCAGCGGGATTACCCTTGCTCTGCCACTGGATCAAGATGGTTTTAACGAAAGAGTTTGGCCGGCTATACCCAAACCAGTTTCGCTTCAATCATACTGTCTCCGTATTTTTCGAGGATGATTTGACGGACGAATTTCCGGATTGTGATCAATATGATGTTTTTTTATAGGGAAGTCAATATAATATATTATATTTTATGCTATATCATAATATATATTTTATATTATTTTTTATATTATATTTTTGTTTATATATATATATATATATATATATATATATATATATATATATATATATATATATATATTAGCATTTCAGCCCGGCGTTGCCCGGGTGTTTGGAGGTGTATGTTGAGCAATAAAAGAAGCGGTGACTTTTTAAAAATTTGACCACTATTATGACCCCTTAATATTTATTGTTTTGGGCTCAATTTAAGTTATGAAGCTAGATCCATGTCCAAGGAACCTATATCTAAAATTTCAAGTGTTTAGACCCAAAATTGTCGGAGATGTTTGGTAGAGTTCTCAAAGGTAAAATTGTTGAACTTCGACCCCCTTAACCGCCAAATTTCTGGCCGAAAACCGATCACAAAGATTTTCCTAAATCTCAGTATCCTGTATATCAAATTTCGAGTCTGTAGACTTAAAATTGAGAGAGTTATTGCGTAAGGAAATGTACACACACAGACACACAGACAAACACACAGACAGACAGATACACAGACGCGTTCACTTTTATAGATATATAGATAGATAGATTTTGTGTTGTTTATGCCAGAAACTGTAATTTATTTATTTATTTATTTATTTTTTAAAGAGAATTGTCCTCTCATGACAACGAAAGAAAATCAAAGAGGACATGCCACATCCAAATTTATAATTTAGATAAAAAGCCTTAAAATATTCCATATAAATTGTAGATGTTGACGGATTCTAAAGGTAAAAATACAAAAAAAAATCTGTCTTAAGTTTCTCCAGAATTGAAGACAACATGAAATTTACGTGGAAGAGGAATACATGGGAATAAATGAAAAGAGAAGGTATTAAAGACAATGCGAAATTCATTTGATGAAAGATATGGAAATGGAAGGAGAAATAAGGAGTAATACACGAGTATGACACGTTAAGCAACGCTGAGCCTGGCCAGTACCAAATGGGTGACCATTTGGGAAGGCGAGGCCCTGTATGTACCGCGATGTAAAATACCAGGCTGAGAAAAAGGGCGGTCCATTCTTCTCTCTAGGGTAGATGGGACTCTTTTAAACCGTGGTAGACACTCCGGCTACTGATGGCGTCACGATAAAAAAATACCATTAGTAGCCCTGGCGAAGCATCTAGTATTCAGCTACCGACAAGATTCGAATTACACTACAAACTGGTGTAGTGAGTTCTATCCTGACTACGGGCGCGCTGGATGGAAGACCCGAATAAGTTGGCAGAAATGGAATTTAAAACAATGTTAAATTGATTTGCCCAAGAAATTGTTTTAAAATTCTGCAGTTTAATATTTTAAGTCAAATTTAAACGATCTCGTCAGACTCTTGAACGACTTTTATCAATATGTCGGTCATATTTTTATTTTGTCAGACGTTTGAAAGGAATAAAACGTAATTTAATCAAATTCCTAACAGAAAAGAATTTGGACCCAAACTATTAGATACATACGCCATTTTTTTAAAGAGGGTTTTAAGTTTGTGTGCTGCCAACAGTTACTCCCCTTTGTTTGAAAGAAGCAATATAATATCTTGCAAAAAAAAAACACAGTTCAAATATTCTAATGATGAAAATCGTGATGGCGAAAATAAAAAACAAATTTTAAACAATAAAAATACGTTATGCCTTCATTTTTAATAAATGTTCATGTAGTTTGGAATAATATAACCTAATTTGATCTCACTCATTGCAGAAAATACTTTATCTGGATCAGAAGAACGTCTAAATGAATAAAAATTGACTAATAATTTTCTGATGTAATAGAAATACAAGAATATGATTGGCTGGTGAAAGCCATAGCAACCTCGGGGAGACGTCGTAAGATACGCCGAAATTCTAAAGCTTAAGTATATCACCAGTAAGAACTACGAATGACCATTCATTAAGGTGACATACTATAGTGTACTCTTCGATTCCTTGACATTACTAGCTGTGTGAATGGGAGCATTATCCTATATGAAGAAGGGAGTATCATCCAAATTCCGGTCAAAGTAGGGTATAAAATGATCAGTCAACATATAAATGTACTTGGGCGAATTAATTCGAACATGCAAGCGAACTACATGCCGTGGACCATTGGCACTATAATAATGTCCCACATAAAAAATGAACATTCACCACTTTACTGGGTTGAAACTGTGCACCTAGGATTACATTTTTCGTCCTTCCTTTGATGGGTGTACTGCTTACAACCACTGTCAGTCTCTATAAAGCATGATTTTTGCAGCTGATGAAGTTCAGACGACGCTTTCCGTTCTTTACAAGAATCATTGTCATTGGTCTTGCAGCACAACCTTACAACTTAAATTCCTTCAATCTGTTCTTAACTGTAGAAATAAATCACTTTTAACCAAGATTACGTTGTTGTTGGATTTGGGAAGCCGTTTCAAATCTGTTTCTGAGGCTGCGGATCTTGTAAGAAGTAATTCTAGGACGACAATATTTAGGCGCATCACGAACACGGGGTTTTGGTTCTTTTGCACAGTCATTTGTACCGTTTTCTCATCACATTTCAATCTGAGGCCGATTTATCGATTGGACAAACAAAAAAAGCTGAAGATTAATAAGCTCCTGGCGATCATTAAGAGAAAGTCGAGGCATATGAATAAAATGTTTCCTTGTATCAGCTGGAACAACAATAATTACGATTAGAGATGCTTTGTTGCTTAAAACGTTGATATTTTAAGCTGATTTTAAGCTCATTTGTTGCCGCAGAGTGTCTTTGTACCTTCTCGATTTGAAGTTATTTTTTTAAATGGACGTGAACACTAGGATACTTCAATTAAAAGTCGAATATGAACATCTAAATTATAGAAGAATAAAATGATGTATATGTCGTTTAAACAGTTATATTGAATTTACTTTACATCAAGTCTAGGAAACGTGGTGGGCATTTGACATTGCAATAGCGAGAAATAATGTTGTCGCTAAAGCATTACCTGATTTTTGGTAAAACAATTTTACAACTTCTATACGTTGTTCAATTCTATACATATTCCTAATTTATTTCTAAAATATTATTTGTAAAATATCTCAAATTAAGAATAAATCCATCATTAATGGTAAAATGATTGATATTTGCAACCTGTTAGTGGCTTTTTGGACATCTTGTATAATATACATATCCACGAGCATCAATTATCCTCGCGTAACCTTCAGGTCTTTATAAACGGTAACTATAAACGGTAACTATATATTATATATATAATATGTATATAGTATATATAAACTATATATATATTTCTAATATATATATATATATATATATATATATATATATATATATTTCTAATATATATATATATATATATATATATATATTTATAATATATATATATATATATATTTATATATATATTTCTAATATATATATATATATATATATATATTTATACAACTATATAACAATTCCTTCCCATTGAACAATACCATGAATGCTATCTGTTGATGCATCATGTACCATTCTTTATTCTGCTCGACCACAAAAATATCTCTTTGACTGGAATTAAATTCCCCCTTTCTCATTTCCTCTTCACTTCTGCTTGCACTGTTCTCTCCAAAAACCCGCCCTCTGACCTCTGAAAATTTGGCATCAACCAAGAGACCAAGAAGACGGCTCCAATGGAGCGGGACAAAGCGTTCCGGCGACCGAAAGTCTCGGAACGCCATAAACGGAACCGTCGTGAAGAAGACTTGTCCAGCCATGCGCGCACCCGCTTGCCCAATACGCGATCCTCCCCAACCACTTTTTCTCTTCATCTTGATTCCGTCCTTTGCGTAGTTTTGCCAATCGGCTTGTACGGTTGCCTGCCCACCTGAGAAGAGGAGGGGTGTACTACCTGCGGGTTTACGCCTGCGTGGTTCGATCGTTCGCTTGTGGCAAATACGCGTTCGGTTTATTTATGGATGGGGAAGTGGTTCATGTTGGATATTTCGTTTCCGGTTCAAATATTTGAGTGGACTTTTGCAGTTTTATATCTTTTACTTTGGAAGTTTCTGAAAAGGAAGAACGGGCGAATATCAGGACGGGTCCAAGCGATCTGAACAATATGAGTTTAATTGATATTTAAAACCGGCGAAACGGGCCGATATATACTAGTATATACATTTGAATATATGGTGTGTATCAACCTTGTGCCATACATGGAAGTGTATAATCTTACCTTGTGCTTCTTTTTGCGTGGGCTGTAGGCAACTGAATTAATTTAATCCTACAAAAAAGAAAATAAAATGAAAATGATGTCCTTGAAAGGTATGACGTGTTATCTGTATATTAATACGATGGTGATTGTGTTATTTATTTGTATGTCACGCTTGCATCCGAGTCGTTTAATTGTTATGTACATCCATTTCTTGTCTTCTCTTCTCTTCTCTATATAAATAAAATGAACTCATTTTTTCACGTCTGATTTTGACCTTAATAGGATTAAAAATCAAGATATTTCATGCAAATATAATATGCACAAACGGCAGAACAATATCTGAGGTGTGTTATAGGCTTATTATTTCTCAAATTCCTCGATAATCTTAGATTTCTATATTTTTCTGCTGAGAAGTCACGGCCAAAATCGGTTAAGATCAATGGAAGTGGTAAAATATTTTCTCTCTAATAAATTCCTCCTCCCCCTGCCACCACTTAACACCGTTTGGGGATCGTTCGCAAGGAACAGTTGAGAAGAGAACACCGGTTTGGCTTTGTATTTCTTTCATGTGAAGTTATTTAAAATCACTAAACTAACTTGCAGTGCTCTGTGGCGTAGTGGTTAGCGTGCTGGACAATTCACATTATATTTTCACGTTCGCGCCGACCTACCGTAGTCGTTTTTTTTTTTCCTAAACAACTGGAATGGACTTTTCTTGGTGGGCGAACTGTCAACGTTGCAGATGTTTTTTTGTTTGTTTTTTTCACACTTTATTTTCCTACTTTTACTCATGACTCCGGGTTTGATCCTTCCTACTTACCTACCATAACATTTTTTAAAACTCCCCCCCGTCCCGGAAACAAACACTCGGGCAACGCCGGGTACCCCCGCTAGTCTTCTCTATATAAATAAAATGAACTCATTTTTTCACGTCTGATTTTGACCTTAATAGGATTAAAAATCAAGATATTTCATGCAAATATAATATGCACAAACGGCAGAACAATATCTGAGGTGTGTTATAGGCTTATTATTTCTCAAATTCCTCGATAATCTTAGATTTCTATATTTTTCTGCTGAGAAGTCACGGCCAAAATCGGTTAAGATCAATGGAAGTGGTAAAATATTTTCTCTCTAATAAATTCCTCCTCCCCCTGCCACCACTTAACACCGTTTGGGGATCGTTCGCAAGGAACAGTTGAGAAGAGAACACCGGTTTGGCTTTGTATTTCTTTCATGTGAAGTTATTTAAAATCACTAAACTAACTTGCAGTGCTCTGTGGCGTAGTGGTTAGCGTGCTGGACAATTCACATTATATTTTCACGTTCGCGCCGACCTACCGTAGTCGTTTTTTTTTTTCCTAAACAACTGGAATGGACTTTTCTTGGTGGGCGAACTGTCAACGTTGCAGATGTTTTTTTGTTTGTTTTTTTCACACTTTATTTTCCTACTTTTACTCATGACTCCGGGTTTGATCCTTCCTACTTACCTACCATAACATTTTTTAAAACTCCCCCCCGTCCCGGAAACAAACACTCGGGCAACGCCGGGTACCCCCGCTAGTCTCTATATAAATAAAATGAACTCATTTTTCTCGTCTGATTTTGACATTAATAGGATTAAAAATCAAGATATTTCATGCAAATATAATATGCACAAACGGCAGAACAATATCTGAGGTGTGTTATAGGCTTATTATTTCTCAAATTCCTCGATAATCTTAGATTTCTATATTTTTCTGCTGAGAAGTCACGGCCAAAATCGGTTAAGATCAATGGAAGTGGTAAAATATTTTCTCTCTAATAAATTCTTCCTCCCCCTGCCACCACTTAACACCGTTTGGGGATCGTTCGCAAGGAACAGTTGAGAAGAGAACACCGGTTTGGCTTTGTATTTCTTTCATCTCGGCAACGCCGGGTACCCCCGCTAGTATTTAATAATTTTACAACGAAGTCTTCGTAAGTTTCGCTTTCAGTTTCGATTATAGCCGATGGTACTCCAGTAATTTATATTTTTATGAATAACTTTATCAAGAATTTTTCATCAGTTTTCGTTTCCATTTCAATTATAGCTGAAGGAACTACAATTACACACACACACACACACACACACACACACACACACACACATATATATATATATATATATATATATGTGTGTGGGGGGGGGCATCTACTATATTTCCTCATGATGTATAGCAATCCTTATTTAAGAATTCAATGTAATTACAGAGCAATATAGTGGATGAATGACAAAAGTCTGCATTCCAAAGTTCATGATGTTGACCATCTTATAACGTGTTCCTTTAATTCAGTTGACATTTACAATTCTAGACAGTATTTGTTTCGTAGCGCAAAATCAATCACCTAATTATGATATCAATCAGTGAATCTATTTTGCCCTTAACTCATCAGAAGAAATAGCAACAATCAATCAATCACTAGGAAAGTCTTCATAAGTTTCGCTTTCAGTTTCAGAGCTAGCCAAAGGTCAAAAGAGGTTAGTGATTATGAAGAAAATCAAGATAATACGTATAACAGTAGGAGCACGAGGTGCAATTACGAAAAGCTCTGAAAAAAGAATGAGAGGCATTGTAATCAGAGAAATGGCTGGAAAGATACAACGAATAACAATAATGCGAATAGTTTAATATTGAGTACAGAGACTAATACAAGGAGTGATACCAAATAACCGGGAAGGGTCAAGGATGATGGAAAGACCGAGGAGAGAGCACTGACCAGACCCCCGCTGGAGAAGTTCGAAAAAAAACTGGGACTTTTTGGGAGGCTTATTGCCATTCAATTCAAGTGGAGACCCATGATCGCTGCCAGCGAGAAATTAATGGTAAGCGGCTATTGCGATAACTCAAATTCATTTGCAAATGTTATGGAAAGTGGTGGAGAGTACCGGAAATCTGAGGAGCTCTGTTGTCACTCAGGTTCCCGGGAGCACCACAGGTTACTATCAAGGAGAGATCTTTGATAACCTGAGTGCTAGCTCCTTGTGAGCCATCATCACTAACAACAAAAACAGCAGCAATAATAATAATAATAATAATAATAATAATAATAATAATAATAACTAGCGGGACCTGTGGAAATTCCACAGGGGACTCATTCATATTTAACATATTGATGTCGGCATTCTGTAGATGTTTAGTGTAAATGGAGACGCTCTTATATTATTGTAGCTTTTTTGTTAAAACTGGAAAAGTATTTATCTAAGCTAGCACGAACGCCCGGTAAAGCCCGGTCGTAAATTACGTTTAAATATGGTATTTTGATTCTATCAGATTTCATATGTATTATTATAGAGTTAATGTTCTATCGATTATTTATGTTATAAAATTGCAATTTCACAAATAAAAAAAATATATCCATGTGACTTGGGTGCATTAGCTTGAATCGAAACCGAAATAAAAACTTATGAAAAAAATATATTTTATATATATATAACTTGAGTTCCTCCAGGCATAATCGAAAACGACAGCAAAACTTATGAAGAATTCTTGATAAAATTATTTATAAAAATATAGATGATTTAAGTGCCATCAGCCATAGTCGAAATCGAAACCAAAACTTATAATTAATTCTTGGTAAAAAATTTTATGACAAGAAATAGAAGAACATGATCATCATCATCATAATAATAATAATAATAATAATTACAATAACAATAACAAAAACAATAATAATCATAATAACAATAACAACAATAATAATAATTACAATAACAATGACAATAACAACAATAACAATAATAATAGCAATAATAATAAAAATAATAGTAACAATAACAATAATAATAATAACAATAATAATAACAATAACAATAAATATTAATAATAATAACAACAACAATAAAAATAATAATAACAATAATAACGACAATAACAACAACAATAATAATAACAATAACAACAACAACAACAACAATAATAATAATTCTTATTTCGTTTATGAAAGTCTCTCTGGAAAGGGATGGGATTCATTTTCAGAAGATTTCCCTTAATCCCGGCTTCAAATCAGCAGCTTCAAAGATCAAGGGTTTTCCTAAGGATGTTGGTGGTACCTATAATTGCAGAGGTTTGAAGGCCACCTAAAACATCGGGAGTTTGTAGTTTTTTTTCAATTGTCCTTCTAGACGACTTGATACTACTCCTAGTGTACCAACTACGACCGGGATTATTTGTGTTTTAACCCCGTGTATACGCCTTTTCTCCAAGGCCAATGGAGCATAATTGCTCCACTTCTCATTCTCATTCTCTCTCACATTCCTGTCCCAGGGTACTGAGAAGTCTACAATCTGCCAGTTTTTTTGAGACCTTGTCAATGAGGGCCAAATTCGGACGATTTCGACTTTGCAATTAGTTTCACTTTTATAAGATACTCCTTCCTGACTTTTTTCTTCATTCTTCTGTTCGTGATGCCTACACCCTCCAGCACTTTCAAATACTTATATCCTGTATCTTTTATTTCTTTCATGATTTCTCCATTTGGCAGCACTATTCTATTCGAATGAACCTTTACTCCTCTTTTCATCACCAGCACCGCGCATTTACTAATCCCAAACCCCATCCCAATGTTTTCTGAGTATGTCCTCACAGGTTCT
Source organism: Euprymna scolopes (assembly GCF_053919585.1). Classification (NCBI taxonomy): domain Eukaryota; kingdom Metazoa; phylum Mollusca; class Cephalopoda; order Sepiida; family Sepiolidae; genus Euprymna; species Euprymna scolopes. The sequence continues at coordinate 6,373,348 of NC_136521.1, read as the reverse complement.
ACCAGTCTCTCCGTTTCCGTGTCATTTCTATCGAATATTTTCAAAACATCCATAAACAGTAGATGGTTGAGGCGTCTGTTACCAGAGTCAAAGTTATACCCCAGTTTTTCTCTCTTCAAGAGGGTGCTAAATAATAATAATAATAATAATAACAATAATAATAATAATAATAATAATAATTATAACAATAATAATAATAACAATAATAATTATAACAACAATAATAATAACAATAATAACAATAACAATAACAACAACAATAATAATAATAAAAACAATAATAATTATAAAACAATGAAAATAATATCAATAATAATACTAATAAGAATAATAATAATAATAAAATAATAACAATAAGAACAATAACAACAACAATAATAATAATAACAATAAAAATAATAATAATAACAATAATAATTATATCAACAACAACAATAATAATAATAACAATAATAATAACAATAATAATAAAAATATTAGTAACACTTATAATAATAACAATAATAATAATAACAATCAGAACAATAACAACAATAACAACAACCACAATAATAACAATAATAATAACAATAACAACAATAAAAATAATAATAATTACGACAATCAGAACAATAATAGTAATAATAACAATAACAATAAAAATAATAACAATAATAACAATGACAACAATAACAAAAAAATAATAATAACAATAACAACAGTAACAACAATAATAATAATATTAATAATAACGATAACGACAATAACAACAATAATAATAACACTAACAATGATAATAAAAATAATAAAAATAATAACAATAGCCACAATAACAACAATAAAAACAACAACAATAATTATAATATTAATAACAATAACAACAATAACAACTATAATTATAATAACAATTACAATAAAAATAATAATAACAATAACAATAATAACAATAACAATAATAATAACAATAACAATAATAACAATAACAACAACAATAATAATAACCATAATAATAATAACAATAATAATAACAATAACAACAATAATAATAAAACGATAACAATAATAATAATAATAATAATAATAATAATAATAACAATAATAAAAATAACAATAATAATAATAATAACAATAATAATATTAACAATAATAATAATAACAATAATAATAACAATAACATAAGAGTAATAATAACAATAATAGTAATAACATAAGAGTAATAATAACAATAATTGATACAATAATAATAATAACAATAATAACAATAATAATCATAATCAATAATAATAACAATAATTATAACAATAATAAAAATAATAACAATAATAATATCAATAATAACAATAATAATTATTATAACAATAATAACAATAATGTTAAGTTTTGAGAAATTGTGTTGAACAAAGATGGCGGCGTAGTTCAGATCAGTAACCAAGATGGCGACCAAGAATCAAATGCGTCCGTCGCGTAGTTAACCTCTTAAGTTCTGAGATATTGTGTTGAACAAAGATGGCGGCGTAGTTCAGATCAGTAACCAAGATGGCGACCAAGAATCAAATGCGTCCGTCGCGTAGTTAACCTCTTAAGTTCTGAGATATTGTGTTGAACAAAGATGGCGGCGAAGTTCAGATCAGTAACCAAGATGGCGGCCAAAAATTAAATGCGGTCCGTGACGTGGTAAACGGCGAACTGATTGAATCCAAAATTCGACAATTTATATAATAATTTTGGGACGCTTTCATTGGTTGTTTAGCACAGCCGTTGGTTATAAAATGATTGGCGAATCCATTCGTCTCATACCCCCAATACAGGTCAAAAACATTTTACACACCCCCTTTTTGATATAATGGAAAAATCCTTTCGGATTCAATTTTGGTTTCAATCAATTCGCCGTTTACCACGTCACGGACCGCATTTAATTCTTGGCCGCCATCTTGGTTACTGATCTGAACTACGCAGCCATCTTGGTTACTGATCTGAACTACGCCGCCATCTTTGTTCAACACAATATCTCAGAACTTAAAAGGTTATGGGCCCAGCCACGGTCTTTTCTTTGACGGATCGGAATCTAAACTCGAATTGTGGCAGGAAAAATTTCTGGGATATCTAAGGATTCGAAAACTACACAAAGTCATACAATCTCCAACAGAGAATCCAAACGACCCCGAATTTCTCGAAAAAAACGCGACTGTTTTTGAAGAACTGATTCAATGTTTAGACGATAGAAGTCTGTCTCTGATTATAAGAGACGCATTGAATGATGGGGGAAAGCATTGAACATATTAAGAGAACATTATTTATCAAAATGGAAACCGAAAATAACATCCTTATATACAGAATTAACGTCTTTGAAACGTAACGAGGATGAAACGATTACCGACTACGTTATAAGGGCAGAAACAACCGCCAATGCCTTAAAACTCTCAGGTGAAATAATAAGCGATAGCTTGTTGATATCAATGACACTCAAGGGACTTCCAGCCGATTTTAAACCATTTACAACTGTTATAACTCAAAGACAAACTCATAAATTTCAGCAAATTTAAAGTGGCATTGCGCAGTTACAAATACACTAATCGTATGCTCGTGGACAATAATAACTCCAGCAGTATTATGAAGTTCAAAAATGCTTCTCGAAAGCAGACACCACCAAATTACGCACCTAACCGCAACGTATTCTCCAAAAGTAATTTTCCCAAGAAAAAGAATAAAATTATCTGTATAATTGTGGACGACCAAACCACAAAAGTTTCCAATGTCGATATAAACATAAACGCTCTAAAATGGACTCCTTAAAAAACGTTTCAGAAGTTTGAGGAAGAACATACATTTCTATTCAAATATAACTTTGACAATAACACAAACGGTAAAAATCTCCTTGCAGACTGTGGTGTTACAGCGCACGTTATCACCAAGGAATCTGATTTTGTTAATTTTGATTCAAACTTTAATCCTCCAAGTCATTTTGTCGAACTTGCCGACGGTAGTCAAATAAATGATATAGTCTTGAAAAGAGGCGATGCTAAAATATCCCTATAAAGGCGAAATCTGTAACTGTGTTCTAAAAATGCACTGTTCATACCTACATTTAAGCAAGACATATTTTCCGTGCAGGCTGTATTTGACATAAAAGAAAATGATCGATTATATTATTTAAAAAGTATGGTTCCCTCAAAAACTGCCTGTCACGACTTGGAAATCTGGCATAAAATTCTAGGACACTGCAATACAGCTGATATTAAAAAAATTACCAAATGTAAGGGAACGCAAGAAAATGATACCTTCAGACGATCTCCCAAATTGTGATGTGTGTGCACAGGGGAAAATGACAAAAGATATAAGCCGAACGCCAGACAAAAAAGCTACGAAAATTCTCTCACTTGTGCATTGTGACTTAGCAGGTCCGATCAGCCCGATGATGAGAAATAATCTAAGGTACGTTTTGAACTTTATTGATGATTTTTCCGGTTTAATTATGGTTTATTTTCTAAAAAACAAATCCGACACTATCCTCGCCACTAACAAATATTTAGCTGATGTTGCCCCGTACGGTTCAGTAAAATGTATTCACTCAGACAATGGGACTAAATTTACTAGTAAAGACTTTGAACTTATATTAATTAACAACCGTATTATACACGAGAAATCGGCGCCATACTCGCCTTCCAAAATGACACAGCTGAAAGGGCATGGCGAACCCTTTTTGAGATGACAAGAAAAAAAAGAAGGCAATTTAAAAATAACAATAATAACAATAATAACCATAATAAATAATAATAACAATAATTATAACAATAATAACAATAATAACAATAATAATAACAATAATAACAATAATAATTATAATAAAAATAATAACAATAATAACAATAATAATAACAATAATAACAATAATAACAATGATAATAATAACAATAATAAAGATAATAACAATTATAATAATAAAAATAATAACAATTATAATCATAATAATAACAATAACAATAATAACAATAATAATAACAATAATCATAATAAAAATAACAACAATAATAAGAATAATAACAATAATTTTTATAATATTAACAATAACAATAATCATAACAATAATAATGACAATAATAATTATCACAATAATAGCAATAATAATATAACAATAGCAGTAACAATAACAATAATAACAATAATAACAATAATAATAATAACAATAATAACAATAATAATAATAATAACAATAATAATAACAATAATAAAAATAATAACAATAATAACAATAACAATAACAATATTTTTTATAATAATAACAATAACAATAATAACAATAATAATAATAACAATAATGATTACAATAATAGCAACAATAATAACAATAATAATAATAACAATAACAATAATAATAATAATAATAACAATAACAATAATAATAATAATAATAACAATAATAATAACAATAATAATAATACAATAATAATAACAATAATCATAATAAAAATAATAACAATAATAAAAATAATGGCAATAATAACAATAAGAATAATTGTAATAATAATAACGATAACAATAATCATAACAATAATAATAACAACAATAATAATAATAACAATAATAATAATAACAACAATAATAATAATAATAACAATAACAATAAAATAATAATAACAATTATAATGATAACAATAATAACAATAATAATAATAACAATAATTACAACAATAATAACAACAACAATAATAATAATAACAATAACAATAATAACAATAATAATAACAATAACAATATTAATAATAACAATAGCAATATTGATAACAATAATAATAATAATAACAATAATAACAACAATAATAATAACAATAACAATAATAACAATAATAATAACAATAATAATAATAACCATAACAATAATCACAATAATAATAACAATAACAATAAGAAGAAAAAGAATAACAATAACAATAATAACAATAATAGTAACAATAATAATAATAATAATAATAATAACAATAATAATAACAATAATAATAATAACGATAATAATAATAATGATAATAACAATATTAATAATAACAATAATAATAATAATAACAATAATAATAACAAAAATAACAATAATAATAATAATAATAACAATAATAATAATAATAATAATAATAATAATATTAACAATAATGATGCGAGCTGATGTGAATGTGAAGTGAAAACGGAGGTACAAATATTGTTCACGTTTTCAAACCAGAGTTTCATGGTCAGAAGCGAGAAAGCACAATGATCTGAGTTTATATATAAACTAACAAAGAAGCAAGAAAGCACCATTATATATATATATATATATATATATATATATATATATATATATATATATACTAACAAGCCGCCCGGCGTTGCCCGGTCGTAAAATGCGCATAATATTATACGTTACTTAAAGCAGAATTCTTATTTACTGGCAGTTCAGACCGGCGTTGCTTGGGCCCTATGTACTGTTCATAACTTCCATACGTGCGAATACACTTTATGTAAGATTTCAAATGTTTAGGCCAAAATTTGTCCGGGTAATTGCGAAGAAACCGCAGGGGTCAATTTTTTTTTTTAATTTAACCCCAATTTTGACCCCTTAACATTAATTATTTTCTTCCCAAATCAAAAATAAAAAGTTTTACCCATGTCTACGTTACCTACATCCAACATTTCAAGACCTTAGACCTAAAATTGGCGGAGAAATCTGGTAGAATCTGCAAAAGTCAACTCTTTCAACTTTGACCTTATGGCAGCCAAACACGCTTACAACATGGCTGAATACCCCGTATGTATAAATTTTAAATTTTTAGACCAAAAATTTAGTGAGTAGTTTGCTAGACACCACAGAGGTAAAAACTTTTTAACTTGGATTTCTTGGCAGCTCAAATTTTCGACCCTAACCGATTAAAAAGCTTGCCTTATCCCTGAATACCCTTTATGTAAAATTTCAAATATTTAGACGAGAAATTGGCTGAGTAATTTGGTAGAGATAGTAGAGGTCAAATGTTTTTAACTTTAACCCCAATTTTAATCAATGAAATTGGGGGGGGAGTCAAATAACATTATAACGTTTGATGCATGTCAAAGTGACTTACATTATGTCAAATATTGAGTCTCTAGACTGAAAATGGACAGAGTTATTTGGTAGGAAATTTACACACACAGGCACACTCGCACACACAGAGACATTTTTACTTTTACAGATGTATAGATTATGAACAGAAATGCCGTAGGAGTTAGACGCAACGTTAAATTCCTAATAGAAAATGGAGTAAAAACACAAGAACGAAACTGAGGCATGTGCGAATATTGTGCTTTTTCTAAACAGTTCACTTCTTGTAAGTAAAAGAAATACTCGAGTTGGGATCGAAACCAGAACCTAGACACAGTGAGTCGAGTATGATAATCATTAGAGCAGCTTGACACAGTCCACAAATTGGGTTTTAAAATCTATTAATCTTAACATAAAAAAGCTGTCATGTTTCCCGACAACGTATGCGCAGTCGTGAAACAGTTGACAAACAGATAGAAATCCGATGACCCCACCCCCTGTGAAAAATTTCCCCCACTCTTTATCTGTGCCTAAATCAAAACGCGGATTCCATGAACAAAGCTTCTTTCTTAGAACTGTACGCCTGTGGAACTCTGTTCCGTCTGCCTGCTTCCCATCGGACTACAACTTGGGTGTGTTCAAGTCCAACGTTAACAAATTCCTAATGAACCGCCCCCTTAAGTAAACACTTCATCAAATCTCCACACTAACGTAATGTACTTGCAATAACTCTTATCCCTGAGTGGCTTCCGGGCCTTGAAAAGTGGTGACCACTGTGTAAAAAAAAAAAAACATTACCAATTCTTCAATTTTGGTTAATATGTGATTTAGCTCGGGTTCTTACAAGCGGGCACTTGGCTTACTTCTTTCCAACATATATCTTTTCAATGTGTATACATATATTGTATGATTTTACGATATATTTTTTTAACCCAGGATACTTTTTTTTAGATTCTTTCTTTTAAAAAAAGAGATGTTATTTTCGAAACGATTAAGACTCCTACCGCTATGCCTATAACATACAGTAAGCTATATTTTTATTTGAATTTGTAATTGTTTATATGGTAATTTTAAAAAAAGACTTTCGTTCGATTGTTTACATTTACTTATACGTCACATCAGTTCAGCATCCGGTATCCTATCGTCTTATGCCACTCTTACATATTTTTTTAACAGCAATGCTTTGAGTAAACTACATACACACACACGCGTATATATATATATATATATATATATATATATATATATATATATATATGTGCGTTTTATTTTTTATTACCGTATCTTTCTGTTAAGTTACATTATTGTTTCAGCTACTTGGCCGTTTTTTTTTTGGCCGTCTGTAGCATCCTAAGACTTTTACAGAAAAGTCTGAAGATGCTACAGACGGGCAAAAAAAAAAAAACAGCCAAGTAGCTGAAACAATAATATAACTTAACAGAAAGATACGGTAATAAAAAATAAAACGCATATTTGCTCTACAACGGTATTGAGCACTTTATTCAGTTTTTATTAATTCCCATTTCCACTAAATATATATATATATATATATATATGTGTATGTATATATATATGTATATATATATATATATATATATATATATATATATATATAGTGAGAGAGAGAAGGAGAGAGAGAGAAGGAAAGGGGTAGCTGATCACAAAGGAGTAATTTCGGAATGTAGTCATCCGGCAAGAAAATGTCCGAGACCTTCTTAGCCAAGCGAGCGTGATCAAGCACAAAAAGGAACGGATATTGCCCTTTTGCAACATGTTTCTGTCAACCGTGAAAAAACAGTCAACGTATAGTCAGAATTCTTTTTTAAGCATTTCTGATGGAACCGGTCCAAGGTTATTATGAGACAAGTTTGACTTTTATTTCCGAACTATATATATATATATATATATATATATATATATATATATATATATATATATATATATAGTAATTTATAAAATATATATGGCGATTAAGCTTAATCGCCATATATATTTTATAAATTACTAACTAGCTCTACCTACGTATTGAGCACTTTTGAAGTAAATACTTAAAGTTTACGCATAAATCTATACTTTCGTATATTAATTTTATGTCAGTAATATATATATATATATATATATATATATATATATATATATATATATATATATATATATATATATATATTAGTGGGGAGTGCCTGGCTTTGCCCGGTCGTAAAATGCACTTAAATTTTATATTTTAATTTCCAGATTTCGCATATCTATATAATTATAAAACTGAAATGGTCTTGTAACGATGTATATAACCCAGGTTGAAATGGCGGACTTTACAGGGATAAAGCACTTTTCGTAGTTGATTCTAGCGATCGTATTACGGAAAAATCAAGAAAAAAACATCAGAAACTTTTTAAGGAATTTGGATTAGAGATAACAATGGACAGCAATTACAAGATGGTTAACTTTCTAGACGTTACCCTCAACTTAAACGATAACACATACGAACCTTATTACAAACCTAACCAGAAAACATTCTACATAGATTACCGATCGAACCATCCGAAATGCATGGAGAAAGCGTTGATCCCCAACATTTTTAAAAGAGTTTCAGAACTTTCTAACAATAAGAGTCTTTTTGAAAAAAAAAAACAATGAATACTACAATGATGCCCTTAGGAGATCTGGATACAACGGAAAAATTGAATATAATAGTACCAATAAGATTAACTACAAACCTAGCTGCGTAATCTCGTATAACATGGCAATGAGAGCTAGAAAAAAAAGATCAATAAGGGAAACGTTGAAAATAATCAAAAGAATAGAAACGGTGGGAGAAATAATAACAGCAGAACAGGTAAGGATGAGAGTGGTTCCATTAATCAGAGAAATCGACGCAAGAGATAGGTTTGGTTCAATCCACCATTCAGCGAGCATATCAAAAATAATATACCTAAGGAATTCTACAGAATAATAGACCAAAACTTCCCCCCGGATAATAAATTAAACCAAATGATAAATAGAAACTCTGTAAAATTTTCTTTCTCAACGTCCAGAAACTTGATATAATCAGATCAAACAATAGAAACTTAATATAATCAGATCCAACAATAGAAACTTAATATAATCAGATCCAACAATAGAAACTTAAAATAATCAGATCCAACAATAGAAACTTAATATAATCAGATCCAACAATAGAAACTTAATATAATCAGACCCAACAATAGAAAAATCGGCAAAATAAGGAACAATAACGAACTAGCATCAAACGAAAGTATCCTAAACAGAAAATGTAATTGCAGAATACCTGGAAATTGTCTGTTGGTTGGGAAATGTCTAACCTCGGAAATAGTGTATAAATGCGAGATAAACACCGACAACACTAAGAAGATATATCTGGGAGCCACGTGACAGTGTTTAAGGACAGATATAGAAACCACGTAGTATCATTTAAAAAGGAACCTGAGATAGAAACTAATAGGGATGGCGTAAACGATAGCGGGGGGAGGTGGGTACAAAAATCAGCATTAAAAATAAAAACAAAAAGAGGAATACAACTGCATTAGGTGATTGGGTCAGGGAACTTAACAGAAATAATGAAAATTTTGAATTAAAATGGTCAGTAGTAGACAGGGGGAGGAAGTACTGCCCCGGGAAATCAAAAATGTGCAATCTATGTTTATTGAAAGCCTTTTGCATAGTGAATTCCAAAGAGGAAATTTTGAACAAAAGACTTGATGCCATACAGGGATGTCTTCATAGGAATAGATTTCTGCTATAACACCTTAAATGTAACTGAGGTATAACTTTTTACAACAATAAGGATCATCGGATGCTAGGATTAAATTTTAATGTAGAGTTAAATAGCTAGGAATGTTATAATCTAAATGAAGGATCCAAATCTAACATGCGAATATAGTTTCTATTATTCTAAACCGTGTAAGAAATATAAATAAAGTATAAAGCTCATCTAAAAATAGAATTTTTCTCCATAACGGTGAGCATTTTAGTATTCAGTTGTAGCAGTATTGACGGTGAAATAAGTGATACCCTCTTCAAATCAATAAAACAACTTAACAATGAAACTATTTTTTTATTAAAAATCAAATTAGCAATTTGGGGGCAGAAAATTAGTTTAATTGATTTTGTCATCTGACATCTTAAGTTGGTAGAATCCATGTTGATTTACTTATTTTCTTACTTCACTCCCTGTTCTAAATGTTTTTTATCCATAAATGCAGGAGTAGACATCTTCTCATCGAAGTGAAACACATTTGTAGCTATTGGGTTGTTTTGCTGTCAGAATAATAATTAGAGGATATATATTATCTTATTTAGATACCCAAGAATACAACACACGAATTATAAGACATGAGCAGCATAAGTGATTAATAACAGATGTGGGTTAAACCCATGGGTAAAAACCAATTTTTAAAGATTAAAAACATAATTTATATCCTTAAGTTGTTAAATAAGCTATCGTATAAAATACTAATAACGAACAAGATAAATGCAACTGTAGACACCGCACACTCTGCCCACTTAAAAATAAATGTCTAACCAAAAGCGTAGTTTACAAGGCCACAATATTTGCGAAAGAAAACCCGAATAACAAGAAATATTACGTAGGTATGACTTCCTTAGATTTCAAAACTCGATATTATGACCACAAAAGTACATTCAACAATAAAAACACCGTATAAAACAACGCTAGCAAATAAATACTGGGAACTCAAGGAAAGCGGACATTCGCCGGTAGTCGAATGGAAAATAATAAGACAAGCTTCCACGTGTAGAGACATAGCCGGCCCATGTAGATTATGCCTTCATGAAAAATTTGCTATCCTGTACTTTAAAGAACCTCAACATCAATTAAACTGTAGAAGAGAAATAGCGAATAACTGGGTTCACAAGATAAAATTTACTCTAGAATAGCGATACAAAATAGTTTTAAAACTAACGAAAACAATAGAAAATACACAAATAAATAAATTAAATAAACATGAATATAGATAAACGATCACACATATGTGTATGTATGTATATATGTATATATATATGTGTGTGTGTGTGTGCATATATGTGTGTACATATATATATATATATATATATATATATATATATATAAACTAACATAAAAAACCCTAACCTAGATTTAAAACAGGTCAAGAAAACTATATATCCAGGCTAAATAGAGCATACACAAAGAAACAAGTCAAGCAAAGGTCAAATAGGCCTTTGTCCGGTAAGTGCATGTTCATAGGCTGATAGGAAGGGCGTTGTGGATACTAGAAAGCTGATTGGATAACTAAAATCTCAATAGAAGGGTCGTATATAAAAACGACAAACAAGCACAAAATTCGCGCATAAGCCTGAAGAGTCCTAGAGTGGATGAAACTCGGAGTATTCAGTGTAGCTTAATCGCCATATATATTTTATAACTTACTATATATATAGAGAGAGAGAAAATAAAAAGGAACAAACCGTATTATGTGTTCATCAACGTTTCGTCTTTATTTCGAGACTTCCTCTGGATGAATGAGATTAAGAAACAAAAAATACCAGTACAAAATATTTGAAAATGTTTCACGTGCACAGTATGACTCAATTCTATTTCAGAGAAACGGAAAAAAGACGTTGGAAATTCAAAAAGGAGGGGGGGGGCTGGCGCTGTTAAAGAGAAGAAATTTTAGTGACGTCATATAGTCGTTAAAATTTCTTCTATTAAACAGCGCCAGCCCTCCACTCCTTTTTGAATTTCCAACGTCTTTTTTCCGTTTCTCTGAAATAGAACTGCGTCACCCTGTGCACGCGAAACATTTTCAAATATTTTGTACTGGTATTTTTTGTTTCTTAATCTCATTCATCCAGAGGAAGTCTCGAAATAAAGACGAAACGTTGATGAACACATAATACGGTTTGTTCCTTTTTATTTTCTCTATTTTGTCGGAATACTATTTCCATCATTTTCATCATATATATATATATATATATATATATATATATATATATATATATATATATATATATACACACACAGAGAAAGAGATAGGGAATATTCTTATTCAATTATATTTCACTTTCATCCTATAGTTTATGAAGCTCAATGTTACTACAGAGCATATACATATAAATGACACAATGGCTCTATTTCAAATTCCAAGATGTTGTCCATCTTACCATTTATTTTCTTTGACATGTTAAAATGCTTAATTCTTGACAGCACTTGTTTCGACGCGCAGAATCATTCATATAATTATTATGGCAATTTTTTTTCTTTTTTGCTCATCAGAAGAATTTTAAAACAAAACAAAAGGAACATGGGAATGATTACAGCAAGATTAAAACCAGTCAATATAAAATAAACTTTTTGGATCGTTTTTCCACTGAATAGAATAGCCAAAATCTGAAACTCCGTGGAATAAGGAAATAACTGTCTTAGTCTTGAATTCCTTGTGTACGAACAAATAATTTTGTAAATCTTTATTGGCAAATATTATAACTCATTATATACATACATACATATATATATATATATATATATATATATATATATATATATATATATATATATACATGAGAGCCCTCATGATTTGTTCGCCTAATTAGATTAGATGTTGAACTCGATAAGATCAGGGAAATATTCATCAATAATGGTTATCCTGTTGACCTTATTGATGACTGTATTTTCAAAAAGGTTGCGGATTTTAAATCCCCTAAAAAGTTTGGACCCTTGAAATGCCCGGTTTATTTGAAATTACCGTGGATTGGGGAGGGGAGTAATAGAATTTCCAAACAGATTCGAAGAAGTATTTACGACTGCTTCAATTCGGTGTCCTTGCGTTTGGTATATACTACGAGACCTGCTTTTCCGTCTTTCCGCAAGGATGGTTTGCCTTACATCCAAAATAGTAATATTGTATATCAGTTTAGATGCCAGTGCGATGCTGGGCGAACATCCTTGCACCTTTTGACTCGTATAAACCAGCATGTTCCATCGAAGATCAGACAAGGGAGGATGGGGTCTGGTGGTCTCCCTCCTTCTGCAGCCTTGGACTCTGCTATTGGCCAGCATTTGGTTGACAACCCGTGCTGTGCCGATAGATATAAAATAGATTGGTTCGAGGTGCTACATAGAGCGGACTCCAAAAACCATTTAAAGATTTTGGAGGCCATCTCTATCGCGGTGCGTCAACCTTCTTTGTGTCGGCAAAAAGAAACATCAAACGCATTGTTTCTCTTTGGGGAACTTTTGAATTTTTTCTCCCGCTTTTTTTTTTCTCCCTCGTTGTGCCAATATTTTAATCGTTTTTAAACGTAAATAAATTTAATTAATGTCCCCATATGTTTGGCATATATATACATATATATATATATATATATATATATATATATATATATATATATATATGATTAGTTTTTTTTTTTTTGGAAAAAGAATTCCAGCAGAGTGCTCAAATAAAAGAAAAATCCAAATTGTAAGAGCGTATTTATATTTTGTGTACAGAATGGTGTTAGTTGAGACAGATCATTGGTACCGTCGGTTTCAAGCCCGATAATAAGGCCCGTTTAAGGTATCCTTATCAAGCTCTCTTCAGCCAATATTCGTCTATTATACGACGAATATTGGCTGAAGAGAGCTTGATAAGGATACCTTAAACGGGCCTTATTATCGGGCTTGAAACCGACGGTACCAATCATCTGTCTCACCTAACAACTTTCTGTACATAATATATATATATATATATATATATATATATATATATACATATATATATATAGTAAGTTATAAAATGTATATGGCGATTAAGCTACACTGAATATTCCGCGTTTCATCCACTGTAGGAATCTTCAGCCTGAAGAGTCCTCGAGTGGATGAAACGCGAAATATTCAGTGTAGCTTAATCGCCATATACATTTTATTCAGCGTAGCTTAATCGCCATATACATTTTATAACTTAATAACTAGCTCTACCTACTTATTGAGCACTTTTGAAGTAAATACTTAAAGTTTACGCATAAACCTATACTTTCGTATATCAATTTTCTGTGAGTAAATTAAGTATATATATATATATATATATATATATATATATATATATATATATATATATATATATATGAATCGAAATATAAAGTCGGGCACCTAAGCTAGCATACGTAGATCATGATGGTATAATCATTAGATCATTATGGTCGGATGTTACGTCATTTAAAAAATAAATATTAAAATTTCAACGATATTTTTCGCGGTTGAGATTGGCCATGAAATGTGTTACTTGCTAAGGTAGTCAAAGAGTGCTTTGTGGCCGGGTTCGAATCTTCCGGCTGGTAGTAATCGTGTTACCCAGCACTGATGATCCCGAAAGGATTAAACACTAGAGTAGATTAAAAAAACTATTATTGTAATAATTAAATATATATATATATATATATATATATATATATATATATTGTGTACAGAAAGTTTTTAGTTGAGACAGATCATTGGTACCGTCGGTTTCAAGCCCGATAATAAGACCCATTTAAGGTTTCCTTATCAAGCTCTCTTCAGCCAATAGAGAGCTTGATAAGGATACCTTAAACGGGCCTTATTATCGGGCTTGAAACCGACGGTACCAATGATCTGTCTCAATTAACAACTTTCTGTACACAAAATATAAGTACGCTCTTAAAATTTGGATTTTCCTTTTAATTGAGCACTCTGCTGGAATTCTTTTTCCAAAAAAAAACTAATCATAATTATATATATATATATATATATATATATATATATATATATATATATATATAGGAAACTAGATGTAATATTTGTAACGTGCTTTTTCCCAAGATTAAGGGAGGTGGTGTTTGATCAACACTGCTGGGGAGCCATGATGTAATATACTGTTTTGTTTTTAAATCCATGAAACAGTGTTTCTTGGTAAACAAATGCTCCCTTAAAAATAAACTATTCCTGGTACTATATTTTCTAACGAATGATTTTTTTTGTATAGCTTTAAAGGTTAAAATCTTCCAAGACTATATATATATACATATATATATATATATGAGAGAGAGAGAGAGAGAGAGAGAGAGAGAGAGAGATGTATACTTATTTCCACAACCAAACAACGTCGGAGCTCACAAGGGCCATGGCAGCCAACAAACCGGAACTCAAAGACTCGAGTTTCGCCCTCGTTAGGGCTCACCAGTTAGACACATCCGAACTCTTGCATGCGAGGCGAGTACAAGGCGTTTTTGTTTTAAATCCCGAGTTCAGATATGTCTAACTGATGAGCCCAAATAAAGGCGAAACTCGAGTTTTGGATGTCCTGGTTTGTTAGCTGTCATGGCTCTTGTGAGCTTCGACGTTGTCTGGCTGTTGATATAATTATATATTCTCTTACATTCCGCATATATATATGTATATATATATATATATATATATATATATATATATATATATATATATATATATATTAAATATTCAATGTATATTTGGCTGCTATGTGCTTTTGTACCTCCTATATTTTGCAATTGCTTTTCTATTTCACTTCAGTACTAATTATATTTTCTCGTCCCGTCTATGTTTTAAAGACATTATTTAAATGTAACATTTCCTTAATTTTATTCTATGGTTCCGTGGCATGTGCTTGCCACAAAAAAAAAAGACATTATCAATGTTAGGAAACGAGGAAAAGGCTCTTTTACAAATCACGCGAAACATATTAAAAAAATCCAGAAAACGTTTTTTTATCCTGCGGCTATCTTGCACATTTTGGAAACTTGAAGAACCATAGACAAAACGACAACAACGTTTTTCAGGCACCGCAAGGTACCGTTAAGAGATTCTTAAAAGGAGTTTAGTGGTGCAGTCATTAACAAACAACATACCTGGAATTATATTCAAAATTCTACATATATATATATAAAAGTGACCGTGTGTGTTTGTCTGTGTGAGGAAGGGTTTCTAACAAACTCCTCCGTCAATTTTTCGTCTACAGACTTGATACATAGCGAATTCAGCCCTGTGGAAGAAGTTTGATTTAGCATGAAAAATATACCCGCTAAGGTGTTAGTATTGTAAAAAGTAGAACTTAGCAGACGAAGTCTACTTAAAGTATATCTGTACGCATGCGCAATTAAACATTTATACGTTTATATCGGTTCATTTTTACAGTTTGGTTATGCATCGGTTAGTGGCTCTGATGGTGGCGAATAAGGATGGAATGCAACATATTTTGGTTTCGATTCTAGCTAATGGTACTGGACTCATATTTTTTAAAACTATTTTTCGTAATTTATGACCTGGCAGCCTTCTAGTATATATATAAAGTGATAACCCTTATCTTATATATATATATATATATATATATATATATATATATATATATATATATATATATATATGCCCAAATCCATTTTATTTCCTTTATGTGGGTGGATTGTTGCTATTTCTTCTGATGAGTTAAGTTCAAAATAAATTTACTGATTGATATAATAAGTTAGTGCATAATTTTGTGCTACGAAACAGACACTGTCAAAAAGTGTAAATGTTAACTGAATTAAAGGAATAAATTGTAAGATGGTCAACATCATGAAGTTTGGAATAAAGACTTTTCTCATGTAATTATTATATATATATATATATATATAGTTATGAATATATATATGACAATTAAGCTGCACAGAATATTCCGCGAGAATGAAACGGTATATTTTGTGTTGCTTAATTGCCATATATATTTTCATAACTTACTACCTAGATCTACTTATATATTGAGCACTGTTGAAGTAAATACAGAAAATTTACGCGTAAAATTATATCTTTGTATATTAATTTATGTGATTAAATGAAGTAGTCATATATATATATATATATATATATATATATATATAAATTAAGTTAAACTAAATGTTCAATGTTAAGGCAAATTATTTTGATATAAATCTCTACTCAATTAAGAGGAGCAAATAATAGGATAAGTTAAGAAGATAAAAAGTAAAGTCGTAGAGAAACCATTTATGCCCTGATATTTCGAAGCTAAATGCTTCTCGTCAGAAGAGGAGAAAAAAACGACATTATACAAAAGTAAAGTTAAAAAAACAACACCGACTTTTAAGCTATTCAGAATCGAAGTGGAATAAACTTTTAAGCTTAGATTTGGAAAAAATATTCAGTATGGTTATATGATGAGGATAAAAGAGTGTAAAACAAAACATATATATATATATATATATACGTTTTATTTCTTATTATCGTATCTTTCTGTTAAGTTACATTATTGTTTCAGCTACCCGGCCCCAAAAAACGGCCGGGTAGCTGAAACAATAATGTAACTTAACAGAAAGATACGGTAATAAAAAAATAAAACCCATATTTGCTCTACAACAGTATTGAGCACTTTCTTCAGGTTTTATTGATTACCATTTCCACTAAAAACTATATATATATATATATATATATATATATATATATATATATATATATATATATATATATATTGAAAGCCAAAAACAATGCGAAGAAAGACCGGAATCATGAAAGTAAAGAAAAGAAAAACAAACAAAAAAGTAGACAGGTTTTGATTGTTTTATTTCACGATTCCGGTGTTTCTTCGCATTGTTTTTGTCTTTTAAATCTTCCATATATTCCTTTACCAACAATGCTTCAAGCAAAATACTACCTACTCTCATATATATATATATATATATATATATATATATAGATAGATAGATAGATAGATAGATAGATAGATAGATAGATAGAAAGATAGATAGATAGATAGATAGATAGCTGGATAGATAGATAGATAGATAGATAGATAGATAGATAGATAGATAGATATATGTATGTATATGTGTGTACAGGGTTGGACAAAAATATCTATCACACTTTGACATGTAATTTTCTCAATCCCAATTTTGCAGTATCTGAGCAATCATTGATTTGTATGTAGTGAACTGAATATTAGTGTGTAGAATTCTTCTGACTTTTCGATCTGAAGGTCAAAGCATATTTGGGAGCTGAACGTTTAGGAGACTGGGTAACAGAAAATCTCACAAATCGAATACTCTCTGGTGTTCGAACGCTTCACAACCTTCCAGGTGGCTTTCATTTAAGTGCCGAACATGTACCTCTGAAATTTGCCACCCATATCAAGAACAGCATCATGCCGTCCTAACCTGTAATAAACGTTGAAAACTCTGTGTTGCAGTTACAGATTAAAGGGTTGCTCCACACACCCGAAGACCCCCAAGCTGGGCTCTCACCATCGGATATAGTTTATCATTCTTCAAAAACATTTCTACGGTAAAATCGCAATTTGCACCAATCCAAACTATATTTCTAAATCAGGATACTTGTAAAAGAAATTTGCAAGTTGTTAACTAAATTCATTGGTAAGATAGAATTGAAAGTTTAAAATGTAGAAGGTATTATTTCTGCACCCTGAATGTTGATTTGTTTACGCCCAACACATATAGAGGGGGGACGTTTCTAAGGGAAAACTACTTACCCGATCTCCTAGGAAGGAGACGTTGATACCAAATTTAATTATCGTTTAAAAAGAAAAGAAAAAATAACAACAAAAAAAATAATCTGCATAATTTTAAAGCGATAAAAACAGCAAGTAATTTCAGCTGGAGCGAAATGGTATACGCGCTCAATTATAGTATCTATGGTTTGGGGTTCGAACCCTAGAACACTCAAGTTACCCTGATGAGCCGTTGTTTTTCCACAATTTTATTTATACTCTTTTAATTCGCTTTTTTATTTAACAATTGAATTAAATACATTAAAACATATAAAGGAAGATGTTAAGGCAAATTATTTTGATATAAAGCTCTACTCAATTAAGAGGACAAATAATAGGATAAGTTAAGAAGATAAAAAGTAAAGTCGTAGAGAAGCCATTTATGCCCTGATATTTCGAAGCTAAATGCTTTTCGCCAGAAGAGGAGAAAAAACGACAAAAGCTATAAAAGAGAGTAAAACAAAAAAAACATACATATATGCATATATATATATATATATATATATATATATATATATATATATATATATATACGTTTTGTTTTACATTATCGTATCTTTCTGTTAAGTTACATTATAATTTCAGTTACCCGGCCGTTTGGGGGGGGGGGCGGTTAGCTGAAACAATAATGTAACTTAACAGAAAGATACGGTAATAAAAAATAAAACGGCATAATTTTAAAGCATAAAAATAGCAAGTAATTTCAGCTGGAGCGAAATGGTATACGCGCTCAATTATAGTATCTATGGTTTGGGGTTCGAACTCTAGAACACTCAAGTTACCCTGATGAGCCGTTGTTTTTCCACAATTTTATATATACTCTTTTAATTCGCTTTTTTATTTAATAATTGAATTAAATACATTAAAACATACAAACGAAGAATAACAAGTTACCAAAAAGAAAAAAAATGCTGTAATATATGTATAAAATTGATAAATAATTTATAGCGTTACAAAAGTAATTTTAACTAAAATTGGTCATAAAATATCAGGGCCAGTGTATGTTTTCGAGCTGAACGTGTAACAGGTTTCACAGCTTGGATACTGTTTGGCGTTCGAGCGCTTCGAGGCCTTCCAGGTGGCTTTCTTTTAAGTGCCGAACCTGGAGCTCTGAAATTTGTAACCACATAGCTGTATTGATTTTCTAGCTTGAACAGCATCATGACGTCCTAACTTGCAATGAATTCGGAAAGCTCTCTGTGCTGCGATTAGAGATTATACATTTTTTAAAAACGTTTATACAGTGAAAGCGCGATGTGCGCCAGTCTAAACATATTTTTCGACATTTTAAATGCTGTCCACTTTAATTATTGGTACTTGGCATATGCATGTATATATATATATATATATATATATATATATATATACATGTATATATATGCATATATATATATATATATATATATATATATATATATATATATATATATAAGATCTGCGTTCACAAGACCTGTGTGCTAAGCACACTGTTGTATTCATCGGAGACATGGACATTGCATCAAAGGTACATTAAATTGCTTGAATCATTTCACCCAAAATGCTTAATCTTAAACATCAAGTGTCAAGCAAAAGTACCCAGCACTGAAATCCTTGTGAGAGCATGTTGCTCTAGTGTTGAGACCCTTGTAATCAGATCTCACATGCGTTGGGTGGGCCACCTGGTTCGAATGAAAGATTGTAGGCTTCCAAAACAAATTTTTCACGGGGAGCTGGAAAATCGCAAGCGCCCTCAACACAAGCCTAGGAAAGGGTTCAGGGACTCCACAAAGAATAATTTGAAAGTCTTACTACAAATCGACATCGATACATGGGAAGAACTTACTCTGCAAAGGCAGAAGTGGCGAAAGCTTCTAAGTGAAAGATGTGATGCTCTAGAGAAAAGAAAGCAGACCCACTGCAATCTGAAGCGAGAGCTTCGCAAAGGTTTAATTGATGGTTTTAACCATGACACACAGAGCTGGAAATGCGACACTTGTGAACGAGTGCTTTTATCAAAAGCTGGCTACGTCAACCACCTAAAGTCGCACTAAACTCCTGTTCAGGTAAACTTTACACCTATTAGTCCGAAATAAACGATCTGTTTAATGTGCATCAAAGTTTGCAAATCTACTGCTGGTTTGAGAAGACATGTGATTGTTCATACGAATACACTTCAACCTCCAGAGGAAGTCAACAGTGGAAAATGCTCAATTTGTATGTCACATCTGTTTCAAGATGTGAAAATCTGTGTAGGAAGTGAGGAGTTCTGAGATGGCATGGACGACAAGATTGGAAGAACTCAATGTGATAGCGATCATCTGAAAAGATGCAGCAATCATCATATATATATATATATATATATATATATATATATATATATATATATATATATGTATATATATGTAAATATTTATAGCATATATATGTGTGTGGATTTGAGTGTGGGTGTGTGGGTGTGCGCTCGCGCGTAAATATTTATTTAAAATTCATACATATTCGAAAGACGGAACAGCCTTCTGTGGCAGATAAAAAAAAACATGCGCGCCCACACGCGCTCTCTGAACACTCCCCTATTACTATCACCACTCCATCACCTTACATGCCCACCCCTCCCTTATTATATATATATGTGTGTGTGTGTGTGTTGTTGTTGTTGTTGTTTATAATTCATATTTTTATGCTTTAGAAAATTCATCACATTATGACTTAACTCAAATTTTATTTAAAAAAAATGAATTTTAACTCTTTCTTTGGACTGAAATTTGTAGGTTTTTCTTCTTCTTCTTCTTCTTTTTCTTCCTCTTCATCTTCTTCTACTTTATCTTCTTCTTCTTCTTCTTCTTCTTCTTCTTCTTCTTATTATTATTATTATTATTATTATTATTATTATATAAACCATAATTTCTAATTCCCCATCTTTAATCTCTGGCTATTTTTTAATCAATGATACTTACAAGGCATATTATAAAATTAAATATTAAGGTATATGTTTTCGGTAATTTTCACGGATCCGGCGCCTTTCGGGAAGTCTTTCGCCCACTTCTCAGGAGCGATCAATCCGTGCTCAGACTCTGTTGGCATGGAACCGTTCTCCACTTCGGTCTTCAAAGGTCTCGTTCGACATGGCATAAACACTAAAGGAAGACCTCCAATTAGTAGTGGAATGGGGACAAGAATGGACGTTTACATTCAATGCTGCCAAGACTATACTTGTTTCCTTCAATAATTACAAGAAATCCTTCTCTACCAATAATTACAATGGCCAATGACTCATTACCTTAAAGTACTTCTTTTAACTCCTCGGCCTAACCTTCAGAGAGAACAGTTACATTAATTCCAGTGCCAGGAATGCTGCGAATAAGGTAGCCTCTCTCTATCGTGCTAGAAAACTAGTAACGCCTGAAAGTATCCTGTACATCTATAAGGCCACCATTCGCCCATGTATGACACACTTGCACCCTCTCGATGTAAATACGCCCCACAAACACGACAAGCAGCTAAATCCCACTCCTACACAGTAGAGATCCCTAGATGTAAGAGAGCTTTCTATTCTAGCAGTTTCTTCCCCAGAGCTGTTACAACTTGGAACTCCTTTCCCGGTCCCTGCTTCCCCAACTGTACTGATATGCAGAAGTTCAAGTGTAACGTGAACCGACATCTTGCTGCCCAACTCCCTACATAGTACCCCTGTAGCTTATGTACCTGATAGTAGCCCCCTACATCAAAGTGGCGATGTGCCTTGTTTGGGGTGAAAATGTTGGTTGGTTGGTTGGTTGTTTTTGTTTTACGGCATATCAACCCTTTTCGGGTTATTTAATGCCGAATCCAAAGATTTTGAAGAAAAACTTTTCATAGAATATATTTGTTGTTTTCAAGTCGGTTTCTATTTAACCCATAGTTGGAACTCTAACAGGTACATCCACTCCGGGTCAGAGTGGACCTGGGAGCAATGGTAATTAAAGGGTGGCTCCACACTCCCCAAAGCCCGCAAGCTGGGGCCTCACCACTGGATATAGTTTAAGGTCATATCCAGGACCCCCATTGAGGGACTTTTACTCTCTGCAGGGGGACAGTCGGTGTATTCTAATGCCTCACCGACAGGGACGGTGAAAAGGTAATAAAAAATATGTACCTTTATTTAACATAAACTTAAATGTATATAGTAATAATATATATTTGTCTGCTGAAACACTCGTGATATCAACAGAATGTTTGGCCCATGGAATCACTACAAGATTTTTTATTATGTTATGGCTCGCAAGTAGCCGCAAAGAAGAACAAAACAACGGAGAAAAGTTTAAACATGTATTGCATCAAGAACTGAAAGGTTAGAAAAGAAAGGTTAAAAAGGAACAGTGTAGGAAATTCACATATTTAAATTTGAGTTCAGCACCATGCAAAACTGCTAAATAGACACACACAGAAAATTTTGGACAAATATAGTAAAATGGTCCCAAAAATGGAGTGTTTTATTAGCCTTAAAAGAGCCCCTGTGGCACACCCAAGAGTTATCGCGAAGTATAGACAAACAAAATTATATAGAAATCAGTTAGTTACAACTTTTCAGAAAGTTTTATAAAAATCCAAGGCATCAATTTTTTTTAAGTGTAAACTTTAGCCATTTTTACACAAAAAGAACCCTTAGGGGAACAACTGGAGTTTTCCCGGAAAATCCGTTCTGTTAATTTTGACTCATATTATGTTTAATGTTTGCGCAAATTTTCAAAAAAACCCAAGGCGTAGTTATTGAGAAAAGTACGGACAGACAAACAGACAAGGATGAATATATAGGTCCACCCTCCTTTTGTCAAGGGACCAAAAATGTATGTGTGTCTTATGTTTCAATATCAGTGTTTATGATCACTGTATTAGTTTTATCTGTTTGGTTAATAGAAAATAATTCTTATCAAGGCCTGGAAGCCACTTAGGGATAAGGGTGTTTGCAAGTACCGTACGTTAGTGTGAAGATTTAATGAAGTGTTTACTTAAGGGGGCGGTTCATTAGGAATTTGTTAACGTTGAACTTGAAGACATCCAGGTTGTAGTCAGGTGGGAAGCAGGCAGACGGAACAGAGTTCCACAGGCGTGCAGTTCTAAAAAAGAAGCTTTTTTCATGGAATCTATGGTTTGATTTAGGCACAGATAAAGAGTGAGGGAAATTTTTCACAGTGGATTCGGCTAGACGGGTGTTTTTCGTGAAAGATTGGCGAGGGGGGACCAGAGATTGGAGTTCAGACGAGCACCTGCCATGAAAATAACGATAAAACAAGGATAGGCTCACAACGTCTCTTCTGTGGGAGAGAGGCTGCAGCGTATAGAAAAGGGCATCCCCCACTAAGCCACGAAGTCTATTTTGTACTCTGTCAAGGCAGGATAGGCTGTTTTTAGCAGCTCCTTCCCAGATATGGCAGCAGTATTCCATCCTTGGACGTACTTGGCTTTTATATAGATAGAGAATTGCATCAGTAGTGAGATATCTTCTGGAGCCGTAGAAGGATCCCACCATCTTTCCAGCGACCTTGGCAACAGACTTGATATACGTGTTCCATTTCAGATCAGGAGTAAAGGACAAATCCAGAAGCTTGTCAAAACATGGGGCTTCTCCTAGACGAGAGCCATCCATCCCAATTGATGCCAGATGGGGATCAGAGCGTTGATAATAAGAGTCGCTCTGGAATTAGATCCCCCCTCTGGACCGTCATGCGTAAAGTTGTTATGGACGATGAATTAGTCCATTTGGAGGGTGGTTCCCTACAACAGATTATGAGTTTAGTGATCAGGCATTAGATGTTTACAACGATCAATTATTCGAAGCGAATCAACGCACAACTGTTCGAAGACTTACTTCTAAATTAGACCTAATGTATACGACTATTGTTGTGTAACGGGTCGGGGGTTTATATTAGTGACGTAACGGGACATGTTTGTTTGGGACTCAGAACAGATGATGATGCTAATGAAGGAGATATTTATATTTGACTGGGATGATTCTTGGGACTTCATATTAATACGGGCTGGGAGATATATATGATGCAACAGTCCTTATAACACATATTAGAGGAGGGGAGATATATTATTGATGATGGAAGAGGCACATCACTTGGAAGGAGTGTACAAAGTTCGTTACAGGATGAGGATAAAAACACATTTACGTTTTTGGTTATAAGGAATGACGACACGAGACAAACAGTTACATTTATTTATTATTCAATCGACCGATCGCTGATGTCAGGAATTCAAGCCTTTTCGACTACATGGTCTACTCTCCTCCCTTCGCCTCTAAGGGGCTCCTATTTTCCAGCTAACTCTATCACCCCGTGTGATCTGCTCTGATTATTGGATCCTCATCCTGATTAACTCATAACCCACGATTCCTATATTGAGAAATCGCCTTTGTTTTTGACGTAAGAACTGTGATTACCAACGTGACTACTTTTACGTGGATTTACATATTTTTGTTCAAAAAAGAATCCTCAATTATAATTGTTTAATATTTAACCTATTTTTAAACAATATATTTTAACCCCCATTTGGATAAACTGACATATTTAATATCCAGATTTCTAAAAGAATGGACAATCGACCCTTTCCCCGACATAAACAATATTTAGCTATTTAGTAGAATTAACAATGGACTGAAATTCTTAAGATTCAAAGTTCCATTATCTTTTAACGGTGTCCTACAGGGTTCTATTCAAGCTTTTTCCTAATATCATTTTCATTTATGTAGGTGTATTTTGACGAACTCGGGAATTTGGACGGAATTTCGAGCGGGGCCCTTTATTTACTTCACGGGGCAATTTCTAACATTTATTTCTTTAACACTTGCGTACAGAGTTCGATTCTAGCCTTATCTTAACATCCTTTTTCATTTACCTAGTATGTCTTCTCACTTACATGGGTAGCCGGATCATTTCTCCGATCTTAATCCAGGTAGGCTACCTTAGCAAGAACGCTCATGCATCCCTCTAGGTTAGCAATGGATTCTCCATCCCTCTGCTTCACCCTATCAGCGCTCGAGCTGCCTCTGTTCGGCTCGAGTGACTGCCGAAGTGCCGCTGGATGTCATGTTCAAACCTCTCCCAGTTGGTTTGGGATCTGTACTTATCCAAATACTTCCCAATCCATTCTGAGGCAACGCCCTTGGTATAGTCATACACCAGTAAGATCATATTGGCCCCCGGCAGGTTATAGATGCGCCCTTCTTTTCTATTGCTTTAAGCCAGAGTCCCAACTCCACAGCCAAACCGGTGAACAGTGGCTTTTCGACCTACTCCTTTGCAGCCCTAGTAGATTCTATATTTAAAAAAAATTAAGCGCTCTTTGAAAAAGCCCAGAAGACGTCCAAAAACGAACAATGACAAAACAAAAAGGAAGTGAAAAGAACAAAAATAGTGGTTTTCCTACCTGATTGCCGAGATATTCCTGGTTCTGAGCTGCTTTTTGTTGACTTGCTTGTTGGGAGGTCCCACCTGTTATAAACAGTAAGTAAGGGGCATCCCTTTCATGTAACACTATTTCCTAAAACTTTACAGAGATTGGAAAGAAAAAAAGAAGCAATTGATAAATGGGTGCCCCACGAATTGATCAACAACTTTAAAAAAAAAGGGCCGTTATGAAGTGTTATCTCCCCTTTTTTACGCAACGAGAACGACCTGGTTGTGACTTGCGATAAAAAGTGCGTTATTTTCGAAAACCGGCGACGCTCAGCTCAGTGGTTAGCCGCCGACGAAGTTCCATGACACTTCCCAAAACTGGAGTTGCAGATTTTTTTCATGCATGCGAAACCATTACGGCTGAGAATTACTGTCAACACATGACTGAAATGCATCTGAAACTCCGACAACACCAAGTATTAATTAACAGAAAAAGGCCACATTCTTCTCCACGACAATGCTTGAAAGCACGTTGCTAAACCGACCCTGCAGAAGTCAAAAGAATTAGACTATGAAATTCTAACATCTTCCCTACCGACAACAACTTTTTCAAACATTTCGATACCTTTCTGTGTGAGAAATGCTTCAAAATTAAAGCGATATGTAAAACGCCGTCAGCGGCTTCATAGCCACCAGAACACAAGATTTTTACTTGAATAACAAAATACGCTTGTATTGGAATTGGCAAAAGTGTGTTAGTTCTGATGGAGAGTATTTCGCTCAATAAATCTTTGATTGAGCCGAGGTATGTTAGTCTAAATTTAAAAGTTAAAAAAAAAACACAAAAACTTCCCTAACCCGCCCAAAATATGTACACTACCAGAACTACACATTTACTACACACACACACACACACACACACACACACACACATATATATATATATATATATATATATATATATAGATGTTGTTTATATATATTTATATATATGTATATATATACATATATATATATATATATATATACATATATACATATGATTTTCAGAATGTGAGAGATTGTATAATAAATTCCACAGCAAAACCACGCCGCAGCTCACAAGAGCCATGACAGTCAACGAACCGGAAGTCCAAGACTCGAGTTTCGCCCTCATTTGGGCTCATCAGTTAGACACATCCGAACTCAGGATTCGAAACCCTGTATACATATATACATACATATATATACATACATATATATATACATACATATATATATATATATATATATATATATATATATAAGTGTTGGGACGATTAATCGGAATCGATAATCGGAAAAATCGGATTATTTGAGGGCATCCGAATGAGTATCGGAATCGGAAAAAGTTGTACCGATTTTCCGATTCCAAAGCGATTTTTTTTAATTGGCTTTTTTTATTTGATTTTGTTTAAAGCAAAATCTTCCATTGCTGGTAATAATGATAAAATAATAAATATTTATTTGTTTTTAACCACAGGTGAAGCTAAAATCGATGTTTACGTTTAGGAAAAATGTCTGCGCATTTGACGTGTGTGTTTTTACGGTAATTGGAGAAAAATAAAATTTTATAGTTAAATATTTAGAAGTTTATAAAGAATCGGAATCGGAATCAGTAATTGTATCGGAATTGGAGAAAATATTGGAATCGCCCCTATCAATAATATATATGCTGAATATTTAAATGCCTGCATATTTCGTAATTAATAATATAGAGCCATTTCTTACATTATTGTATTGTACATATCATACAATCTTTATCTCAAAAGTTTTAAAAAGATGACTTGAGCTTCTATTGTTATATAGACCCCAGGTTCGGTGTTTTGCATCGCTAATGCAAACTGGTTCGCGGGCACCAAAATATGTATATGTTACATATGGGGGTTTCATTAAAAGAGAGTCTTAGAGATAAAGAGATGTTGTTGTAAGAGACTTACAGAGATTGTTCATGTTCTGAGAGATTGTTCATGTTATTACGATTCTTATATATTAAATGTTCATTCCTTAGGTTAATAGATGTGTTGCTATGTGAAGCTCTTAGAATGATGAGATAGTGTTCACTGTTCAGACATTGTGTAGACATGAGATGTAGATTCACATTGTGGATATGAGATGTCGAGACGTGTATGTAATGACATTTTATAACACAGATATATAGACATAGAATACAATTTTCACTTTACCTTTTTGGTAGAATCACGAACACAAAACGACGTTTTATAAACACAGGATAGGTTTATTTCTTCACACGACCGGCCGTGGTTTCCTCATCAAGAATTCAAAGCTTCACATTTTAGTTTCAAAGTGATCGTCTCGCTTCCTAGACGTTCGAATTCCCAGACCCTCTCTGAGTTTCTCACTGACTCACTAACTGACCAACTAACTAACTAACTCTCACTTCCTATATTGAGAAATCCATGCATGTCCGGCCTCGTGAGCAAAATTTAAGTGTCACCAACATGCGCGACTTTGCACGTTTCCCGAACATTATAATTTCCCAATAACCTATTTTTTCTTTGATGTTTTTACAAAGGAATTCAACCTACATATCTAATTTATTTAACCCATATTTTATTATCCACATTCTTTCTAACAATTGAATAGTTTATTATTTATTTCATCAGAATTAACAATTTACTGGACATTCCATTTAAACCTATTGTTCTTTAAAACTTATGTCCAGGGTTCGATTTCTGCTTTCTCTCACTTTATTTTCCTTTTAACTAAATCTCTCTATTTTTATACTTACATGAAAAGGGGACAGCCCTTATCATGTAACACTATCAGCAAAATTGAAACCAAATAATCTGGCTCTCCAGAGGCATTAGCTACCATATAAGAATTAATAGATATCAAAACCAAATAAAGATAACTCAGTTTGAGATATAAATGTATATTTGTGCATGCGTGGAAAAACACTTTTCGGTTTCAACACGCTCTTGTCTTACCAACTCTTTATTTTATACGCCGGTCATGTCTGCTTCTCAAATTCATGTGCGATGTTTGATTAGATAAAAAGTGTTCCTTCTTTAATCGTTTTTTTGCCTATTATCGGTACTCGTCAATAGCTGAAAAATAAAGTACATTAGTGTGATTTTTTTTAATCGGTTCATTTAGTGATAAATGAATCATGAAAATGTATTAGCAAGGTTATTTGACTTTGCCCGGGATACATAATATCGCCACAGGGAACGTGAGATGAGAAATGTTTTCTTTTGACTTTAATTTATTCGTCTTTCAGTTCATTTGTCTGATCACTACTGGACATGAGGTAACGATTGAACGCGAAGGGCAAAAGGGACACGATATTATGGGAGGGGACGAATAAGGCGCTCAATTTTATATTATGAATAAAAAAGGGCACTTAATACCAGAAACGGTAATGGAAAATAATCTTTAAATTTTTCATGATCCACTGTTTGGACTACTATATACATATGTAAAGTAAGGAAAAAACTCACATCGAAACAAAACTTCCGACTACCAACGCAATGGTTCTAGAGGAAAGGTGCTAGTCTTGCTGCACTGATGAGTTGTGATACAGCGAAACAGTATGGTATGTGGATGACTATATATATATATATATATATATATATATATATATATATATATATATGGATTAAATAAAGGTTTCCGTTCGAAATCTCGTGCAGCTCCCTGAGTTTGACTAGAAATTCCTGAAGAAGGTCGAATTTACATCGGCCGAAATGTTGTGAAAATAATATTCAAGCTTTAAACTGTAGTCGGAATAATCTAAACTAGCAAAACCTGTGGAAATTTCACTTCAAATTTAACACACATCAGTAAGAAATTTCTTATCACATAATCAAACAATTACAATGAGGTTGGACCGTGTACCATCAAAGACTTAACGAAATCGCGAAACTCTGGGTCTTCAGGTCCCGGTATTTCTGCTGACACAATTGCATCAATGTGTTGAACTGTTCTCATATTATCAATATTCTCTATAATTGGTTAAATAAAGTTAAAAAATACACCTCGCAACAGGACTATTTATGTAATTATAAAATAAAATAGCTAATTTGAAAGCGTAAACAGACAGCCATGGTTTTTCTTTTGTTTTGAAATTTTTATACTAATATATGACTGATAAAGAGTGACTATATAGTCGTTTCGCATTCATTAAACTTTGCAATTTTTTTACATAAGAGTCACCAATTATGAAGGCTTGGGAGCCACTCGAGGATAAAGATTAATGAGTGTACAGTAGTCAATGGGATAATATCGTAGAAATCGTTAGTAGTGGAAAGTAGGTAAATTGGATTATTCATCGAAAATTTGTTTACTTTGGACTTGAAGACTACCAAATTGTAGTCAGTTGGAAAACAGGCAAAAGAGGTTCCATTTATGAAATCTATGATAAAGTTGTAGTCAGCTAGAAAGCAGGCAAACGGAAGGGAGTTCCACAGGTATTGGTTGGTTGTTTTTATTTTACGGCATATCAACCCTTTTCAGGTTATTTAATGCCGAATCCAGTAATTTTGAAGAACAATTTTTTGATGGAATATATTTGTTGTTTTCAAGTCGGTTTCTATTTAACCCATAGTTGGGACCCTAACAGGTACTACCACTCCGGGTCAGAGTGGACCTGGGAGCAATGGTAATTAAAGGGTGGCTCCACACTCACCAAAGCCCGCAGACTGGGGTCTCGCCATCGGATATAGTTTAAGGTTATATCCAGGACCCACAGATAAAGAGTGAGGAAAATTATTGATAGTGGTTTCAGGTAGACGAGTGTTTTTTCGTGAAAGTTTAGGGAGAGGGGACTATAAACTGGAGATCAGACACCTTTTTGTGACACCGGACGGGCGTAGGACAAGTGAATTAATAATTAGATATTATGGAATATCTATATTGTTAATACTTACATTGTTTTCTATCTTTTTGTATCCCCCTCCCTCGTGTTGTTCATAATTCGATTGACACGTTCATTGATCTTAATCCGTGAGTTGTGTTCGAACATTCTTGAGCAATGACTCATTAGTATATGACAAAAATCCTGAACTTGACAGAATGGAAAAGACAATCACGACCGACTGAGAGACAGAGAAACGGACGGACAGAACAACAACTCGAGATATGTGAACACACAGCTATACACAAAAAGGATATATATATATATATATATATATATATATATATATATATATATATAAGTGAAAGTTTGTATGTGTGTGTGTATGTCTGTCTGCCTGTCGTTCTGTCTGCGTACATTTCCCTACACAATAACTCTGTACAATTTTCAGTCTAATGACTCGAAATTTGATATACCAGGTATGAAGATTTGGGAAAATCGTTTTTTCCCCGTTCTTTTCTGGTTCGAGCCTGCCTTCCTACTACCACTTTTTTTTTTTTTTTTGCTCAACGCACGCCACCAAACACCCGGGCAACGCCAGGCCTCCATATTGTATGTCTCTAAAAGTTAAAGTGTC
>NC_136521.1:6334503-6337003 GCF_053919585.1 Euprymna scolopes | reverse complement strand
AACGGATATAAGAGAGATTTTTTCTGGTTGTATCAATTTAAACAAATGTTTATTAAGACATGTTTGTGTATTGATTGAAGTTTGCTTAATCTCATGTGAATATACGCGAGAAAAAAATGGAAACATTCGTATGATTCCCATAGAAAATATACACGGAAGAAAGTGGGCAGGAAACCTATACATACATATATATATATATATATATATATATATATATATATATATATATATATGAGCAAACAGTTAATAAAATATGTTAAAAACACTTTGAAATGAGTTAAAAACATATTTAATCTGAAAAGGAAACACTAGATAAATGGATTGTCCTTAATTCTTCCAATTACGGGATTTCCTTGGATTTTACTTGTACAAATGAAAATTCTTTTAAATTTCTTGAAGTTTTACATTTGGATTTTGCCGTCACTGGATTTTTTATCTTCCACCAGACTATCCATTCATGTGTAATCACCTTTTTCTTTACCATATTCCCTCTGCTTAACTTTTTTTGTTTTCAAGTAAGATCTTTGACTTACTTGTTGTTTCATCAAATACTTCTGCATGCAAAATCCGATCACGCATTTTGCTAATTCCTACCCTCTGATGAGAAGGAAAGTATTTCTTCGAAACTCCGCGGATTAATGACTATCCATTTATCTAGTGTTTCCTTTTCAGATTAAATATGTTTTTAACTCTTTTTCAAAGTGCTTTAACACGTTTTATTAACTATTTGCTCTTAGGTATATATATATATATATATATATATATATATATATATATATATATATATATATATATATATATAAATTCATACCATTAACAAACTCTTTTAATATACATATATACATATATATATATGTATGTGTGTGTGTGCGTGTTTGTGTGTGTGTATGTATGAACCTATGCATATATCTATCTATGTATCTATAAAAAACAGAGATGTGTGTGCTACAGACGATTTCTGATTGGTTAATCCAATAATCACATCTCCTAAAAAACTATGGTTCCTACGCTCTTAACTTTACCATAAAATATTATGGCTTTATTTATTGTCCCTCTTGGAAGGGTTTAATTTTTTCCTAACTTGTTATTTACAAATTATAAATATACGAAACTTACACAATCTAACAATCCAACCTCCGACATCACGTCCGCCATTCTGGTGCTAGCCGCACACACGTACACACAACACGAAAACAATGTTTTGAAAATCTAGCAAAAATTAATTTTCCTGAAATTTTTCAATATTTAAAAATAAATTATGCCGGCTGATAAAATTTTAAAACTTTTTTTTTAAAAGCTAGACAGATAAAATTTTTAAAAAAATTATTTATATATATATATATATATATATATATATATATATATATATATATATATATATATATATATATGAAACTAAACTAAAAAAAAAAACGCGCGTTCACTCGTGGTCTTTTCATTTCGGGTTTGTATTACTGTACACATAGATTCGAAAAAGTTGTCAAAAAACAAATATTTAACAAATAAATGTTATCAAAGGCAAGATAAGTTATTTTTCGACCAAACTGGATATATTTTTCGTGTTTGTATTCAATGTAACATATTTATTCAGCTCGAAAAACGGGTTTGTATTACTGTACACATAGATTCGAAAAATTTGATAAGATACGAAACAATATGCATAATATAAACACAGCACGAAAACAAGCGTTGTCATCCATTCCCAGCACACGAGCACACACGCGAACACACGCGCACACACGCGCGCACACACACACACACACACTGATTTATTTTTGGGTAAAGTTCCCCCGGGCTTTCCTTTCACTTCAGTAAATAATGGTCTTTTGTTATATATATGGCGTACTATTATCCTTATATATATATGATGTTTATGTTTATATATATATATATATATATATATATATATATATATATAAGTGATAGTGTCTGTGTGTGTCTGTGCGTCTGTGTGCATTTCCCTACGCTAAAACTCTGTCAATTTTAAGCCTAGAGATTCGAAATTTGATATACAGGGTACTGAGATTTGGGAAAATCGATGTGATAGGTTTTCGACAGAAATTTGGCGATTGAGTGGTCAATATTCAACGATTTGACCTTTGCGAACTCTACCAAACTCCTCCTACAATTTTGGGTCTAAACACGTGATATTTTAGATATGGATTCCTTGGACATGGATCTAACTTATTAACTTTACTTGATCCCTAAACAATAAATGTTAAGAGGTCATAATAGGGGGCAAAGTTTTAAAAAATTGACCTTTTTTTTCTCAGCATACACCACTAACCACCTGGGCAACGCCGGGCACCGATTGCTAGTACATACATAATTATGGTAACTTCTCATAATTATAATGGAGACTTTTGACAAGATACCATAATTATATATGCATGTATGTATGCGTTATATATATATATATATATATATATATGGTTTCCTGTTCACTTTCTCTCGTGTATATTTTATATGCCTATATGCCGGTATAACTGGACGTATGCTA
>NC_136521.1:6312003-6327003 GCF_053919585.1 Euprymna scolopes | reverse complement strand
TTCATCATGAGGTTGAAGGAGTGAAATCACGAAACGAGCCGTGTTTTTACAATGTTGTTCGTGAGATTTAAACGAATACAATTATTTTCGCCTGTTTTTGCTGATAAACCAAACCCAATGCACTACTTGGTAGATAACATTCGTTATTGCCGATATACAGTCTAATTCATGCGTAGAATTTAAACTGCACGAAATGAGATTAAAAGTATAATTGCCAAAAATTAGTCTCTGAAGTACCTATTTACTATGCCTCCCCACGGGACAGAGTTAGACACCAGGGTCGTTTTTTAACGTGGAGAAAAGGTACAAAAATAAAAATTGTCTCAGTCGTGAAGGATTTCTCCTCCACCGAAAGAGAACAAAAAATGGAAGTGCAGCATCTGAAGAACAGATGGTATTTATTTGCTCCCCCACTGAGCAAATTAGGCACAAGGCCGTTTTTAATGTGAGGTAAAAACCAGCTCCCCTAAAAGGGGTCACTCTGGTTACCAAAAATAATAATTGTCCCAGTATAGAGGATTTCCCCTCCATTGACTGGTACAAATTATCTTAAGTGCAGTATCTGCCGGAACAGATGGTGTTTATTTGCTCCCCCACTGAGCAAATTAGGCACAAGGCCGATTTTTAATGTGAGGAGTGAAGGGAGGGGGAAGGGAAAAAGGGGACCAGCTCCCGAGAGGTGGGAAATGGGAGCTGGTTAATGGTCAGGCATGTGGGGTTGCCCCCACATCTGGTCTTTGCTAGTCATAGCTAGTCATAGCTTGCAGCATCTGCCGGAACAGATGGTGTTTATTTGCTCCCCCACCGAGCAAATTAGGCACAAGGCCGATTTTTAATGTGAGGAGTGAAGGGAGGGGGAAGGGAAAAAGGGGACCAGTTCCCGAGAGGTGGGAAATGGGAGCTGGTTAATGGTCAGGCATGTTGGGTTGCCCCCACATCTGGTCTTTGCTAGTCATAGCTAGTCATAGCTTGCAGTATCTGCCGGAACAGATACTACACTTTGATCTCGGTCCAAAGGCCAAGAAGAATGTACCTATTTACTATGCCTCCCCACGGGACAGAGTTAGACACCAGGGTCGTTTTTTAATGTGGAGAAAAGGTACAAAAATAAAAATTGTCTCAGTCGTGAAGGATTTCTCCTCCACCGAAAGAGAACAAGAAATAGAAGTGCAGCATCTGAAGAACAGATACTACACTTTGATCTTGTCCCGAAGGCTCTAAGTAAACCACGTATATGTATAATAAAAACTAATTTTTTTTTCTGTTATTTATTATGATTTAAAGTTAAATGCCTCTAAAAATCACCATATATATATATATATATATATATATATATATATATATATATATATATATATATATATATATATATATATACCACAATACAAAACAACATTGTAATGGCAAACTTTTGAAATATAATAAATAATCAATTAAGAAAATTTAATATTTAGAACTTGGAGAATTATATTACACACACGCACACACACACAAAACACACACACACACACACACACACACACACACATATATATATATATATATATATATTTAATCGAACTGTACCAACGTGACACGCACAAAAACCGATTAAAAATTCAAAATATTCCTAGAGGGATTTACAGAATGCTTAACGATTTTTTTTTTCAATTGTAACCCATTTTTGGCCCCTTTAAAACTATTTCAACCGGATAATTAACCATAAAAGAACGGTCCCTAAAAATGTAATCATTTGAAGCTGCTAGTTCCGCTCTGCGAGTTTTAGTTTCGAAGGAGGTAGATTTCGAAAATATGGAAACAGATAGCCAGACCTGCCGACAGACAGACAGATAGCCGTTTTTGTATTAGATTATTGAATATTGAAAAGGGAGATAGAAATTACGCCAATTAAATCCTGACCAACGACGAGTTGCTTTGCGTAAACTTATCTAATATAGAAAGGTTATATGTCTGTTTGTATTGGAATCTGTCTGTCTATCTGTCTATCCCCATATTTTTAGACTCTATCTTCTCCCAAACTAAACGTTGCAGAGCAGCGCGAGGAACCTGAAATGGTTTATATTTTTTCTGGGCCTTTCTTTTATAGGTCTTTAACCGATTAAAATAGCTGTTAAGAGGTCAAGAATGGGTCAAAATCGAAAAAATCGTTAGACTTTTTTTTTTACAAAGGAGTCACCACTTATCAAGGCCCGTATGTCACTCGAGGATAAGGGTTAATAAGCGTACAGTGGTCAATGGGACAATGCCGTAATATTTGTTGGTAGTGAAAATTTAGTAAATTGGATTACTTAAGGGGGAACGGCTCATCAAGAACTTGTTTACATTGGACTTGAAGACGACCATATTATAGTCAGCTAAAAAGCAGGCAAAAGGAAGAGAGTTCTACAGTTGTGCAGATTTAAGAAAGAAACTTTGTTCATGGAATCTACGATTAGGTTTTGTACATTCATCTTAGTTTATTTCACATGCGTGTCACGTTGGTACGTGTGGTAACGTCACCAGCTTTGAATGCTAGTTTTGCTTTCGGTTTTTATTTCAACTAATAGCATCCAAATACTTATTTTTACTTTTGAAATAACGGCTCTGTAATATTACTAGCCTTTCAACCCGGGTGTTTGGGGGGGGGGGTGTATATTAAGCAAAAAAACAAAACAAAAAACGGTCAATTTGTTTAACTTTGACCCCTATTACGACCCCTTAACGTTTAATATTTTGGGCTCAAATCAAGTTATTCGTTAGATGCATGTCCAAAGATCCTATATTTAAAATTTCAAGTGTTTAGACCCAAAATTGTCGAAGGAGTTTGGTAGAGTTCTCAAAGGTCAAATCGTTGACATTCGACCCCCTATAACTGCCCAATTTCTGGCTAAAAACCGATTACAAAGATTTTCCCAGACCTTAGTACCCTGTATATTGAATTTTGAGTCCGTAGTCTTAAAATTGACAGAGTCATTGCGTAGGGAAATGTACACAGACACACACGCAGACACGTCCACTTTTATAGATATATATAGATATACGAAATCTGGACAAATTAAAATATCATATTTAAGCGTATTTTACGACCGGGCAAAACCGCCCCAACCTCCTGCTAGTGTTTATTATTTGTTTCTTTAGTTGAAAGCCACAAACTCCTCAGCATAGACCTATGGAGTCCCAAAAGTGACAAAATACTTTTGAATAGAACTGTTGTGCACAGCGTTTTCTGTCTTGACAACATCGATTGTTTTGTTTTTGTTTTTTTTTTAGCCACTTTTTTTGTTTTGTTTTGTGTGCTTAATTACCCCCGACATCAAGAACGCAGCAATAGTTTTCACATCCTGACGCGCATGTTCTCCTAGCTACCCTTGTCATGATGAGAGACGCTCATTAGTCGCACGGCTGAAACGGAAGTCGACATGCGAGGACGTGTCTCGACGTGCGACAGTAGTCGGGGGAGGTGCTGCTGGACCCAATTAACTGCATTTCCGAGCTGCAGTTTCGTTTCGGCCCTAATTAGAACCGCCTTGATGGCTCTTTGATGAGTTCCGCAAAGTCGGTCATATTAAAGATCAATGAGGAATAATAGATGTTGGAATGCTTCTTGCAATTATCACGAGTTTGGAAGAAGTTAGGGAGAGAATTGTGGATGAAAGTATACCATAAAATGAATATGTATACAAAGGGAAATAGGCATTAAATCGTTATCTATCTATCCTTATATATCTATCTATATATCTATAAAAGTATAAGTGTCCGTCTGTCTGTGTGTCCGTCTGTGTACATTTCCCTACACAATAACTCTGTCAATTTTCAGTCTACAGACTCGAAATTTGATATACAGGGTATTGAGATTTGGGAAAATATTCGTAATTCTTTTTCGGCCAAAAATTTGCTTGTTAATGGGTCAAAGTTCAAGGATTTGACCTTTGAGAACTCTACCAAACTGTTTCGCCAATTTTGGGTCTAAACACTTGAAATTTTAGATATAGGTACCTTAGACATGGATCTAACTTAATAACTTGATTTGAGTCAAAAACAATAAATGTCAAGGGGTCATAATAGGGGTCAAAGTTTTAAAAAAATTGACCTCTGCGGTTTCTACCAAATTACTCAGACAATTTCTGTCTAAACATTTGCCATTTTACATAAAGGGTATTTTGAGATAGGGCAAGCTTTTTAATTGGTTTGGGTCGAAATTTGAAGTATCAATATATAAATGTATGTATGTATGTTTGCAGGTCTTCCTTAAACTTTCGACAGAGGCGATGGATTTTCTCAAGATCAGTATCGTTTTGGAGCTCGACAAATACCGAAAAATTAACTAAAAACATTAATTCCTTTACCCTCAACTGGGTACTTTTCTACAGTGAGGAGTCACTTTTTTCGCCGATATTTTCGAAAGTCATCCCCTCTTTTTGATTATCCAGTCTTAATTTAAACCTACGTCACTTCCGGTTTGGCAGTGGCGTAACAGCAAAGACGTCACGTTTTTCCCCGTTCCTTTCCTCATTCACGGTACGGATTCGCCCTGCCTTCCTACTACCACTTTTTTTTTTTGCTCAACATACACATCCAAACACCCGGGCAGCGCCGGGTTGAAATGCTAGTATATATATATATAACTGAAATTGTCTGTCTCTGTGTGTGTCTCTGTGTGTATATTTCCCTACTAAACTACTCTGTAAATTTTTAGCCTACAGTCTCGAGATTTGACATAAGGGTACTGGGATTTGGGAAAATCTTTTGGATCGGTTTCGACCAAAGATTTGGCTGACAACGGGTCAAAGTTCAACGATTTGATTCTAGAAAACTCTACCAAACCCCTCCGCCAATTTGGGGTATAAACACTTGATATTTTAGATCTAGGTTACTTGGACATGGATCGAACTTTTTAATTTTATTACAGCCCAAAACAATAAGTGATAAAAGGTAAAAATTGGGGTCTCTACCAAATTACTCAGCCAATTATTTGAATTTTTTCATAAAATGTATTCAGATCTAAGGCAAGCTTTTAAGCGGTTTTTGGCCGAAAATTTGGCTCTCAAGGGGTCAAAATTAAAACGATTTGACCTTTGTGATCTCTCACAAACTATTTGGCCAATTTTGAGTCGAAACATTTGAAATTTTACATAAAGGGAATTCAGAGATGCAGCAATTTCAGTTTTTTGCTGCGTCGTAGAAATTTCCAGGTTAGTATTTGCACTTTCAAGAGGAGATGAAAGAGGTTGTGAAGGGAAAACAAATGAACATATATCTAAGGAAATGGTTGA
Organism: Euprymna scolopes; assembly: GCF_053919585.1. NCBI lineage: Eukaryota > Metazoa > Mollusca > Cephalopoda > Sepiida > Sepiolidae > Euprymna > Euprymna scolopes. Next base: position 6,321,751 of record NC_136521.1, on the reverse strand, counting down.
ACCACTAGAAGATGAACTCCAATCTATAGGGAATGGAGACAAAAATGGATGGTCACATTCTATGCTACTAAGACTAAGTTTGTTTCCTTCAATAACTACAAGAAACCTTCTCTACCACCAATAGTAATAGCAAAGAACACATTACCCGAAAGTACTTCCTTTAATCTCCTCGGCCTAACGTTCACAGGGAACTGGAATTAGAACAGATATATATAGAGCATTGCCAAGGCTACTGCAAAGGAGGTGGGATCTCTCCACCGTGCTAGAAAACTACTTACGCATGAAAGTATCCTGTACCTCTATAAGGCCACCATTCGTCAATGTATGGAGTATTGTTGTCACATTTGCGCTGGTGCATTTGCTACTAGTCTCTCGCTCCTGGACAAGGTTCAAAAGAAAGTCGCCAAACTGATACGTCCTGAACTGTCATCTAGGTTTCAGCCTCTGTCTATTCGACGAAATGTTGCACCCCTCTATGTTCTACAGGTACTTTAATGGTGAATGCCCTCTACGTAAATACCCCCAACAAACCCGACAATCAGCTAAATCCCAGTAGAGACCGTCGGGATGTAAGAAAGCCTTCTACTCCAATAGTTTCTTCCCCAAAATTGCTAGATTTTGGAACTTCCTTCCGAGATTCTGCTTTCCCAACTCTACTGACATGCAGAAGTTCATGTGTAACGTGAACCGATATCTCGCTACTCATCTTCCTTCATAATAACCCTGACATTTATGTCCCCGATAGTAGCCCCCTACGTTAAATTGGGACTGTGCCGTGTTTGGGGGGAAAATTGAATAAAAAATTAAAAAAAAAAAATATATATATATATATATATATATATATATATATATATATATATATATATATATCAGTAGTGGTCTATAAATTATATATATATATATATATATATATATATATATATACTATATATGTGCATCCATATATAGTGTATATCATTTATATGTATATATATATATATATGTTAATCATACAAATATACATATATATATATACGTTAATCGTATATATATATATATATATATATATATATATATATATATATATAATAAAAATAAAAGTTACAATAAGTTTACTAAGGTAATCAAAATGGTAAACTTAAAATATATTATAAATATTAAAGAGTTAATATTTACAAGTAAAATAATCTCAGCCAGATATAAAAAGCTCAATAAAACCGAAAAGGAAATAGAGCTTATGATATATATATATATATATATATATATATATATATATATATATATATATATATATATATATATATGATTTCAACGTCTTGTCAGACGGGTGCCACTTCCTCAGACACTGAAAGTCCATGAGCCCGAAAATGACTTTTTTAGCCTGCCGGCGAATTCACACGCTCAAGCAGACATGACACTGAAGACCGTCATTGGTATACATACATATATATAGATACTCGCATACATACATATATACACATGCATACACATACTGACATACAAATCTATAAACATACACACATATATACATATATGCATACACAATACATAATACATATACACACATATATACATATACATACACACATGCATACATATGATGATTGCAACGTCTTGTCAGACGAGTGCCACTCCCTCAGACACTTAAATTCCATGAGTCCAAAAATTACTTTTCTCGCCACAGGACCATTTTTATAGACAAATCCCTGAGGGAGTATCTATACACAGATGATGTTACAGAGTCTTAGCTTTGTACGACAGCTAAGTCTCTCTCTCGGTTCAAAATGTTGAGATCCAGCAACAAGCAAGAGCAAGATAGTCAGCAACAAGTTAAACTGCAGACCAGCTTAATGCGGGTACTGGTCACCCATTTTATGTTTTTTTTTTAAATCAGAGATTTGCTTCTCCTACAGGAGCCCTCTCCACCCCAACACACACATACATACACACAAACACACACGGTGCTAGTTGGCCGTTGACCCTGAAAAAGGGTTCATTCGTCCTTTGGAAGGTCTTGTTTTTAATCCTTCAGGGAGACTATACACCCTCCTCACAAAACAAGTCTGGCGGTGGAACCAGTTTAGTCGCCGGTGACCCGACCATGAGGCAGGTAGTACTGGGTTACATGGTACCGGTAGCATATGACATGACCTGACACATATACATACATATACATGCATACATAGATATATACAAATACAAACACACATATACATACATATACACATATATGCACATATATACATACACATACATTTACCTACATATACATACACATACATATATATACATACATACGTACATAGCATATGATATATATATGTGTGTGTGTATGTGTGTGTGTGCGTGTGTGTGTAGTCATCCACATACAGTATTGTATCGTTGTATCACAACTCATCAGTGCAGCTAGACTAGCACCTCACTCAAGCAGAGGATCGAATCTAGAACTCTCGTATTTACAGTCGGTAGTTCTACCTATCGACCCACGGGAGCGGCGCCCGTAAATAACCTCAATATATGTCAATTTTTAACAAACATTCGCCCACCACTTTTAGCTGAGAGCCTTGCGTTACTTGGTCGTACAATATACTTAAACATGATATTTTGATGTTTGCACATTATGTTTGTATTATTATATCATAATTCCTTTGTTGATTATTTTATATTACGAGGAATAATTTGCCGTGTGGACTAATTCGAAAATAAAAAATAATAACGATCAGGTCTTTCACCAAATTCCATCTGAGGCGGTTTACCTTATATTTAGGACTGTACGATGAATGCCCTTGAAAAGGACCTTCTGATTAATGTTTAGTTTAAATGAAGAAATGATTTGCGGCGATTTTAAATGGTGCCTCTTCATTTATCGTAAATTGAACTCAATAATAAGAAACAAAATTAAATTAAACATGGGGTCCATTCTAATCTGTAGTCGAATGCTTTACCACTAAGCTACATATCCAGATTATAAAAATCTGTAATTTTAAAAAGAAATGATTTGCTAAGATTCTATTATCAACCTTGGACTGTGTAACGTAAAATATTTCCCGGTAAAAATTATTCGTTTTTTATCTATACGATAGAAAGACTATTTTTCAGATGGAGTTTTATTTTTCTATTTTTTAAAATGATTTGTCCGTATTATATTATTTCCTTTGGCCGGTGTTATGTAAAATATTTCCCTGTCTAAATTCTTTTTTATCTCTGAGTAAGAAAAGTCTATTTTTCAGATCGGATTTTTTTTGGGGATTTTCTATACTTATCGAATGGATTTCTATATAAAACATATCTAAGAACACTATCAGACTTTTGTAAAAGATGGACGGTGTCGGAACCTCTAAAGAAGGGACTCAAATATACAAAACGTGACTTTTTTTAATAGTAAAGATAGAGACAGTATATATATATATATATATATATATATATATATATATATATATATATATGTATCTGTGTGTGTGTGTGTGTGTGTGTGTGTGTGTGTGTGTGTGTGTGTGTGTGTGTGTGTGAGAGAGAGAGAGATTATATAATTATTACCACAGCCACACATAAGCAAGACGCTCTGGTTTCGAACCCCGGTTCGGATATGTCTATAATTAGTCTAAATGCGGGGATACTCGGGTTTTGGACTTCCGGTTTGTTGGCTGTTATGGCTCCTGTAAGCTGAGACGTTATTTGGCTGTGGAAATAATTATATCCATCTATCTATCTATCCATATATATATATATATATATATATACATATATATTAGAGTATATATATATATTTTAGTATATATATCATAGTGTATATATATTATAGTATATATATTATAGTATATATATATATATTTATATATATTATAGTATATATATTTACATATATTATAGTATGTATATATATATGTATATATATATATATATTCTGTATGTAGAATATGATTTTTATTGCATACAGTCCGCTAATTATAGGCCTACTTTATTTCATTTTTTGTATTTTTTTTTATATTTGTCATTTTTATTGAATGCCAATCATCCAGGTTTAGTTAGAGTTGAATTATCCCTCCTTTCATGTTATTTCTTCTAAATCTTAATGGCATGCTCAAATTGGAAACTCTGAATTTTCAATCCTTCAATGCCCCCCCTCCACTCCATCCGTGTATGTGTGTTCTTTTTTTTTTTCTAGCAGGACAAAAAATAAATAAGTTTAAAAAAGGAAGAAAAAGTTTCCGTACATTTCTCGTTTCTTCTTCATCTTCGATGAAAACCTGAATTAGCCGTCAAGCATCCTCATCCGCATCCCTATCATCAAAGATCATCAAGTAAGTAAAATGTCTGTTTTTTTTGGGGGGGGTTACGGGGCTTGTTTGCGTTGGAAAAAAATATATATTAGTTTATACTAGCAGGGCCCATGGAAATTCCACGGAATAAGAAATACATTTAACCAACAAATCCATGTCTTTGTTTAGACTCAACTGACAATGCGCATCCCGCGCGTGTATTTGTGAGACAAGTGTTGCGCCGTTACCAACATCATCTCTCCTGGATCTGCACTGCTTGAGTCCATGAGAAGGAGAGGCTCATGACTAACCGAAAATCAATGAGAAGGTAAACGGAGAACACATACAGCACTTGCAATTCTATCATTCTTTACCAACAAATATATTTTGATAAAGCTTATAGTTTTCTGTATAAAAAAAAAGTATTTTTGTACTTAAAGACAAATAACACATATCAAATATGAGTTGATTAACATAGCTGCGTTAGAAAAATATATCTTAGTTTATATATGGTTCTATCGCTTCCCCGGGGAAAGTTACTTGGTTCAGAAACGTCCTGGGAACGCAACCAGCTCCCCGGGATAATAAACGATATCCCAACGATACAGACATGGTTAAAAGTCTTAGAAACGGTCCCATGAAGATGTGAAGATGGGTCAGTCATTAGCGTCTGTGTATCAAGGGGAAAAGCATGACCTTTATAAAGTTATAACGCGATCAGCCGGTCACTGGTGTGTGACCACCCACGTGTTACACCAAATGTCTTAGAAACGGTCCCATGATGATGTGACGATGGGTCAGCCATTAGGGTGTGAGTATCAATAGGAAAAACATACCTGAGATGTTGGATGTGGGTGTGTTGCTTCTTCATCCTTTCAAGATGACATCTTCACCCTGGTGGCATTCTGGTTGGAATCTTCTTCCTCCGTGCTTTGGACCGCTTCGTTCTTTAATGGAGACATCTATGGCAGACACATGAAAACACACAACACGACGCAATCGTAATATATGTGAAATATAATTAAGTATTTTATTTTATATTATGTATACAATATATATTACAATACTTTTACAATTTACATATCCTAACATTGATTTATCACCATTAATTAAACTAATTACCCATAATAAGTGTTGAGGGGGAGGAGTGACCTCTCTCGTTTACGAAGAGACAGAAATATGCATGCTAACCCCATGCTGTCCGGGTGAAAAAGGTCGATAGAGGAAAGGGAATTATGGGGTTGCACTTCTTTGTATCCTTCCACCTACAGCCAAATTAGCATCTGGCCACGCAGGGGGATTGTGCATAAGCAACTACCGACTATGGCACTACAATATAGTGCCACATATACTAGCAGGACCCGTGGAAATTCCGAAGAATGAGAAATACATACAACAGGCAATGCGCACCCTTATAAGGTATGCTGCGCATGTAATTATGAGGCAAGTGTTGCGCAATTTTACAACCCTACCTCTCCCGGATCAACATTGCTTGAGTCCATGAGAAAGAGAGGCTGAAAACTAACTGAAAATAAATGCCGAGATAAGCTTAGAACACATACAGCACTCGGAATTAAGAAAATGCTCAATCATTTTTGTATTAACCAGCAATTATATTTATATAAGCTTATATTTTTCTGGATGAAAATAAATAGAATTTTTGTACTGAAAAGCTAATAACCCGCAACATATATAAGTTTATTAGCATAGCTATGAAAATAGTGTCCACTTGTACATGAAATATAGAACTGACTCAAATAAGATAGATTAATAATTATTAATAAATACTCAAAAAGTAATATTGTGCTACACAGTTCAATACAAATTATAATATCACACTAGTGAGGCCTGTGGAAATTGCAAAACGGATTCATTCATATGTAATATATTGATGTTGGCATTCTGTAGATGTGCAGCGTAAATTTTTGTTAAATCAGCAAAGGTATTTTTAAGCTAGCAGTGACGCCCAGCGTAGACTTCTCATAAAGTACGCTTAAATATGATATTTTAATTCTTGCAGATTTCGTATATATTATTATAGAGTTAATGTTCTATATATTGTTTTATAATATAAAGTTGCGATTTAAAAAAAAACATATATATATATATATATATATATATGTATGTATGTATGTATGTATATATATATATGACTTGGGTGCATCAGCTTGAACCGAAACCATAATCAAAACAAAAAAAAAGGGAAATATAAATGTAAATATATAACTTGAGTTCTTTCGGCTGTAACCGAAACCAAAACTTATGACGATCTCTTGGTAAAATTATTTATAAAAAAACTAGATGACTTATTACCTATAATTGAAACTGAAACCAAAACCTTTTAAGAATTATTGGTAAAATTATTTATAAAAAACTAGATGACTTATTACCTATGATCGAAACTGAAACGAAAACTTATGAAGATATCTTGGTAAAATTATTTATAAAAAAAAAATAGATGGCTTATCACCTTTAATCGAAACTGAAACCAAAATTTATAAAGATCTCTTGATAAATTATTTATAAAAAAAAAACTAGATGACTTATGACCTATAATCGAAACTGAAACCAAAACTTATGAAATTCTCTTTGTAAAATTATTCATAAGAAAACTACATGCGTCATGAGCTATAATCAAGACTGAAACCTAAACTTATGAAGATCTCTTGGTAAAATTATTAATAAAAAGAACTAGATGACTTATTACCTATAATCTAAACCGAAACCAAAACTTATGAAGACTTCTTGGTAAAATTATTTATAAAAAAAAACTAGATGACATATTACCTATAATTTAACCGGAAACCAAAACTTTTGAAGATCTCTTGGTAAAATTATTTATAAAAAAAGCAAACTAGATGACTTATTACCTATAATCGAAACTGAAACTACAACTTATCAAGATCTCTTGGTAAAATTATTTTTAAAAAGACTAAATGACTTATTACCTATAATCGAAACTGAAACCAAAACTTATGAAGATCTCTTGGTAAAATTATTTATAAAAAAAAATAGATGACTTATTACCTATAGGGTAAAATCATTTTACAAAATAATTAAATATTTCAAGAAGTCTATAAGAATAAAACGAGAGTCACTCGGACGTATGCGTTAACACAAAATAAAAAAAAACATACACGCTATCCTATTACTATATACATTGTAAATGGCTATCTTTAACTTACTGCCTTAGTCCAGCACCTCTTGGCAAACGACGCTTATTTTATTTTTACCTGTATTTTTTATTTTATTTTTTTAACGTAAAGTTTTGCTGACTTTTTATTATAATAACCGGATTGCAAAACTGACACCGCTAATGTGACGGACATCCTCCAGGAGACCTTTCCAGTAAAAGGTGCAGAACTCGCCGTCCTCCTCAAGTGACCGCTTACCAGCTAACTTCGTCTCACTAAGGGCAGTTGTAGCGGGCGAACTCCATGGCAACTTGGGCGGTTCGACGCCGAGGGTGATTTTCTGTAACCGGGTCTAGAAGCGTCCTGACATTCTCGGTAGTAACTATCAAAGTTCACCGTTTGCTGTTCTTTATGTTTTGGCCGCAAGTGGAATGCGGTTGTCCACCAAGGACATCTTTTACAGACAGTGTTTAGGCCACCTTTTCCAAGCCTCTCTCCTCCATTTGAAGGTGAGCAGTGCAGTTCTCTTGATAGGACTGCTAAGTCACTCTGGTATGACCGAAGAGAAAGGCTGTTCCGGTCCTAAATTCTCAGCGAATATATCTTGCCAGGGCCGGCTAACGTGCAGGACACAAGCTAGAGGCTTCCAGTTCTAATCGAAGTCTACCCCTGTAACCCGTTATCCCAACACCTGCTGTGAATGATGAAGATACCTGTGCAAAAAGAGGTACTCCTGCAGTAATTTACCCACCGATTTCACGATCTTAGCCGAGCGTTGACGAACGCTTTCGGCGTTAACGCCGACGAAAGCCGAGAATTCGGAGCTACGGTGCAAGAACGCTAAAAGTATGTGAATAGCAACAACATTACAAGGAAAAGATATTACACACACACACAACAAAATGGATAAAATTATTCACAAAAAATTTGGATAAAATAAATCACAAACACTTACCGTAAGTTTTTTTTAAAGTAAAATAAATTTATTTTGTTGAATATTTTTTTTTTGGTTCATTTTGTTTTCCGATAGCTTTTTTTTGGGGGGGGGGGGTAAGCAACAGTAATAAACACTTCAATGCTTTTTTTTTTGTTTGTTTTTAACAAAACGTTATTAAACAGTAACAACAATGTTTTTTTTTTTTGTTTTTGTTTTTTTCAGTAATGTTTGTAGGGGGGGGCAACAATTACTGTTTATCTTTAGTTCCGACTGGAAGATTTTCTACTGACTGTAGAGAGGCAAAGTAGGGAGCAAAGGATTTTCAGAGGATGTGGAAAGAAGCTCCTTCCCAAACCGGGTAGCCTTCCGCGATTTGATTTATTATGGAGACAAAAGGGTTGTGTCCAAATTTTTGTCTCCACATAAATTCGCATAAATATGTTTCCAACAGCTCCCGGTTTTTTTTTTTTTTTTTTAAATCGCTAAATTAAATAGCTGAAATGAAAGGCTGTGTATTTTTACTTTGAACAATAAAATAACTGAAATGAAACGCTATGTGTGTAATTTCAATGAAAATTATTCGTCTGCTGCGCGTTCGTTTGAAGCGCCCTGATTGGCTGATAGAGTATCGTACCGCTCGCCATGTTCCGGCGTTTTCCGACGGATGTCGATCAACGCTCGGCTAAGATCGTGAACTCGGTGGGTAAAATACTGCAGGAGTACCCAAAAAGAAACTTTAAGTGTAAGGGGGTGCGTAAGCTCCAGTCCACTATCTTGATCGCCATCAGAGTGTTCCAGTAGCTCGTTGTTTGGCTGCAGCGTCCTACAAGAAATCCAGTCTGTCGGAAGTGCGTCTATGTGGGGACGCCTCGCGGGTTGTAACTATGTAGCCCATAGCTGGAGCAGCATTTCACCATAATAATAAGAAGAGTGATATATCATTATAATGTATCACTTTAATGATGTTGGAAAACGAGGCTACACCTAAAGGTCAGGGTTAGCAGATCGTCCGTTTTGGCGGTGAAGTTTCATCTCTCTGGTTGAGACATTGACTGTGTGATACTCTAAGAAGGCAACTCCTACCTTGGACGTAAGTCAGAAGCAGAGATGCGCCATTGAATTCCTAGAGAAAGGGCATCCAGAATGGTGGTGAATATGTAGATAAAGTAAAGGTATCGACGATGTTATAAGTAGCCAGATACCCTTGCAGAAGGTCGGAGATCAAAACGTTGTGAGATTTGCAGACAAAAACAGGAACAGTAGTTTGAAGAATGCAAATAACACGCATACATATGCAAGAGGGAAGAACAGATGTGCATAAATCTAAGACAATGGCAGAATTGTATGAAAATGACTTTCAGACTATAATGGAATCGGGCCGTAAATGGATGGTAACATTTAATGCTAGTAAAACTAAGCTGCTCTCCTTTAAAAATTAC
>NC_136521.1:6222003-6307003 GCF_053919585.1 Euprymna scolopes | reverse complement strand
TGATGTCTAACTCTATCATCGTGGGGAGGCAAAATAACTTTCTTTTTGGAATCTTCTGGTGTAACGTAGCATAGAGCGTATAAGCGTGTAAGAAAATCAACACCAGCCTAGATTGGCTAGCTGGCGAAAATGTTAGCAGTAGCCGTTTTAGCACATATGCAAATTAAGCAAATATGCACGTGCTGACGCCATAAGACGAAGGAGAGAAAAGAAAAAAAGTGTACTAGGTTGTCAAATGTTGAAGCAAATTGAATGCTGTGGAAGGTGGACGACCGGAGAGAGATAGCGATGGCTTTGGTCTGTGTCAGGTGGCGGGGACAGAAACTTTTAAAAAGCACATGTTATATTACAAAGCGTTGTAAAACACATGGATGTTCGAAAACAAATTTGAACGATAAGGGAAACAACCACGAATAAATGCATTTCATTTGCACTTAAACGGATTTTTACTTCTTTCATTTTTTGTTTGTTTGTTTGTCCCTTTTTTTACACAGTGGTCACCACTTATCAAGGCCCGGAAGCCACTCAGGGATAAAGGTTATTGCAAGTACATTACGTTAGTGTGGAGATTGATGGAATGTTTACTTAAGGGGGCGGTTCATTAGGAATTTTTAACGTTGGACTTGAACACATATAAGTTGTAGTCAGGTGAGAAGCAGGCAGACGGAACAGAGTTCCACAGGCATGCAGTTCTAAAAAAGAAGCTTTGTTCATGGAATCCACGTTTTGATTTAGGCATAGCTAAAGAGTGGGAGAAATTTTTCACAGTGGATTCACCTAGACGCGTGTTTTTCGTGAAAGATTGGCGAGGGGGGACCAGAGATTGGAGTTCAGACGACCTTACCAGACAAGGGGTGGACATGTAACGACATTACACTTGATTGATAAGCATCTATCAGTTATTAATACCCCAGACTATAAATATTTGCCATGTATAGGAAGGGCGTTCCAAAAGTAAGACCTCCTATTTTTATTTTGTCCAAATGCGTCGGAGGTGAATTCCAATTCCATTGTTATGATGACTGAACTTATGCATTCATGACCTGAAAGTTCCATCTCTCTGTTACAGATTTTGACTGTGTGAGACTCTAAGAAAAATGATTTACTTGATAAAATTGTCTCTGAGATGGGTATATTTGCCGACGACACCACGCTCTATGGTAGGCACGGAGGGGGGGGACTAATGAGCACATATCTAAGGAAATGGCTGAGAGCCTAGAGGAAGACCTTCATTCTGTAGTGGAATGAGTTCAAAAATGGATGATAACGTTCAACGCTGCCAAGTCAAAGCTCGTTTCCTTTAATAATTACATGAAACCTTACTAACCACTAACAGATATGGCTTGATGTACTTTACATAAAAGCACTTCATTCAAGCTCCTTGCTTAACGTTCACAGGAAACATGAGATGGAATAGATACATCAAGATCATTGCTAAGGCTGCTGCAAAGAAGGCGGGCTCTCTCTACCGTGCTAGAAATTTACTTACGCCTGAAAGTATCCTGCACCTCTACACAGCATCCATTCGCCCATGTATGGAGTACTGCTGTCACATTTGGGCTGGTGCATCTGCTACTAGTCTCTTGCTCCTGTGCACGGTTCAAAAGAGAGTCGCCAACCTAATAGGTCGCGAACTGTCATCTAAGCATCAGCCTCTGTCCCATCGACGAAAGGTTGCATCCTTCTGCCTGTTTTACAAGTATTTTAATGGTGGATGTTCTGACGAACTACAAGCCCTTGTACCCCCTCGACGAAACTACCCCCGACAAACCCGACAAGCAGCGAAGTCCCACCTCTACAGCCGAGATTCCAAAATGTATGAGGGCCTTCTACTCTAATAATTTCTTCCCTAGAACTGCTAGATTTAGAATTCTCTTCCAGTTTCCTGCTTCATCAACTGTACTGACATGCAGAAGTTCAAGTGTAATGTATACAGACATCTTGCTGCTAGACTCCCTACATAGTACCCCTGCAACTTAGAGGCCTGATAGTAGCCTGTTACATCAAAGTATCAATGTGCCTTGTTTGGAGTGAAAATTTAATTTTAAAAAAGTGCGTCTGAAGCATCGTACGTCATTGAATTCCTGGGCAAATTGCATTAAAATGGTGGTGAAGATATAAAAAAATAAATTCTGGGGCACAAAATGTTCCTCAATTTGATTGTACCACTCGTGTCTTCGTATTCTTCAAGTTTTCAAATCGGAAAATATAAAGCTTAACTTTTTAACGGCTTTCATATGACAAAGAGCGCTCCAGACACCCATCAACAGCCATCGTTCATCACTGAGAAATTTGCATCGATAATGTGGTTGCCTCTGTAGAAAGATATATTCTGGAACACCATTTATACACGAGACCCACACGTTGTAGCAGTCTACGTCGCAAAGAAGACCAAGGCAAAGAATAACTCGAACTTTGTAACAATATTTATTTCGCCGTTCTTTTGCGTGACATCTCGTTATAGCTGTGATCTCTATAACATGATTGTTGTCTCGAACGTAATCCACGTCTCTAAGTGATCGTCTGTTCGGTATTTGCATTTAGCCGCTATACACGCGTTACAAACAGAGAACAAAGGCGATTAAACCTTTGATTCAATTATAATAAAATAAAAAAAACGTTGAAGAGATACGAAGACAGGAGTGGTATCATTAAAACGAGCGACTTTTTTTACTCCCGAATTTATTCTTCTACATAGCCACCACTAGCCTCAGTTTACTTTTGCTAAAATTTCAGTTTATAATGCAGGTCCATAAAGACACTGCTTTCTTAGAGTCTCACACCGTCAATATCTGTAACAAAGAGATGAATCTTTCAGATCATCAGTACATGTTCAGTCATCATAACAATTAAATTTGTAATATCCTCTGATCCATTCGAACGGAATATGAAAATAGGGGAGCATACCTCGTATATCCTCCCTCCGTCTATGTATACAGCATTAACCATGCTTCCTATAAACTTCCTCCTTCAGAGGAAGTCAGCATAACTCGCCCAGGGAAATACCACACTATACGGCATAACGTGTTGACACATTAATTTTTATCAGATCACCGAAAGTAAGCAACATAAATCCTGGTCAGTACGAAAGGGATGATCATTTAGGAATACCAGGCGTTGTATGTAGGAAGATATTGAAACCTACCTGCAAGAGCTGCAAAAACCTAACCTCGTTATCTCCCCTGAGAGGGATATACATGCAATTTGAGACCTCTTGTAAATTTCATATAGTTTTAGCATTGAAACGCGTAATGTTACAATGATACCACTCGCCTTTTCGTAGGTTTTCTCAAACGTGATCTTGAACATCATCCGCGTCTCTAACGTGATCCTTCTTCTCGAATGTGGCCTCTCCTTTTCATAAAATTATTTTCTGTTACTATTTACATTATTTCGCTCGCGACTCGTCTTTTGCATATAGCAGTCTCTACTATGTTACAATGCTACAACTTGGCCTTTCGTAGATCTTTAACTTTTTAGTTAAAAAATAGAATGCTTAACATTTTCGAACAAGCCTCGATATATATAGATTTTTTTCGGTTCTCCAAAATGGTGATACAAGGTGGAACGACAAATGTCGCTCCTAATAAAAAAATGCTACATCTTTATTCGTAAACTTTTATTTATTTATTTATTTTTAATTTTTTTTATTACATTTTCACCTCAAACATGAGGCAAGAAACAAAATATATAATAAATGAATTTTGTTTTTCGAGTTGTTTCAGGCTGATGGAAAACTATCAGTATTCACATATTCTAAATACTTTTAAATTGGGGTTGTAGTGTTGTCTTCATTGGGGAAGATTGTAGTTGGTATACTAATTTTAGGGAGTTTGTTTCATATGTTTGTGAATGTGATTATTTTTACTTGTATTTTATTTTTTTAAATTTTGTGGGGTAGCCGTGGTTAATACTGATAGTTTTCCATGGAATGATGCCACATTTTTTTGTACTGTGTGGTTTCAATAAAACCTTCTGCATTATTCCTAGTGAAAAATCCAGGGCGTTAAAAATTATTGATAAAAAAAAATTAAACTGCTGTTATATAATTCCTGTTTCTATCATCACCCCTTCAATAGTCGAATCATGTGGATAGTAAATGCTGCATTTAAGTTTAAAAAAAAGTTATCAAAACACCAGAGAAAAAAGTCCCATGAAGTAGGCAAAAAGAAGATACTGGGATACTATGTTTGGATTTGGGCAGCAAGATGTCGGTTCACATTACACTTGAACTTCTGCATGTCAGTACAGTTGGGGAAGCAGCGACCTGGAATGGAATTCCAGAGTCTAGCGGTTCTGGGGAAGAAATACTTTTATTGTAAAAATCAATTCAAGTAACTTAATTATGTAGTAGAGTTGACATCTATTCAATGTAGCCGTCTTCATCCTTAATCATCACCTCGATACTGGTCAGGAACTGGGAGTATGCCTTTTCTACGAGCGCCGGCTGGAGCTCGGCGAATACTTAGCGGATGGCGGCGATCCGGGCTGGCTTTCGTGTGGTGGGAGGTCATGTTGGTGATGTTCTCGACGTATAACCAAGCGAAATAGTTCAGCGGATAAAGGTTGGGGAAGGAGGAGGTCGGTGAGATAAGTGTACAAAGTCGTATCACTGCTTCTGAAGCAAAGCCTGGGTCTCTCTGGACTTGTGGATCGGCGCCAAATTCTGCTGCTACACCCAGGGTCTGCACGCAGCCATTTGATTGCACTAGGGAATCACCACACTCTTCTTTGTGGTTGACTTTCAAGCCGACTTCGAAAAGGGTGAGGTGTCATGATGTGGCCCATATTTGACACCACACCAAAGACCATAACCATAACCCTGGGTCGTCCAATCCGTTAAGCTATATCTTCAAGCGTTAAAACGTCTAGATTTGCATTTTGAGGGCGATGGCAATGGTCCTGTTATAATAACTTGGATCGGTAGAGAGCAAGCTGTACAGTGGCGCATCTCCGATCTTGCTAGTTGAACATTGTGTCCCTTTCAGACATGATAGAAGGCACCTATTGCTGTTAGGATTTGTACAAAACTAGCCAACTTGAAGATGATCAGCAACAAATAAGAAAATTGGTTTTCATCAAACGGAAATGAAATCATGTCGTCTTTTCTATAACGACAATCTTAACGTCCCATCCTGTAGTAGTTACAATAATCTAAATAATACAAATTATAACACCTCATCTAAAAAAAAATGTCATGAAAGAGAATAATCAAATGAAAAAGAAAAATAATTCAAAAAATAAACAAACAAAAAATGTTCCAAAATAAAAAGAAAAAAAAGAAACAAAAAATAAGAGGCAAATTCAGAAAAAGGGTTTCCATGTTTTCGTTTTTATCTTTTCTACCAAATGTGAAAAGGTCTGGCCGAGCAATCGTCACGATGAAAATGGTCGTTCAGCAAATTAGCGGCCATTTTGAAAAGACGCCATTATTGCGTGTTGCACCGGCAATTTTATAAATTGCGGGAAAAAATGGACCGAGCCAATAATGAGGGAAGCCATAATGATGGGGACCATGTAAGAGTCAGGTTAGGACTTAATTTAATATGTATACCATATATATATATATATATATATATATATATATATATATATATATATATATATATATATATATACATACATAAATACGCATATACATTTTCATATATATGTACATAGATATATGCATAACATATATATGCATACAAAAAATATATTCATATATATATATATTAATATATATGCATCCACACATAAATATATACATATATATTAACATACACATATATACATATACATGAATATACATATATATACATATACATATATACACATGTATATATATATATACACATAAATGACAAAAATTATATTCTAAAATTTATGATGTTGAACATCTTATTATTTATTCTTTTGACTCAGTTGACATTTACAATTGCTCTTAATTACATTGAGCTTCTTAAAATATGATTAGTAGATAATGTCCTTGCTGTTCCCTTAAGTGCAATTGTCTGGATCTCTTTTGCACTTGGTTTACCAAGAATATTAGTTAGGTAGGACTTCAAGTTCTTCTTCATAAGCCATGTGGCACCTACTGATATGATTGATGTCTCTCTAAGATTTCAGTTTCTTTTCATATCATATATGAGACCTTGGTTTTTGGTCTGTTTCTGCTTTTCAGCTCTGTTCAGATCGCCATCATTAGAGACACTCACTTCAACCAAGGTTGCAACTCTCTCTGACTTATTCCATATAACTATGTCAAGTTTCACAGCAGCATTTTCAAGGTAGATGGTTGTAGGGATTACATGGTCGCAATGTATGGTATATAAGTCATTTCATACTGTTCTATCAGGTGGATGTTCCAAGAATTTGGTGCTACATTGGATGTTTATTTTTTTTACAGATGGTCCATTGGAGATACTTACATACTCCGTCATTTCTCGGTGTGTTGTAGCCATCCCCCAAAATCACCTTGCAACTTGATACCAGATGACGCAAACTTTCCAATTCCGTGCGGCAGAATCTGCATTTGTGCCTGTGTGCATGTTTTCGTGTGTGGTGTGTGGAGTGCGTGTATTTGTTTGTGTGTTTCCTTGTATTTGTTTCTGGGATGTGTGTTTTTTTCTTATAGTTTGAATAAGCTTTGTCTAGAATTCGTGTTTTGGTTGAAGGTTATAATTCAATTTTGATTTTTAGATTTTAATTTTTTTTCTAGTTTTATGTTCGTTTTAGTCTCAGTCTTTTGGGATATTCATATTTATAATTTAATAATTACTTACGTTGATATAAAGGAGAGATATTTATGAATAAGCCTAGAATATTTCTTGGTGTTATTATATAGTTGTCTCCTCGCGTGGGCCGGATTGTTTTTAGTATGGGAAAAATCTCGTTCACCAAAAAGAAGACATTTTGGATAGGCACAAGAATATGAAAAAGAATTGTCTCAGCCACGAACGATCTTTCCTTTACCGAAGATGGATTTGTTTTTGCTATCAGGACAGATACTACACTGTGATTTAATGTATTTCTAATTGTTGTTGGTCTCGCAGTAAAGTAACTTTGGTATTGTTCAATCTGTTAACTCAGAGATGGGAAATTTTGTGGGTTTTTTTTTTATTTTTCTTCCTTTGAAGATTGTAACGCTGAGTATGGGGCAGCCAAACCAGCTGACAAACTTCCCCTGATTCTTATTGAAACCAACCGAGAGCTCTTTTAAGTATCCTCGTTATTCACTTAAGTGCCTTTCTCTTGATCTTTTTTGCACTTGGTTTACCAGGAATATTTGTTAGGTAAGACTTCAGTTTCTTCTTCATAAGTTCTGTGGCACCTATAATAACTGGTATGATTGATATCTCCTTAAGATTCCAGTTTCTTTTCATATCAGACATGAGACCTTGATATTTGGTCTGTTTCTCCCTTTCAGCTCTGTTCAGATCTCCATCATTAGGGACACTCACTTCAACCAAGATTGCAACTCTCTCTGACTTATTCCATATAACTATGTCAGGTACCACAGCAGCATTTTCAACGTAGGTGGCTGTAGGGATTACATCAGGGGTTCTCAACCGGGGTCCACATTGACCCTCAGGGTCCATGGATTATTTCTGGGGGTCCACAGGCAAAACATAACAAACTTATCATAATTATTATAGTTGTTGTAGAATACTTTATTTGCATTAAATTAGTTTTCATTTAAAAATAAAGCTTAATTATATAATATTTCTTTGGTTATTAAAACCTCAAAATTTATATTAGTGAAAAATAGAAGATTGTCTTATGACCAATAGTTATGAAGGGACCCACCAAGATAAAAAGAAGGGAAAAGGGGTCCATGAGTAAAAAAAGGTTGAGAACCACTGATCTAGATATACGATGGAGAATCGCGCCTGAAGATTGTCATGAATGGTGGCAACTGTTGCAGTAACTCAACAGACCGATGCGGGAGCTGCAGATTCTGTTGAATTTCTCGCAGGGATACCCTCTGTCACGCTCTGCCAATGCTGCTGATTCTGTCCTTTGTCGCCTGCTTCTCTTCTCCTACTGTTCATCTCTTCTCTCGTCGAACAGCCGGACACATTTCTTGACTTTGACCTTGCAGGAGTCACAGTCTTCTGCATAAGATTAAAGTTTTTAAGTCCCTTTTGCACGCATCCTTAAATCTGTGGACTGGTCCACCGGTTGGTCTACTACTACCGGCTGAGAGCTCGCCATACAGGATGTCTTCTTATCATTATTATCATAATTATTATAGTTGTTGTAAAATACTTTATTTGCATTAAATTAGTTTTCGTTTAAAAATAAAGCTTAATTATATAATATTTCTTTGATTATTAAAACCTCAAAATTTATATGAGTGAAAAATAGATGATTGTCTTATGACCAATAGTTATGAAGGGGTCCACCAAGATAAAAAGAAGGGAAAAGGGGTCCATGAGTAAAAGAAGGTTGAGAACCACTGGTATATACAAAGCGAGTAGGTTTCAAGTAAATGATTAACACACACACACACACACACACACACACACACACACACACACACACATATATATATAAGTATCATGGCGCAGTTGTGATTTAAACAGAAATATTCATTTCAAACGCACCCCTGTTACATCAAAGAACCTACTGTTGATTGTAGATGTCAGGCTTTCCAGCTTGTGTGGTAATAATAGTTATGAAATACACTTGTGATGTTAGGCTGTGTAAGGTGTTAATTTTGGTCAAAATCGCCCCCTTAAGTAAGACACTTTATCAAATCTCAAATACTAACTATGACTAGAATACTCTCCCATTGATTACTGTACACGCAATAACACTTATCCCCGAGTGGCTCCGGGCCTTTATAAGTGGTGACCTCCATGTAAAAAAAAATCGCCGATTCCTGCTTTCATTGGATTATTTCGATTATCGATATTTATCGAAGACATTCTGATACAAAACTCATTTAAAAACAATGCATGCACATCAAGTGCCCGTGTGTGAAATTTTATAAAAAAACAGACCCAGCCGTTTTTAGATCTATAGGGAACGAACTTTTTATTACTGTTTATTTCTGAAAAAAAAAGTCTGAAAGTGCTAGGAGTAACAAGCCTCAAAATCTATTTCATTGCAAGAGAAATTCTCTTGAACAGGAAATAACGCGAAGAAGAAAAGGGTAAAAGCCATTACGATTGGTATATATATATATATATATATATATATATATATATATATATATATATATATATATATATATATATATATATATATATATATATGACAAAGATTAGAAGCTTATCAAAACATGGAGCCTCCCCAAAACGGGAGCCATCCATTTCAATTGATGCCAGATGGGGATCACAGCGTTGATGAAATAAAGATCGGGGCTTGGTTTTAGATGCATTAAAAGTAACCAGCCACTTCTTACCCCACTGTACCACGCGCTGGATTACATGGTTGTGATCTATAGTATATAAGTCATTTCCAACTGTATTTTCAGGTTGATGTACCCAGGATTTGCTGCTATATTGGATGTTTAATTTTTTACAGATTGACAAATTTTAGATATAGGTTTCATGGGCATGGATCTAACTTAATAACTTGATTTGAGCCCCAAAAAATTAATGTTATGGAATCATAATAGGGGTCAAATTTTAAAAAGATTGACCCCTTTTTTCCCCCTCAACATACACCTCCAAACACCCGGGCAATTTCGGGCTAAAATGCAAGTATATAATAGGTATAAGGTAATTGTTGTCAGTGGGGGAAACGTATCTATTAATAACATTATTCATGGCATGATGTACCCAGGATTTGCTGTATCATTGGATGTTTAATTTTTTACAGATGGTCCAGTGGAAGTACTTACATACTCCATCATGCCTCGCTGTATAATAGCCCTCCCCCATTGTGTCTGTGTGTGTGTGCGCGCGTGTCTGTTTTAATGTGTCCGTTCTGATTTGTGTGGAGGTGTATACATGCATGTGTACGTGTGTGCGAGTATCCTTTGTATTTATTTTGTTTGTGTGTCGATACGTTCTGTTCAATTCGGGAGTGAATCTCGTTATGAAATTTTGTTATGAAATATGTATTTATATACGAGGGGTGTTCGAAAATAATGCCTCTTATTTCTTAGTCCATACTTACGCATCCATAATGTGAAGGTTACATCTCTCTGTTGCAGATCTTGACAGATATTGGCGGTGTGAGCCTCTCTCAGCGGCAATGGAACTTATAGATGACGTTGGTTCATTCTAGTGGTTTAAGGATAAGGGAGGCAATGTTTATTACAACTAGGTTTTGGGTTTTGATTTTTTATAAACTATCTACATATCTATAAAAGTGAACGTGTCTGTATGTGTCTGTGAGTGTGTGTCTGTGTACATTTCCCTACATAATAACTCCGTCAATTTTAAGTCTACAGACTCGAAATATGATATACAGGGTACTGAGATTTGGGAAAATCGTTGTAATCCGTTTTCGGCCAGAAATTTGGCTGTTAAGGGGTCAAAGTTCAACGATTTGACCTTTGAGAACTCTACCAAACTCCTCCGACAATTTTGGGTCTAAACACTTGAAATTTTAAATATAGGTTCCATGGGCATGGATCTAACTTAATAACTTGATTTAAGCCCCAAACAATAAATGTTAAGGGGCCATAATAGGGGTCAAAATTTAAAAAAAATTCCGCTTTTTCTTTTCTCAACATGCACCTCCAAACGCCCGGGCAACGCCGGGCTGAAATGCTAGTATATAATAAGTATAAGATTATTGTTGTCAGTGGGGGAAACATATCTATAAATAACATTTTTCATGGCATTGTCATCCAATTGTATTGGGATTTTGATGATGATGGGCATTATTATTTGTCACAGTGTGTTTAAGTTACGGAGCATTTATTTTATTTGCTGTTCAACTCTGTAGTTCAGAGATCCGTTATTGATATTTGTGCTTTTAAGTAAAAATACAAAAGTCAAGTATCATGGTCTAATTGTGCTCTATACAAAAACATTCATTGCGAGCGCACCCCTGTCATATCAAAGAATCTACTGTTGATTTTATATGCCGGGCCTTTCTGCTTTTGTGGTAATAAAGCGTCGTAAATGCACATATGGTGTTAGGCTGTATACGATGTTAACTTCTGTCAAAATCGCCTGTTCCTTCTTTCATCTGATTATTTAAGTTATTGATTATTGATACATATCAGAGACATTCCGAAATAAAACCTATTTTCTGGCATAATAAGCTTTAGGTTATTTTTATCAGTCAGGGAAACATTTTGTATGACCTTTGCTTCTAATTTAACCCCTAGTTTTAGTAGAAAGACCTTCATTGTATTGGAATGTTGATGTTAATGGGCATTACTATTTGTAGTAGGGTTTTAAGTCTCGGAGCATTGTTTTTCTTTACTTGTCGACTATGTAGCTCGGAGATCCATTATTGATAAAGACTTACTTGATATTTTTTTTTAGTTCGAGCAGTAGTGCTTTTCCCCGAGGAGACTAGGTGGGCTTGAATTTAAGTTTAAAGTACCATGGTTCAATTTGGCTCTAAACAGAAACATTTATTTTGAACGCAGCCCTGTTATATTAAAGGACCTACAGTTGATTTTATATGTTAGATCTTTCTGTTTTTATGATAATAAAACTTCTCAAATGCATATGTTAGTTAGGCTGTATAAGGTGTTAATTTTTGTCAAAATCGCCTGTCACTTCTTTTATCGAATTATTTCAATTATTGATTATCGGTACTTATCAGAGACATTCCAAAATAAACAACTATGTAAGAACATTGTTAGCTACATGAAGTAGATTCGTGCGAAATTTTATGCAAATCGGTCCAGCAGTTTTGCAGTTCGTAGGGAACGAACTCACACACACAGACAAAGTTCATTTTATATAGTAGATAGATAGATAGATAGATAGAACAGAAATTAATTTAGTTTCAACGAACATGTCTTTATTTATTCATGTACCACACGGTAACGAAACTTATTAAGTTGCAAGGTTCTTTTGGGGGACAGCTACTACACAGCGAGACATGGTGGTGTGTATAAGTACCTCCGCTGGGCCATCTTTAAAAAAACTAAGCATCCAATGTTACAGATATTTACGGTGTGAGACTCTAATAAAGCAACCACTCTCATGGACGTGCGTCAAAAAAAAATGATCTCTGATTGAATTTTTCCATTCAGAAAAACAAAAATATTGATCAACGTTCACCGGTGCCTGTTGAACGTTTACGAAAAGGATGCAGTCAGCATAAATGGGTAACAAATCGCGCTTCGGACGCCCATACACACCAGCCACTCGATCGCTGGCAAAAAGTGCGTTGAGAATAGCGATGACTATGTAGAAAAAATTAATTATGTTATACAAAAAGTTGCTCGTTTTAATGGTACGACTCACGTCTAAGTAGCTCTTAAATATTTCATTAAAAATTAGGATACATGATTCTTGGAACGGCCTGAGATATAGATCATGGATTCTCCCGTCGATTTCGACGCCTGAGCTTCCGCCACAACTGTTAATTTGTTCGAAAATCCACACAGATGATATGTTTATAGTGGTGAAGGCTTTGTGTAGAACAAACCACTCTTTTTATTTTCACTGCTAATCCTTTTCACTGCAGACAACTTCCACAAGGCAAAGCATACAGTACAACTTAGGTTTAACATCAGAGTTATCTTCTCCTAGAGGCATATCTTAACGAATACTAGGGGTGCATATATACATATATGTATATGTGTGTGTGTGTGTGTGTGTGTGTGTGTGTGTGTGTGTGTGCGTGCATTGTTTAAAATATACTTATCCACTGACACGTGTTTCGTCGTCTATGGCTCATCAGAGTGAATGAATCCAGCGAGATTCAAAATAGGGAAAACCTGAAAAAACTATTGGAAATGCGGCATGCACCACATATATTTTATTGCATTTTCACCCGAAACAAGGCCCAGTGTCACTTTGATGTAGCGGGTTTCACTCTGGGACATAATTGCAGGGACATTATGTAGGGAGTTTAGCAGCAGCAAGATAACTGTTAACATTACACTCGGCCTTCTGTATGTCAGTACAGTCGGAGAAGCAGGAACCCGGAAAGGAATTCTAAAGTCTACCATTCTAGGGAAGAAATTATTAGAGTAGGCACCCTGAACTGATGATTCCCGAAAGGATGAAACACTAGTTTCTTTAGGTATTTACTGATTATCAAAGTAAAGTAAATAATTATGTCAGCCCCTTTCAGAAACTTGTTCCTTACTGTTGAACACTTTCAGTTGAAATTAAAAAATTCAGTTTACTTGGTTCGTTTGAGCAGGTCATCATATAATGATTTGGTCACTCTGACAGACGTTAAAAGCATTAAAAAAAGCAATGTTTGAATTTCAACAATATTTCTCGCAGTTAGCGGAAGCCGAATAAATTAGGTCATTGCTAATGAAGCCAGAGATGGCTTCTTTGTCCCGGTTCGAATCTATCGACTGGTGTTATTCGTGACACCCTGCACTGATGATTCCCAGGAGGATGAAACACTAGTATCTGTAGTTATTTAATAATTATGATAGTAAATAATTATATATATATATATATATATATATATGCATGTGTGTATGTACGTGTATGTGTGTGTGTGTCTGTGTCTGCGTCTGTGTGCCTGTGTCTGTGTGGTTTGAAGGATAAATGAATAATCGTATGAAATATTTAAAATGAGATAAAAATCCATAACAAAGTGAAAACTGAAAACAAACTCTGAAGGAAGAAATTTGGCTACTGTGCACGTTTGAACTCTTATCGTCGAGTTGATCCTCGAGTTGCCTATTGGCCTTGATAAGTGCTAATATAGAGAGAAGAGAAACAGGGTGAGAGAGAGAGAGAAGATAAAGAGTGTGAGAGAGAGGCAGAAGAGAAAGTTGTTCCATCCTCTTTCCCAAATTTGAATACTGTGCACGTTTGAACTCTCATCGTCGAGTTGATCCTCGAGTTGCCTATTGGCCTTGATTAAAAGGAACCAAACGTTATTCTACATAGATCCAAAGTCCAACGATCCGCATAGTATGAAAAACGCAATTATACCTAGCATCTAAAAAAGAATATCTAAAATATCACAAAATGAAGAATTACTTAATAAAACAAAAGACTATTATATCATAGCCCTAGCTAGATCAGGATATAAAGAACAAATCAAATTTGATAAGGAGATTCGGTATAATAATACAAGCATAGAAAGAACAACAGAATGTAATATCTTACAACATGTCTATAAATGATGTATAATAAAACAAAAAACGAGCTAAACAGCGAAAAACAGAATATACAATAAATACCAAAAAGAAAAATGAACAGCTAGACCATAATAATAAAAATAAAAGTGATGTTAGAAAAGAAAATATAAGGAAACGCCAAACGTGGTTTAGTCCACCGTTCAGCGACCACATAAAAATAAAATCCCGAGGAAATTTTACCAAATTTTAGACAAAAATTTCACACAAGGTGGTAGACTAAGTACGATAATTAATATAAACACTGTTAAGCTATCCTTCTCAACATCTGCTACCTTAACAAATACCTTAATTAGCACCAACAACACGAAATTAAACAAATTTATAAAAAAGATATAGATAAGAATGCAAATGAATCTTACAACGAAAGACAATATAACTGTCGGAAATGTCCACTTGGGGGAACTGTTTAACCCCAAACGTAGTATACAAATGTGAAGTTATAACAAGTAATGAAACTAACGTATATACTTACTTTCGCCTAACATAGAGAAAGAAAATAAAAACGATGTAGATAAAAATGACAACAACAGAAGATATGATAACAATAATAGAGAAAATAACAATGATAGTAAGAGAACCTATAGCAATAACGAAAATAACAAAAAAATAAGAAAAACTCAACCACACTAGCAGTATGGGTTAAGTAATGAAAGAAAATAAAATCGAATATAACTTAAGATGGTGCATATTAGGAAGAAAAAAATATATAAACCAAGATGCAACCTTTGCACACTAGAAGCATACGATATACTCATATCAGAAGAAAAATTATTAAACAGACGACAAGATGTAATTCACGAATCGCTGCACAGAAATTGATACTTAATTTCATGCAACAACATAAACGGAAATGTAGAGCAAGTAACCTTCACAACGAACCAACCCGGTTTATCATTTACAAAATTAACTCTTTGTTGGTAACATCGAGTTGATGAGAATGGAAAATTTCTATGAAAACATAAAATCATAGAATTGTCATCCCATTAACAAAATGTCTGTAATAAAGAGATTCGTGATGAAATAAACAAGAATTATATAAAGGAAACAATGTAAACCTTTGAATTTCAACAAATTTATTTGCATATACAAATTTTATCCCAACTAATTAAAAAAACTTTTTTTAAATTTCTTTATGTCCCTTAATGAGAAGAATAACAAGAATAGCATTCTTTGAAACTCCGCGGAATAAGGCTTGGTTTTGTGGAGTATTCAATCGAACAATAAATTTTGATTGTAAAGTTCAACTTAGAGTTTTAATCTTCTTTTCCTTATATATATATATATATATATATATATATATATATATATATATATATATATATATATGAAATACAAAAAGATAATTTGATTCTAACGAGCATACTTTTGTTTATTCTTAGGAAAATACAGTTTCATGCGAACCCGTTTTCGTCTTAATAACAACCATCATCAATTGGATTCTCTATGTTACATATAGGGGTTTTATTAAAAGAGAGTCTTAGAGTCTTATTAGAGTGTTTGTCTTGAGAGAGAGTCTTATTATATGGCTTTTTGTATCTTAGAGAGAGTGTTTAAGAGGAATGTTGAAAGACTCAGAGAGAGAGATTGTTCATTTTATTGTAAGAGACTGAGAGAGATTATTCGTTTATAACGATTCCTATATATTAAATGTTCATTCCTTAATTGGGTTTATGGAAGAAGAAGGGGAAGAAGCTCTTGGAGTGAGGAGACAGTGTTCACTGTTCAGACATTGTGTAGTCATGATGAATTTTATGTCACCACATTTTATAACACAGACATATAATAACAAATAAATTTACCTTTTGGTAGGAATCACAAACACAAGACGACGTTCTACAAAATACAGATGAGTTTATTCTTCACACGACCGGCCGTGATTTCCATCATCAAGAATTCAAAGCTTCACATTTTAGTTTCAAAGTGATCGTCTCGCTTCTAGACGTTCAGATTAAAAACTCCAGACTCTCTCTGAGTTTCTAACTGACTGACTTCTTTTACTCTAAAGTTTTTCTCTATCCCTAGAACTTTCTATTTTCCGTGACGTCATACACATGTTAAAACATGTGCCTTCTTTCACGTGTTCTGGACATGCGTGTCCAAAACTTTTCCTATTTCTACAAAAGGAATTTTAACCTATACTCAGTAACCTATTTTTCTAATATGTTAAAAACATTATCTTATAAGCTGCATTCTTTCAATTTAAAATTTCATAACAAACTTGACAGTTCACATTCTTTTCTTGAAATATTTTATCTCTATTCTAAACAATCGTTTGTTTTACATTTTTAAATTCTCACACGTAATCTATTTCTAAACCTAAATAACGAGGTTCGAATTTCGTCTACTGCTATTTCATTTTCATTTTAACTAATCTCTCTATTTTTATACTTACATGAAAAGGGGACAGCCCTTACCATGTAACATCTATGAGTGTTGCTTCTCTATTAATACCGTCAGAAAAAATAATCTTGTAGATTTTCGTAAATTGAGCTCAAATTTTCCAGGTGCATTGTGTAGAAGCAAGACAATGTAGCTTTGGTTAACCCAATGTAACTAAAAACGTCAATATTTTCATGGGAATTACATCGTACCAAAGGGCGTTTATACTTTGGGGTATTAAAAGATTTATAGAAAATGCATAGTCTCATTGTATCATCATTCTAAATACTGCTTAAACACGTTTCGTTTATTTTTTATTTAAAAGTTTGGTTGTATTTTATTACAGTAGTAGATGTTCGTAGTTTGTGATTTTATTTTTTGATAAATTAAAGTTATTCGTTCATTGACACACCTGCATCGTAGCGAAGAAACAATCCTATGATTATTATGTCAGTTTTTGAATATCTTCCACTTTGATTCATCAGAATAACAATTACTCATAAACATTAAAATAAACATTAAAATAAACATTAAAAGAAAGAATAAGATTACAACATTCGCAATCTAAAACTTATATTAGAGTAAACTTAAATTTTCTTTAGGATCAAAGTTGTGGTTAAATATATGTTCCAGTTAAAATTAAAGAACTTTGGTTATCTTGTGTTAAAGTACCTATTTTAAAGAAGTTTATTTCTTTAATAATTACTAGAAACCTTTTCACTCACCGATTGCATTGGTTAATGATGCACTGCCTGAAACTACTTCCCTCAAGCTCGTAGGGTGAACATTCACAGACAACATGACATTGGAACTAATACACAGCTGCTGCGAAGAAGGTGGTCTCTCTCGACCTGCTAACAGGCTATTCACACCTTAGAGTATTCTGTAATCTGTAAAAGGCCATGGTTCGCTCATATATTGACCGTTTAAAAAAGCTGTTCAAGCAGGAAAATGATTTTATTAGAAATATTTATTTTATAATGGCCATAAATTGGAATGAGAAATAAATTTATATATATATATATATATATATATATATATATATACATATTTACAATAAGTTTACCAACGTAATCAAAATGGTAAACTTAAAATATATTATAAATGTTAAAGAGTCAATATTTACAAGTAAAATAAACTCAGCCAGATGTAAAAGCTCAATAAAACCGAAAAGGAAATAGAGCTTATAATATGAACAAATGATTAATAAAACATGTTAGAAGACATCTTGAAAAAGAGTTAAAAACATATTTAATTTTAAAAAAGGAAGCACAAGATAAGTGGATAGTCCTTAATCCGCGGAGTTTCGAAGAAATACTCTCCTTCTCATCAGAGGGCAGGAATTAGCAAAATGCAGGATCGGATTTTGCATATAAAAGTATTTAATGAAACTACAAGTAAGTCACAGATCTTACTTGGTTAAAAAAAAGGGTGAGGTAAGGGGAACAGGAGGCAAATATATATATATATATATATATATATATATATATATATATACACTTGTGCCCGATATTATTCATACCCCCCTTGAAAATTGAGTTTATTAGGTGTAACTTTTGTAAGAATTTATTGTTTACGTCCATATTGATACATATTCTTAATAAACCTCTTCTGATCATTTTCGTCATTTTAAAATCTCGGGATACTTGTAATAAAAGAAATATACAGCTATTTATAAAATCTGCAATGTTCAAAAATAATCATACCCCCTTATTTTTTCAGTATTAATCGAGTTTCTGACTGTTTGTTTTCTGTTTGATTCTTATTTTGAATGCTTTTATACAACCTTTGATTAATTTCATTTCGTTTTTTGCATTTTTCAGAAATTAAAATGATATCAACTGAAAACCAATAAAAGAATAAAAATTATTAGAATGGGGAAGAAAAAAGAGCTTAGTAATGATCTTAGGACTAAAATTGTGAATTCACATAAGGATGGTTTAGGTTACAAGTCAATTTCCAAGAAATTTGAGGTCCCTACAGCAACAGTACAGAGCATCATCAAAAAATTCCAGAGCCACCACACAACAAACAACTTGGTTGGTAGAGGAAGGAAAAGGAAACTGTCTGCTAGAACCACCAGGAATATTGTAAGAAGTGTTAATGCAAATCCAACCACCACTAATAAGGACATTTTAGAAAATCTGGAGTCTTCTGGCATAAAAATATCAAGGCAAACATTGCAAAGGACTCTGCATGAAAATGGTCTGAAAGGAAGAAGACCAAGAAGGACTCCATTGCACACCGGAAAACACCTTGCAGCACGTCTAAAGTTTGCTAGGACCTATGTGAATTCTCCAGAGTCCGTTTTCTCAAGTATTTTGTGGACTGACGAAACAAAAATTGAATTGTTTGGCCATATGGATGCTTCTTACGTTTGAGGGAAGAAAGGAGAAGCTTACAACCCAAAGAACACCATACCCACGGTGAAACATGGTGGTGGTAGCCTAATGTTTTGGGGCTCCTTTTCGGCTAGTGGTCCAGGTAGTTTGGTCAAGATAGATTGAACCATGAAGAAGGAGCAATGTTTGGAGATACTCCAGAAAAACATTAGACAGGATGCGGAGAAGCTCCATTTAGGACCAAACTGGGTCCTTCAACAGGATAATGATCCAAAACATACTGCCAAAATAGTCAAGAAATGGTTTGAGGATAATCAAATTAATGTTTTGGAATGGCCTAGCCAGAGTCCCGACCTGAACCCTATCGAAAACCTCTGGCACATATTGAAAACTGAGGTTAAAAAGCGGAAACCTAGAAATTTGAGGGATTTGGAGAACTGCATTGAAGAATGGTCAAAAATCAGTGTTGATGCTTGTAAAAACCTTGTTGATAAATATCCCAAACGGTTACAGGCAGTTATTAAGAATAAAGGGCATGCTATTGACTATTATTAAGAGAGGTATGAATAATTTTGAACTAGTGCCATTATTGTTTTTCTTTGTATAATGTTTCAAACTTGCATAATTTATTTATTCGTTGAGTTTAAATTAAATGCTTATGCTTGATTTATTGTTTGAAATCCCTTTAATATTGTCTACCTTCTGGTTTGAGCAATATTCTTATAGAAATCTCAAAGATCCGAGGGGTATGAATAATATCGGGCACAAGTGTATATATATATATACATATATATATATATATATATATATATATATATATATTAAAGAGTTAATATTCATAAAGTAATCTCAACCAGATGTAAAAGCTCGATAAAACCAATTAGGACATATAGCTTATAATAAGAGCAAATAGTTAATCACACATGTTAAAAACACTTTGAAAAGAGTTAAAAACATATTTAATCTGAAAATGGAACACTTAATAAGTGGATAGTCCTTAATCCGCGGAGTTTCGAAGAAATACTTTCCTCAACCAGATGTAAAAGTAAAGTAATCTCAACCAGAGGTAAAAGCTCTATTATAAGCTCTATTTCCTTTTCGGTGTTATTGAAACCGAAAAGGAAATAGAGCTTATAATATGAGCAAATGATTAATACAACATGTAAAAAGACATCTTGAAAAAGAGTTAAAAACATATTTAATTTTTAAAAAGGAAGCACAAGATAAGTGGATAGTCCTTAATCCGCGGAGTTTCGAAGAAATACTCTCCTTCTCATCAGAGGGCAGGAATTAGCAAAATGCAGGATCGGATTTTGCATATAAAAGTATTTAATGAAACTACAAGTAAGTCACAGATCTTACTTGATCAAAAAAGGGGGTGAGGTAAGGGGAATAGGAGGTAAAAGAAGAATAATAAAAAGATTTCACATTAATGGATAGTCCGGTGAAGGGTAAAAATCCATTCATGTGAAATCTTTTTATCATTTTTCTTTTTAACATGTTTTATTTATCATTTGTTCATATATATATATATATATATATATATATATATATATATATATATATATATTAAATAGTGTATTTCACCGTCTGAAGAGAGGCTATTTGGAAATATTTTTGAATGACATAATGTTTATATCGTTTGAATGATCACGAAATAATTGAAACGTAGTGAATTGAAAATACACCATATGACGTTTCATTTTCATTCTTATTGTTTTTTTTTTGTTAAAATAATATATATATATATATATATATATATATATATATATATATATATATATATATATATATATATATATATACATATATTTATTTTAATCTCATGAGTATATAAAGGTTGAATATAATAATCGATACGGTATTATCTATAATAATTAATACGCAATCTGCATGAATTAAAATATCATATTTAAGCGTATCTTACAGGCGGCCTGCTATTAAAAAATCATTTTATTGGTTTGCCCTGCTTAATTTTTAGAGAACAGTGTTCTTCGTCAGATACGCTTAAGTTTGAACTGAAATTTCCATTGATATGTAATAGATTTGTTTGAAATAATATATTTATTTGTTTGTTCCGATTTAGTGTGAAAATAACATTATTTTTTTGTTTGTCAGAATTAATTAAAAACAAAACTTTATATTGGTCTGTCACGCTAATCTTCGCAGAAAAATATTTAATTAATCTGTCACGCGTAAATTTGAAATACTATTTTTATTGGTTTGTCACGCTTTAAAAATTACATTCAATTGATCTTTGACGCTTAAGTTAAACACAGCATATTGTTTGGCCATCACGCTAAAGTTTGATATAAACTGGTCATGGCTAATCGCGCAGAGAAACCAGATGCATCGTTAGCAGAACGCCCTCTCATTCTGGTTTTCATTGAGCAACAATTACACACACACACACACACACACACACACACACACACACACAAAATTAACAAAAAAATAGATTTCTCTATATGGACACATATTCGCTAATATTTTTTATATCAAGGTGAATGAGGTCCGTTTATGGCGCGAAAACATTTTATGGGGCCGTATAATATGTTTGAGTGTTCGATTTTTATTTTTTGTCGTCTTCGAGATCAGTCAAGCCAAAGGACACGAGAACAGAAGTTGGTATTGGCGGATATTAATAAGGTTTGTCAGCAACAAACTCAATGGAGCGGAGAAGTTTACACACATCTTCCCAAATCAAGTGTCAGCATATCGAAGTCTGTTACCAGTGAGGTCAAGTTATATCCTGAATTCATATCAACCGTTATTAATTTATATAACCACTATATATATATATATATATATATATATATATATATATATATATATATATACTAGCAGTTCCGCCCGGCTTTGCTCAGGCCATATGAACTTTTCATAAGGTTATGTGCATATGTATATATTAAAAAGTGTGAATATTTAAAGTAATGCCTTTCTGTATAATAGTCTTACTTAAGTACCGTAGAGAAAAGACAGACAGAGATTTTCAGTTGTATAGATAGATAGATAGATAGATAGACTGGATAGACTGGATGCAATATATAGTAAGGATTTAAAAAGTATTAAAAAAGACTCATGCGCCACCACCGAGAATCGAAACTAAAACGTTCAGCTCACCATTTATTTTTCCTCTGCCGTCAATGACTGAGCTATGAAAATATGTTTACTGCAAGGCTAGAAATTAAAACATGAACCAATAGCTACTACGTTATGTATTCGTAATGCCGGCGTTCGACCTTCACCTGGCAAATTTCATTTTTTTTTTAAATTTTCACACTTTTGCACAGAGTTTTCCGAGCTAAAACCTAAATATAAAGTCTTACATGGATTCAAATAGCTTATATATGATGTTTAATGTCTGGAGACCAAAACCTTTGAGGAGTTTGGTAGTAAAAACTGTTTAACAAAATATATACGTATACATAATATATATATAGAAACAATTCTTTGTTTAGTAAAAACTTTTTACGCAAATATTATGCAAGTATAAATCATGTAGAATATCTACATGAATATAATTACACGTAATAGTTAACTAAGGATGATTATCCGATTAGAAGACCGAAGGGAATTAATTAAAATGAATGTTTAAAAGAATATGCAAATTAGCTAGACCTGTTGTTATTGAATGCAATTCCACAACCCATATATGAGAAAATTGTATTTTTTTTAAATATATAGAAAAGAGAGTTTTTAATATGAATATCAATACACACAAAAGAAAAACGAATTTATAGGAGTATATATATATATATATATATATATATATATATATATATATATATATACATACATATATATATAACTACTTAATTTACTCACATAAAATTAATATACGAAAGTATACATTTATTCGTAAACTTTAAGTATTTACTTCAAAAGTGCTCAATACGTAGGTAGAGCTAGTTAGTAATTTATAAAATATATATGGCGATTAAGCTACACTGAATATTCCGCGTTTTATCCACTCTAGGACTCCTCAGGCTTATGCGCATAAGCCTGAAGGGTCCTAGAGTGGACGAAACGCGGAATAGTCAGTGTAGCTTAATCGCCATAGATATTTTATAACTTACTAACTATATATATATATATATATATATATATATATATATATATATATATATATATATATATATATATATATATATAGGGTGTTCCATAAAATGTATACACTCTTTAAATTATCTCAACTTGCTACGTCACGTTCCCAAGAGATGATTAGGAATAAAGAATGTCACTTCCAGCAGAAGGGAGCACTTCCCCACTATCATAATGACATAAGAACATAGCTTGATAGTCACCTGCGAAACAGATAGTTAGGAAGAAGAGGAAGTAACGAGTACTGTTCATGATCACTGAATTTGAGCCCCCGTAATGTTTCTCTTTTTTGTGAGCGAGTTGGGGGGGGGTATGTGAAACACAGGATTCACACCACAAAATGTACCACAATGAATGAGTTGAAAGCAACTATTGAAGGAATATGTGTCAACATACCAATTGAACTTATTGGGAATGCTTTCGGTTAAATCAGTGAGCGTTGTCAGCTATTCATGGACCAGAGTGGCCAATAATTTTAACACTTTCGATATTAACGGGTTTCTATATTTGTTTGCAGTATTTTTCCGTATGAAACTTTTCTTTCCTATAATAAATTATGTTGGTTTTATCGTCATATAAGAATGCATAAATTTTGTTCGGGCAGCATATCTATATATATATATATATATATATATATATATATATATATATATATATATATATATATATATATATATATATATGACAGCCCCGTTGAAAAATTCGTTTCATATCGTTGAGCCCTTTCAGTTGAATTAAAGTCGGTCAATTTAGCTCTTATGCATAGATCATCGTATAACGATTAGATCACTGTCTAGCTGACGTAAATGAACATTTAAAATTAAGATGTTTAAATTCAACGCCATTTCACGCGGGTAATGGTAGCCGAATGGATTAGGTCTTAGCTAATCGAGCCAGAGATGTTTCGTGTTGCGGGGTTCGAATCGTTCGACTGGTATTAATCGTGACACCCTGCACTGAAGATTCCCGAAAGGATGAAACACTAGCGTCTGTAGCTATTTAATTATTATAGTAAAAAAAAATATATATAGATAGATAGAGAGTTTGTGTCTTTTGTTATTTTTGTATTGGTATTCATATTAAAAACACTTTTTTCTGTATATTTTTAAAAAAAAAACACAACTTTGTTATATATGGGTTGTGGAATTGCATTCACTAGCAAAAGATCTAATTAATTTGCATATTCTTTTAAACATTCATTTTAATTAATTCCCTATTAGGTTTTTCGGTTTTCTTATGGAATGATCATTTTAAGATAACTATTGCGTGTAATTGTATTCATGCAGATATTCTACATGATTTATACCGTGCGTGTCAAATTATTTTCGCGATAACGTTTTCCTACCAGTTTCAGAAACTTACCAGTAGTTTCGTATCAAAAGCTTCGGAAACGTTGGCAATGCTGAGCTGCGCGTACTGTTAAATGTTTGTACTGTTCTGCGCAATGTAAACAACTTGCCATCGTAACTGCTGAATCCACGGTATTTGAGGTGTGTCAGATTATTAACGAGGCTGTTTGTTTCATCAATAAAATTGGTCATAAAGGTGGTTTGAGTAGTGCTGAAAAAGTACTATTACAGAACAGCTAGCAAAAATTAAAACTATCCTCGAAATATCGAAAATGATAGGAAGGTACCATCAAAATGTAAAGAACTTTGTCAAGGACCGTACAAACGTAGTAAGTACAAGTAAATCTAGAGTTGTTTCACGCTGTTCTCTACTCCAAATTAAACGTGAAGTTGTTAAGAATCCTGAGAAGACAAGTCGAGAAGATTTTGACCAGGCTAGATTGAAGAATGTCTCAAAAAGTACTCGATGTCGCCTTCTAAAAAAGTGCCAAAGTATGTTAAGCCTGTGATAAAACCCCCCTTAAGGCAACATCACATACAAAACCGATTGAAATGGGCAGAGGACAACATGAAAACGGATTTTTCCAAAGTTTTGTTTACGGATGAAGTGCGTGTCACTCTTGATGGCCCAGATTGCTGGAGCAAGGGGTGGGTCCTAGATGAACGTCATCTTCATCAGCGTTTAAGGCGCAAACAAGATGGTGATGGGATAATGATTTGGTCTGGGATTTTTGGAGGTACTTTAGTTGGCACAGGGAAAGTCACAGAAGGTGTAAAAATGACGTCAAATGCTTACATTGCTTTTCTGAAGGATAACTTTGAACCATGGCTGAAGAATCAAAGGTTGACGTTCAGAAGAACCATCATTTCCACGCAGGATAAGGCTCCCTCACATGCAGCAAACAAAACCAAAGAGTATTTTCAACAACTGGGGTTTTCGGGCTTACGGAAGATGGAGGGGATTGCGAAGTCGCAAGATTTGAACCCAATTGAAAACCTACGCCTCTATGCAAGTGGACGCGAATTTAAGAGCAAAGATGAGCTGTTGGATGCTCTCCAAAAGATATGGCGAGGAATAACTGTTGACCAAATCACAGATTGGACTAATTCTGTAGACCAATGCCTTTCATAAAAGTCACAACTTCTTTCACAAGTCATTCATAAAAAAGGATCGCATATCCCCTACTAATTATGTAAACGTAGAAATCGCTATGATGTTTTTGTGTTCTAAGCATTTTTCCTACTTCATTTAATGTTTGAAAATTATTTCAACAAACAAGTTATGGGTATATTATGTTTTTTTCACAACCTCGTTAATAACTTGACACACTGAAATCAACAGATATTCCTATCTTCTGTCATAGTATCTCAAAGTTTCATGGAGTTTTATTCACTCGTTCTTTAAATAATAAGAAAAATGTAAACTCGTTAATAATTTGATACGCAATGTACTTGCGTAATATTAACGTAAAAAGGTTATAGTAAACGCAAACCTCTTTCTACATATATTTATGTATGCGTATATATATTTGTTTAAAAGTTTTGCCTACCAAACTCCTCTGCCAGATTTGGCCTACAGACATGAAACTTAATATATAGGGTATTTGAGTCCATGCGAAACATTATATTTTAGTTTTATCCGGTGTAAATCAGAGCAAAACGTAAAAATTAATCAAATGGAACGACGGCATTACGAATGCGTATGTGTTACGTAATAATTATTGATTCCTGTTTTAAATTTTAGCCGTGCAGCAAACATCTCTTCATAGGTCAGGGATTAATGTCAAACGAAAAAAGTAAATAGATAGCCAAACGTTTTGGTTTCGATTCTCGGTGGTGGCGCACGAGTCATTTTTTTTTTTTTAATTATTTTTTAAATCATTACTATATCTTGGGTCCAATATAATATAATAATAAATACGAGATCTGCCTTTCTAAAAATATTATATGTAAGCCTATTTTACGACCGGACAATACCGGTTGTCTTGCTAGCATATATATATATATATATATATATATATATATATATATATATATATATATATATATATATATATGCATGTATGTATATATATATACTAGCATGGGTGCCCGGCGTTGCTCGGGTGTTTGGAGGTGTGTGCTGAGCAAAACAAAAGTGATAGTAGGAAGTGACGTAGATTTAAATTAAGGCTAGACAACCGAAAAGAGTGGATTACTATCGAAAATATCGGTGAAAAAGCGACCCCTTCCTGTAAAAAAAAGTGTCCAGTTGAGGGTCAAGAAATGAATGTTTTTAGCCAGTATTTCGGTATTTGCTGTCTGAAGGGCCAAGCTTAAAAACGATACTAATCTTGTCAAAATTTGTCGCCTCTGTCGAAAGTTTTAGGCAAAAATGTAAACATAAATACATACATTTATATATTAGTAGCTCGGATTTTCGACCCAAACCGATTAAAAAGCTTGTCCTATCTCTGAATACCCTTTATGTCAAATTTCAAATGTTTACACCAGAAATTGTCTGAGTAATTTGGTAGTGACCGCAGAGGTCATTTTTTTAACTTTGGCCCCTATTATGACCCCTTTAAATTTATTGTTTTGGGCTCAAATCAAGTTATTAAGTTATATCCATGTCCAAGGAACCTATATCTAAAATTTAAAGTGTTTAGACCCAAAATTGTTGAAGGAGTTTGGTAGAGTTCGCAAAGGTCAAATCGTTGAATTTTGACCCCTTAACAGCCAAATTTCTGGCCGAAAACCGATCACAAAGAATTTCTCAAATCTCCATACTGTATATCAAATTTCGAGTCAGTAGGCTTAAAATTGATAGTTATTGTGCAGGGAAATGTACACACAGCCAGATACACGCACAGACAGACACTTTCACTTTTATAGATGTTAGCATTTCAGCCCGGCGTTACCCGCATGTTTGGATGTGGGTGTTGAGCAAAAAAAAAGTAGTAGTAGGAATGCAGGCTCGAACCCGTACCGCGAAGGAGGAACCGAACGGGGGGGGGGACCTGACGTCGTTGCTGTTACGACCACCGCCAAACCGTAGGTTTTAATTAAGGCTAGACAATCTTTTCCGTGCAAGGGATGCTAGTTCACTTTAAAATTATACTTTATGATCTCCCTTACATATTATAATCATTTTATTGTTTAAACATATATTTACGAATTTGAATTCTACTAATTAAAGTTTATATTTCACTAGTTTAATTTTTCATCTTCGCCTCCCTATTTTTATCTACTTTCATTTTTTTAATTTTTGTATATTTATTTTAATTTTTATTTGAACCGGGATATTTTTACCAAATGTAACCTAATATATATTTATATATGTTTTATTAATAACAAGTATAACCTTAAATATTTATCATATTCAAATTCAATAATTGCCTGGTATATCTACTTTAATTAAGAAATATTATTTAGTTTCAAACAAATATAATTTGCCTAAAATAATTTCTTATAAATTTAATAAGTAGAAAGAAAAGTCAAGTAAAAATAGTCGTTCATATTTAATAATATATGTCACAGAAAATGAATGAATGTTATTTTATACAAAACATCAGGTAACGGATATTCTTATTTATTATATAATGCGCTGTTTGCATCCAGACAGTTTAAAAACCGGAAGTTAAATTTGTAAATTCGTCATATAGTATGAATTGCTTATTTAGAGAGGTATTCCAACGATAGGATTTTGAGAGATATTTTTCAGAAACGTAGCGGTGTTCTTCGATATGTCTTTGAATTTTCAGTTGGAAAAGTTACTTTTAAAAGATTGTAAAATGTCTCAGTCTTCCTTTCGTAAAAAAGTCAACGAGTTTAGTGATTGTATGAATAATTTGAAAATTACTTTTTATAGGGCTTGACGAGTTTATCAAATACTAAGTAAAAAATTAACGAAAAATAATACATGAAATAATAATAAAAAAAACAGTAATAATATAAAAGGAATCATTTACGTTGTTTGGCTGTTTTGATGGTTCTGTTTTACGGTGTATCAAGACTCTCCAAGTTACGTTCTGCCGGATTCTGTCATTTTGGTAAAACAAAGAATATAAACAGAACGTTACAAAATCATTTCTATCAGATAACATGAATTTGTCGTTATATGTATTTAAATTAATAGCCTTATATGCATGTATATGCTTACATGTCCTCATATCCATTTTAAAGTAACTTGTGATAAATAAATTTACTTACTAAAATTTTTTGGATGAATGTACCGTGGTAAAACTTAAAATGCAATACAAATTATGCTATATATTTTTTTTAATTATTTGGTTGGTTCCGACTAAAATATGTTTTAACGCAATCATTTTTTATATTTAAAAAGATTTTTCTATTGTTTTTTTAAGGAAATATTTAACCTCTTTCAAGATGAGCTCTTATATATTTATATCCGTGGTTTTGTTAATTGTCTTAAGTATAACCTTAAGATTTATTTTTTTCATCCTGTAATCATCAGGTGTAAATACTCCAAACAAAATTGATGATCAAATAAGTATATATTGACTTTTTACTCTCGTCACCCCAGCTACTTCGACATAAGGGGCTACTATGTAGGATGATGCGTATTAAAGATCGACAAAATATAGGTTTACCCAACATTCAAACTTCTGCATATCAGTACAGTCAGGTTATCAGTTATCAAGTAAGGAATTCCAAAGTCTAGCAGTTCGAGTGAATAAATTATTACAGTAAAAGCTTTCTGGACAGTGAACAGTTGAGATTCTGTTGCTGAGCGGGTTCGTCGGGAATATGTAGATCGAGTGGGCACAAGTGCAAGGAGTTCATCAGAGTATATTTCATTAAAATATCTGTAAATTTGAATGACTACTCGAAGAATTTGAATGGCTATTTAAGAATTCAAATGAATGGCGATTCGAGCGAATTTGAATGGTTATTTAAGAATTCGAATGAATGCTATTCGAGAGAATTTGAATGGCTAATTACGAATTCGAATGAATGGCTATTCGAGAGAATTTGAATGGCTATTTAAGAATTCGAATAATAGCTATTCGAGAGAATTTGAATGGCTATTTAAGAATTCGAATGAATGGCTATTCGAGAGTATTTGAATGGTATTTAAGAATTCGAATGAGTGGCTATTCGAGAGAATTTGAATGGCTATTTAAGAATTCGAATGAATGGCTATTCAAGAGAATTTGAATGGCTATTTAAGAATTCGAATGAATGGCTATTCGAGAGAATTTGAATGGCTATTTAAGAATTCGAATGAATGGCTATTCGAGAGAATTTGAATGGCTATTTAAGAATTCGAATGAGTGGCTATTCGAGAGAATTTAAATGGCTATTTAAGAATTCGAATGAATGGCTATTCGAGAGTATTTGAATGGCTATTTAAGAATTCGAATTAATGGCTATTCGAGAGTATTTAAATGGCTATTTAAAAATTCGAATGAATGGCTATTCGAGAGAATTTTAATGCCTTCTAAAGAATATGTGAATGCCTACTGGAGAGAATTTGAATGTTTAATTGATATTGATTGAATGCCGAACGAAGATTCTTTAAATAGATATTGGAGCAAATTTGAATATTGGAGAGAATTTCAATACCTTCTGGATAGAATTTGAATACGTATTGGAATGTTATACCATCTTGAGTTGAGAAATAGATAGATTTTAGCATTCTGTAGATCTTTCTGACTTTTGTTGGTATTTCTTTTATGTTAGTCTGTATAAGTTATAGTTAAGCAAAGGTATATATATATGATATATTTTCGGAATATGCTTGAATTGGAATTATTATATATCTATAATATAAAGGTGAATGTCTGTGTGTGTGTATATGTGTGTATGTGTATGTGTATCTGTGTCTAGTCTCGAATAGACTCCTATATGGTTGACTATTTTAAAAAACTGATTACATATAATGATAGAAGATGTATCGAAACACAGGAATGGGTATGTTTGATCTGGCAGCACAGTGGTTAATTAAAATTGTGGGGTCTGCGTTCGAGCCTGGTCCACAAAGTATGGAAATAAAAAATTTGAAAATTAAGAAAAAAACCTTTACAAGTGTTTTTGATATATATGTACATAATAATACCTTGATAAGTATGTTTCAACTTTAATAGGGATGGTATAATAAAATTGTGGGGTCTGCGTTCGCGCCTGGCCTCCATAGAATGGAAATAGGCACAAACTTTAAAAAAGACTTTTCATATCTATCTGCATAAGTATACTTTGATAATTATGTTTCAGTTTGAAGAAATATGGTATAATAAAATTATGGTGTGTTCGTTCGCGCCTGACCTCCATAGAATCGAAATATGTCACAAAGTTTAACAAAGGTTTTTTATTATAGATCCACATAATCTTGTGATAAGTTTTTCAGTGTGAACAGGTATGGTACAATAAATTATGGGGTGTATCTCATTTATTTTTACTTTCATCATATTTTGCTTTGGTTTTGATAGGCCCAAATCCGAAGCTATCTCATTACAACCCTTCCTTTTCATAACCTATCATACTCTCATACATCGGAGTCCATTTTCTGTAGGCTGTTTTTTAACCCAGTCAACGACAGGTACTTTTGCTAGTATATATATATATATATATATATATATATATATATATATATATATATATATATAATGAACTCTATATATATATATATATATATATATATATATACTTCAGAATAGTTTTTATTTAACAATCAGTTGTTATGGAAACATGAGATTATAGGTTTACAAAATATTACTGGCATTATATTCTATAAGTTTTCCCATCTAAACAAGAATTGCTCGATATGCAAGATAGAGCAAATAAATTAAATTGTAATTCAATGAATTTCAAAAAACTCTGATTGAAATTAAATGAAGTGGTTGACTTTCATATCAAAGAATTTTTATTATTCTAAGCAAGACAAAGAATGTTTTAGAAAATTAATCCCCTTATCCTTATCATCAGAGGAGAGAAAATATTAGCAAATCCTTATAAAGGTATGCACCCTATTTGCTAAACTCAGTGAGACATGGAAAGTCAAAGTTAAATAGGGTGCATACCTTTATAAGTATTTGCTAATATTTTCTCTCCTCTGATGAGATGGTAGACATCGAAACCCTATAGGTTAAGGAGATTAATTTTCTAAAGCATTCTTTGTCTTGCTTAGAATAATAAAAATTCTTTGATATGAAAGTCAGCCACTTCATTTCATTTCAATGAGAGTTTTTTGAAATTCATTGAATTACAATTTAATATATATATATATATATATATATATATATATATATATATGATTAGTTTTTTTTTTTTTTGGAAAAAGAATTCCAGCAGAGTGCTCAATTAAAAGGAAAAATCTAAATTGTTAGAGCGTATTTATATTTTGTGTACAGTAAGTTGTTAGTTGAGACAGATCATTGGTACCGTCGGTTTCAAGCCCGATAATAAGGCCCGTTTAAGGTATCCTTATCAAACTCTCTTCAGCCAATATTCGTCTATATATATATATATATACATATATATATATATATATATATATATATATATAACTACTTAATTTACTCACATAAAATTAATATACGAAAGTATAAATTTATTTATGCGTAAACTTTAAGTATTTACTTCAAAAGTGCTCAATACGTAGGTAGAGCTAGTTAGTAATTTATAAAATATATATGGCGATTAAGCTAAACTGAATATTCCGCGTTTCATCCACTCTAGGACTCTTCAGGCTTATTTCTGTAGAAATATATTTTCTTATAATATATACCAATCCTTATTTAAGAAGCTCAATGTAATTACAGAGCAATATAGATAACAAATGACAAAAAACTATATTCAAAAATTCATGATGTTGACCATCTTATTATTTATTCCTTTAATTCAGTTGGCATTTAGTAATCTTGACAGTATCTGTCTCGTAACGCAAAATCAATCACTTAATTATTATATCAATCAGTGAATCTATTATGCCTTTAACTCATCAGAAGAAATAAAAACAATTAATTCATCCAAAGGAAATGAAATGTGATTTGACATGATAAATAGCCGAAAATTGGAAGAGAAGCTGCATATAACTTTAATATATTTCAATTACGTCATTTGGAATTTATATATATACTAGATTTCCCCTGACCCGTTGGGTCAGTATGCTATGGAATTCATGTATGAGTGTGAGACTTGTGACGTAAAGAAAATATATTTTTTGACATAACAGAAACATTTCTATGAAAGTATATTAAAATGAAAAAAGAATATAGATATATTTCTATGAGTCGTTCTGTTTATTATAATTTATTATTTTTGAAAAAAAAATTACAGTTACTGAATTATAAGTGGTTTGCCATACTTATAGGTAAATGTGCACTGAACAGATACCATAATACTTATTATAGTTAAATTCAAATTTTGATATATCTGTTTTTTTACATCGTTTATTTCTGTATTACGTTTAAGTTATTTTAAACCCCACTCTTCCCATGTTAAATAATAATTTCGAAATAATAACGTTAATATTTCAGCGTCCCAATTGTTCTTTTGTTTTTTGTTTATTTTAAACCCCACTATTCCCATTTCGCGTTTAAATTATCCAAATAAACAATTGTTAATAATGTCTGCTTTTTTTCAGTGCGTAGGTCATGCGCGCATGCGCAAGCGGATGTCGTAAACCGGAAAGTGGGTTACATACATCGTTACAAGGTCATTTGGTTATTATAATTATATATATATATATATATATATATGTGTATGTGTGTGTGTGTGTGTGTGTGTGTGTGTGTGTGTGTGTGTGTGTGTGTGTGTGTGTGTGTGTGTGTGTGTGTGTGTGTGTGTGTGTGTGTGTGTGTGCTTGTATTTCCCTGCTGAGATTTTGCATTCGGTCAACTTTACGTTGAAGAGTTTAAGTGGGATTTTCCATCAGAGTTAGAGAGGAGACAATATAAAACGGCATTAAATAAATATATTTTTATTTTGCACCTGAGCCAGCTTTTCGTATGCCCTTGAGCCAGACATATCAATCTCATTGAATCTTATCCCGTTCTTTAGCTAATCGACCGAGTGATTTATGGATATTTGCGCTATCATCTTTTTCTTTCTTTTTTTTTTTTCGTGTTTCCTTTTTCTTATTATTATTTCGGTTGTGTTTCTTCGTTCCTACCGAGTCTCGACAAATATCAGCAGTCCTTATCGAGGGGAAATTGTATTTATTTAAGTCGGGCGGCGCCAGACGAACACTATTCTTCGCTCATGTTTTTTTTTGTTTTGTTTTGTCTTGTTTTTTGTCTGTTTTGATTTTCTTTTTGTTTGGTTTCGTTTCGTTTCGTCTACGTGTTTTATTGTGACCATGGGGATTTCGGTTTTTGGACAAGTTTCTCTAAAGGAGGGAATTGTTTCGCGAGATGGCGACTTGTCCGCAGTTAAATGAGCAACAAGGGAATCACTTATTGGAGATACGTCGTAGATATCAGATGGTGTACACCAGCAAACGCGATTTCTGAAGCATCTT
Organism: Euprymna scolopes; assembly: GCF_053919585.1. Classification (NCBI taxonomy): domain Eukaryota; kingdom Metazoa; phylum Mollusca; class Cephalopoda; order Sepiida; family Sepiolidae; genus Euprymna; species Euprymna scolopes. The sequence goes on along the minus strand of NC_136521.1, from coordinate 6,273,124 downwards.
GCTCTATCTTAATATATATATATATATATATATATATATATGTGTGTGTGTGTGTGTGTAGGACTCGAGTTTAAGCAGATTTTATAATGGAGATAAAAAGAGGGATATCTGCCTTACTCGGGAATAAAATACTAGTTTTATTTTGGTGTCTTTAACTCACCCACCCCCTATTTTCGCGGATGAGGAGACTTTGTTTTTTGCAAGATAAAACTTTTGTAAAATTATTGTCAATACTTATTGTAAATTTTAATTAAAAAAAACATCGTTTCAGAAACGATCGTACAATCGAGTTGATTTTGTTTGCTTTTTCTTTTGAAACTGATTTTTAATTCAAAATTATGAATCGTTTTATTCAATATATAACTGTATATATATATATATATATATATATATATATATATATATATATATATATATATATATATATATATACAATATCTACAATACAATGGGCAGCGTTTTCTTTTAAAAGTATTAATCCATTTACTAATACATTAAAATAAACTCTGCTCTTTAGACTCCAGGTCTAATTCACTCTAATATATATATATATATATATATATATATATATATATATATATATATATATATATATATATATATATATATATGCGTGTGTATGTGTGCTTGAGCGTGTGTGTGTGTGAGAGAGAGAGAGAGGTTTCATCTCAATAAGAATAAAAATAGTTGCATCCATGTTTTTATGTAAATTGAGTCTAAAACTCTCACCAATTTGATTTCTCTTCATTGAATAGTTAATTGCACACGCATGCACACAAACGAACACACACACATACAGAATACGTTAACAGATCGAGAGAAATATATATATATATAAATATATATATATATATATAGAGAGAGAGAGAGAGAGAGAGAGAGAAAGAGAGAGAGAGAGAGAGAGAAATTGCAGGAGAGAAAAAAGCAATATATAAACGTGTACTAAGACTCTATTTACCAATAGAAGTAGAATGTATAAAACTCTTAAAGATTGACAGAATATACAATTTGGAAATTTTTTATTACATTTTCACCCCAAACAAAGCACATTGCCACTTTGGTGTAGGGGGCTACTATCAGGGGCAACAACTACTGGGGTACTACGTTAAGATTTGGGCAGCAAGATGTCGGTTCACGTACACTTGAACTTCTGCATGTCAGTACAGTTGGGGAAGCAGTGGCCTGGAATGGAATTCCAGAGTTTAGCGGTTCTGGGGAAGAAACTACTTGAGTAGAAAGATATTTTACATCTAGGGATCTCTACTGTGTGGGGGTGGGATTTAGCTTCCTGTCGGGTTTGTCGAGAGTGTTTACATCGTGGGGGCACAAATGTCTGCAGTTCGTCAGAGCATTCACCATAAAAATACTTGTAGAACAGGCAGAGGGATGCAACATTACGTCGATGGGACAGAGGCTGAAGCTTAGATGCCAGTTCAGGGCCTATCAGATTTGCGACTCTCTTTTGAACCTTGTCTAGGAGCGAGGGATTAGTTGCAGATGCACCAGCCCAAATGTGACAGCAATACTCCATACATGGACGAATGGTGGCCTTATAGATGTACAGGATACTTTCGGGTGTTAGTAGTTTTCTAGCACGGTAGAGAGAGCCTATCTTCTTCTGGCAACGCTTTCAATGTAATTGTTCCAACTCATGCTTCCTGTGAATTTTAGGCCAAGCAGTTTGAAAGATGTACTCTCAGATAAAGAGTCACTGGCCATTGCTATTGGCGGCAGAGAATGTTTCTTGTAATCATTGAAGAAAACCAGTTTAGTCTTGGCAGCATTGAATGTGACCATCCATTTTTGTCCCCATTCCACTACAGATTGGAGGTCATCCTCTAGTGTTTTTAGCATTTCTTTAGATACATGTTCATTTGTTTTCCTGTCATGCCTGTTATAGAGTCTGGTGTCATCAGCATATATACCCATCTCAGAGGCAATTTTGTCTGGGAGGTCATTAATGAATATTAGGAATAATAGAGGCACTCCCGCATTTATATCATATTGTTTAGATGTACGACCGTTGAGGACAACCTGGATTTTTCTCTTATCTAAGAAGGATTTAATTATGTTAAGTATTCTACCAGTGATACCGTATGTTCTAATTTTCCTGAGAAGATCCTCATGCCACACCCTGTCAAAAGCCTTAGAAATATCTAGAGCTACCGCTCTGCCCTCCCCCGCTTTGTCCAGTGAATGGTATATATGTTCAGAGATTACAGTGAGGATGTCTGCTGTGGAACGGGCTTGTCTAAATCCATACTGTTTGTCAGTTAGAAGTTTAGCATCTGTAATGTGCCGGACTAGAGCATGGTTTATTATGGTCTCAAATATTTTGACGAAAAGTGGGAGGAGGCTAATGGGGCGATAATTTGATGGGTCAGTTCTTTCACCAGAATTCTTGAATACTGGTACCACAGAAGCAGTTTTCTAACAGCCTGGATGCATGATTCATTAAGGATTTGTTGTAGAGTTTGGAAAGAACTGGAGCTACTTCGGCCGAGCACTTTTTAATAACACAGCTGGGATGAGATCAGGTCCACATGCTTTTGAAGTGTCAAGGTTTTTATGATAGCGTGTACCTGAGCAGGGGTGATTTTTAGATCGTCTAGCGTGGCGTCTGTCCGCAAAGGAACGTCAGGCAGGGGGTGGTGGAAGGGGCCAGTGTGGAGTTCGAGGCAAACCGGCTGGCAAGCATATTAGCCTTGTCGGTTGCTGAGCAAACACCCACGTGATTGTCGGTTAGTGGGGGAATTGTTGATTGCCCATTATTTATTACACTGTTGTCGATTTTCCAGAAGTCACGATTTCATAATTTTTGTGCTTCGATGCGTTTTTTAGTGGTTTCAGTAAATTCTCTCTTAGCTGTCGTTATTTCCTTCTTAACGTTACTTCTAGCTTCTATGTACTTCTATTTGTTTGAACTGGACTTATGTCGGTTAAATCTGCGGTATGCATGCTTCCTTTGAGCAATGGCAGTTGCGCAAGTAAAAGTAAACCATTGGGGAGAGTGGGGCTTGCCATAAAATTTCCGCATGGGAACATGTGCTTCAATTGCTGTTTTGAACCATTCAGTGGTCTCATTTGCGCACTGTTCAGCAGGAAGAGAAAAAATATTTCCCCATGGGGCATCTCTGATAAGATCTCTGATGGCTTCCCAGTCAGCCTTTTTATAATATCTCGTTGTTTTAAGCACTGGCTCTTCAGTTTTGGGTCTAGAATTTAGGGCGATTTCTACCATTATCACTGTATGGTCAGCGTTCCCGAGTGGGCTGTCAGCATTTGTTATACAATCCGCGGGAACTGTGGTCAGAAACAAATCTAGAAGTGATACATGTTGTTCTTGCTGGTCAGGGAAACGGATTGGAAACGTAACCATTTGTGATAGGGAGTGAGATATAGCGAAGCTATGTGTTATGCTGCCCACTGCTTCTGTGTAACACAAGCGGACCATCAGTTGTCCTGCCATCTACTAGGATTGTGGCCTCGGGATAGCCCACTGGGAATAAGGGCAGGGTCCCTTCCCATGCGCGACATGGCACTACAAACAACCCGATATTATACAACTGTTGATGGAGCAGCCGCTCTAAGCGCTACCATAGAGTTAGGGTTCCTGTACTACCAGTGGGGAACAGTAGCCAGGAACTGTCTATCCGGTACCCTCAACCCATCAGACGATGGTCAACCCAATCTACTTGTACTGGCATTATGGCATTCAACTACTCCCAAGTGTCCAGTTTAGGGGATGGGATTTGTCGGGAGTGGGGAAAACGACATTCATTGCCCTAGTCAGGAAAGAAGATCGACCACTGAAGGTCTGTCGACTCCCTGTAATTCGACCTCTACGCCTAGCTAATAGGCAAAGAAGGAGTATGGAAGCAGGCGATAGAGAGTGCCTATCTACTCCTTTAGTAGTTTAGGTTTGCAGACCGGTGATTTGTTTGAGTCACCAGCTCTAGGAAGGTTGTCATCAAAGACTTGAGAGGCCTTCCTCCTCTTAGGTTTAGCTTCAGAGATGACTTGGGAAGATCTATGGGTCCATTAGAACCGAGAGGGTTTTCCCCGCGCCTGGGTCCTAATCCAGGTATTTCTGCGCCCCCGCGTTGGTGGTTAATGTTAACGGGTTAGTTTATAAGGGTTATAAATCAACTGAAAAATTATACTCCTCAAAGTGATTACAGGGCATTGCTATTTCATTGTTTGTTACAATTGCAACTAAAAAGGGAAATAATATTTTAATGCATACTGGGGAGAACTTGAATGCCTACTGGCGAGAACTTGAATGCCTACTGGCGAGAAATTGAATGCCTACAGGCGAGAACTTGAATGCTTACTGGCGAGAACTTGAATGCCTACTAGACACTATCCTCGGGTGTCTAAGGTCTCTCTGTACAGGGGTTTGTCAGAACAATCTGGCATGAGGATACTTTTCCATAGAAGTAAACCCTGACCAAATATTAAAAATCACATTTTGTATTCGCAGCCCAAATAAGATCTCCTCACTATGGCTACTCCACAGCTTTTTCTGGGGAATGGTGTACCTTCTCCAAGTGATATTACCTCAAGTAATAGCACAAAGCTGGATATTCCACGAGACTAGATAAAATCTTGTCCTGGAATCCAGTAAGACCAAGAGACCAACATGAAAGATATACTACAACGTATAAAAATGGTTAATTTGGGAGAGGAAAATTATGTTCTCAATTCTTTACTAACTCAGTGCTTGAGAGATAAAGAACTTAAATGGAACATTCGAATATCTATGTATCTCATATAGAGTTCAAGTGTTAGCCCCTGGTTGTTGGCCCCTTGATTTCTGCGAACTTCGACTGAAGTAAAATAAAACAAAAAGGGAGAATTTGAATGTCTAATGAATAATTTTGGAATGTCTACAAGAAAGAATCTGAATACCAAACGAAGAATATTTGAATGTCTACTAGAAATAGATCCCATGCTTAATGAAGAATATTTAAATGTCTACTAGAAAGAATGTGAATGCATAACGAAAAATATTCGAATGTCTACCCGAGAGAATTCCAATGCCTAATGAAGAATATTTTAATGAAAACCGGAGAAAATGTGAATGCCTTCTATGGAATATGTGAATGCTTATTGGAGAGAATTTGGATATCTAATTAACAAAAGTTAAATTCTTACCGGAGAGAAGTTGAATGCCTTCTATAGAACATTTGAATGTGTATTGGAACAGTTGCTGATAAAAATATTGGGGCGCCAAACACGTTTGTGTTAACACTACGTCAACTCTGGTCTTCAGTAGCTGAAATACAACTAGAAGCAATAATTTATGTAATATATCGCTGCTGGACATTCTGTGGACGTTTGGCGTGAATGGGGACCCCCGCGATATTATTTTAGCCCAATTATTTAACTAACCTGGTTAATGTAATTTCAGAATATGCCTGGTTTTTACGGTTATATCTCCAATATCAATATAGAAGGCTGTAATATATTTATATTGTATTGACTCTCGGCACGAACGGAAACCCCACGATGTCATTATACCATCTTTAAACAGAACAGAAACTATTCTTGGATCTTAGCCAGAAGACCAAGATGGTATATTTTAGTTTCACATACGGTCAAAAGCAACAATTTTTTTTTATTAATTATTATTTTTTTTTATTATTTTACATTGCATCCTCGGTGATCGGGAGATCCTATTCATTAAAAAGGAAGACAACATACTACGACCATTTATTATTGTATCTATATACGAATTTAATATTCGTAGTATGTGGTCACTTTCTATCCTCTTTTTAATAAGATATCCTGATTGAATAATTTATAACCAGGAAACGGTGACACACACACGTACCTACGTACGTACGTTAAAGGTACTACGGTAATGATATATAGATTATATAGATATACTAGCTTCAAGCGTTTGTAAAATAATTAATGCAAATATTATATTTATTATTAGAGAGTCTGTTCTCTATCGAATATTATGGAGGCATCTTTACATGTCTCCCTGTGATGAGTTAGTCCGCAATACATTGTAGTCTACATTGCACTGTAGAGAACCTATTGTTTATTTTATAAAAACATTTTTATTTCAAATTATTTTATATAATGGCTTGAATTATTGTTTAAAACGCAAAAGTTCAATTATGCTCCCAACAGAAGCATTTATTTCGTCCGCGCCCTTGTCTTATCAAAGAACCTACGTTAGATTTTACACGCTGGAAGCTGCTTTTTGTGCGGTAATAAAACGTCTAACTTGTGAAGCAAGGCAGTGTAAAAATGTTAACTTTGATCAAAATCGGACTGCCTTCTTCAATTAGACTTTTTTATTCGAATATCGATTTTCGATACGTATCGAAGGCATTCCGATCAAACTCCCTGAGACATCGAATAAAGGATGGAGTACTGCTGCCATATCTGGGCAGGGGCTGCTAAAAACATCCTATCCTGCCTTGGCAGAGTACAAAATAGACTTCGTGGTTTGGTGGGGGATGCCCTTTTCTCTTCCCTGCAACCTCTCTCCCACAGAAGAGACGTTGCGAGCCTATCCTTGTTTTATCGTTATTTCCATGGCAGGTGCTCGTCTGAACTCCAATCTCTGGTCCCCCCTCGCCAATCTTTCACGAAAAACACCCGTCTAGCTGAATCCACTGTCAAAAAAATTTACCCCACTCTTTATGTGCCTAAATGAAAACGTAGATTCCATGAACAAAGCTTCTTTCTTAGAACTGAACGCCTATGGAACTCTGTTCCGTCTGCCTGCTTCCCACCGGACTAAAACTTGGATGTCTTCAAGTCCAACGTTAACAAATTCCTAATGAACCGCCCGCTTAAGTTAACACTTCACCAAATCTCCACACTAACGTACTGTACTTGCAATAACCCTTATCCTTGAGTGGCTTCTGGGCCTTGATAAGAAATTTTTAAAATATCAGCCCAGCCGGTTACAAAATCCAGAGGGAACGACCTTAAACACATGCACGCAAATATACATACATACAAACAAAGGATCTTTTATATATAGATAAAGACGCTGTACTCAATATATAGTAGTGTTTTCAACAATAATAAAAAACGATGAGTTTGCAGGCAGCAGCTAAATAGAAAACCAAAACCTAGCACTAAACTTTAGTTGGTCTCTCACGTTTCAGTTTGAAATAGCGTTTTCATTTATTTTTCATTTTTACATTTTAAATAGTATTTTTCTTCGTCTGTCACGCTTAAGTTTGAAATGACATTTTTCGTTTTTATGCTTATTTAAATAGTATTTTCCTCGTCTGTCACGCTTAAGTTTCGGATCAAATTCCCGTTGCATTCTAAATGCCATTTACGTTGGTATGTCAAGTTTAATTTTAAATTGCATTTTCAAATATCTGTCACACTTAAGTTTGAAATGACATTTTTCGTTTTTATGCTTATTTAAATAGTATTTTCCTCGTCTGTCACGCTTAAGTTTCGGATCAAATTCCCGTTGCATTCTAAATGCCATTTACGTTGGTATGTCAAGTTTAAGTTTTAAATTGCATTTTCACAAATCTGTCACGCTTAAGTTTGAAATAACATTTTTCGTTTTTATGTTTATTTAAATAGTATTTTTTTAGCTATTGCACTTAAAAATTATTGTTGATCTCTCATGCTTAAGTTTTAAATGACATTCTCGTTATTTCATTATGGCTTAATCGTTATTGTCATGACAAATGCTCGACTGAACTCCAATCTATGCCCCCCTTTGTCAAACTTACACCAAAATACCCGATTAACTACAATAACTATAGTTTTTTTTTTATTACGATGTTGAATACACTTGTAATGTTATTTGAGAGGTACGGGCAAAATGAATGTCGATGCTCAAAATGTATAAACATTTTGACCCCTCCCTTTACTTCAAAATTCACCAATAATCAGGAAATTAACCAATTTTAATTAAATTTTCGATATTTATAAAATAATGATAATGGAATTTAATGAACCCTTTATTTTTATTTAAATCTTAGTGAAAATGCATTATTTTGTTTAAATAAATAATATCTTTATTAAAGTTATGGTTTTCAGTAATAAATAAAAAAACGCAATAAAATAAATCATCGTAAATTATATATTTTTTGAATTATTTAATTTTTACAGGAACATTACCAAAAAAGCCCCTAAAATCCGTATTAATGCATTCGATATAACTCGAAGAAAGATAAATTTCTCGAACTACTAATATTATCATTGAATTAAGCATTGTTTATTTAATATTTTCACACACAAAATGATTATAATGGCAAAAATGTTTCTACTCTTTTTTCAAATTACAGATTTCACATAATTTTATATGCAAGATTTTAATAATTTCCTAGCTCGCAAGAATGTGAAATTTTCGGCGTCTCATAAGTTTTATATAATCCCGAATAATAATTGAAAAAAAAAAAATTAATTTAAAACCAGGAACATAAAAAATAATAAAATTAAAAAATGATAAAAATTGATAAAATCGTTCAGAATAGGAATGAATGGATGCACGTCTGGGGAAAAAAAGAAATCTCGAGTGTTTTTGTTTTTTTTTACAAGTGAACTATTTAGGAAAAATAAAACATGATACTCGCAATACACATGCCTCAGTTTCTGCATTAATTAAAATAAAATATTTATGCGTATTTTAGGACCGGGCAGCTTGGAGCGGTCTGCTAGGAATCTAGATAATTATAAAACTCTGAGGACGATCCGATCGCTTTTGTTTGAATCTTGTCTGTCAAAAGCATTGTTGTCATGGAAACCAGCTAGCATTTAATAAAATCCACACTCCTTTCCACATGTAAGTCATATTGAATACAAATAAAGTTTAGTTTTTGCTTAGCTTGTAGTTTCAACTACGTTTTGTTGTGTTTTAGTTTTGGTTTCGATTTCCATTCTAGCCGACGACACGCCGATCATATATGTATATTTTTGATCCGCCGACAAAAAGAGAGTGAATCTGTAAATTCACCCTTGTCTGTTCCTCCGTCCGTCTGTCCGCACTTTTCTCAATAACTACCCCTTGGAATTTTTTGAAATTTTGCACACACATTAAACATATGAGTAAAAATGTCACAGAACGGATTGTCCGGAAAAACTCCTGTTGCCTCCCTATGGGTGCCTTATGCGTTAAAATGGCTAAAATTTACAGTTTTCTGCTTATTAAAAAAAAAATTGATGCCTTGGATTTTTTTAAACTTTCTGTAAAAGTTGTAACTAACTGATTTCTATATAATTTTGTGTCTATGCTTCGCAATAACTCTTGGGTGTGCCCCAGGGTCTCTGTTAGGGTTAATAAAAGCAACCCATTTTGGGGGCTATTTTACCATATTTGTCCATAATTTTCTGTGTATGTCTATTTAGCAGTTTTGCATGGTGCTGAACTCAAATTTAAATATGTTAAGGTCTTGGTAACTTTTGGGGCTAAATGGGCAGAGTGGAAGCAAATGAATTTGGTCATTTCTTTTTTTGTTTTTTGCATGGTGCAGAACTCAAATTTATATATGTTTAGGTCTAAAACTGCACCGTTTGTTCATTTTCACTAGGATTTGAGTCCCCCTGGGGACTTTCGAGGCTAAATGGGAGGAGGGGAAGCAAATACTGAACTTTTATATGCCTCGTTCACTGTGCACTCACGGGGGACCATGCATGCTTCACTTGTTAATTTTGAAATCATGACTATATATGGGTATAATATAATATGAAATAATTGACTCAAAAATAATCACTAGGAAATCTGCACGAATAAAATAGTGTATTTAAGCGTATTCTATGGTCGGCCAACGCCGCCCCATTGCTAGAAGTATTTAACTGTTTTAGTATACTTATTTAATTTTGGGCTTTAAGATCTTGGCAGATTTCGTGAAAGCATTACGTTCTTTGAAGACTTCTCGCATTATTTTTTTTACGCGAAGAATGTAGAATACGAAATTGAACAAAGGAAGAATAATGCTGATATGAATCTAACTAAACGACAAAATACCAAAAAGAAAAGATTGGAATGTACATACTTTTGTTGAAAGAAATTCACAATTAATTTCGAAAGAGAAATTCTCCAACTATAGCTTAAAAGATAAAGTATAAAAACACTAGCATTTCAGCCCGGCGTTGCCCGGGTGTTTGGAGGTGTATGTTGATCAAAAAAAGCGGTCAATTTTTTTAATTTGACCCCTATTATGACCCCTTATCATTTATAGTTTTGGGCTCAAATCAAGTTATTAAGTTAGATACATGTCCAAGGAACCTATATCTAAAATTTCAAGTGTTTAGACCCAAAATTGGCGGAGGAGTTTGGTAGAGTTCTCAACGGTCAAATCGTTGAACTTTGACCGCTTAAGTGCCAAATTTCTGACCGAAAACGTATTACAAAGCCTTTTCCAAATCTCAGTACCCGGTATATCAAAGTTCGAGTCTGTAATCTTTTAATTGACTTATTAATTGAGTTATTGCGTAGGGAAATGTACGCACACACAGACACACTGAGACACAGATACACACACAGACACGTTCACTTTTATAGATATATAGATTAATGATACCTAATGCACGCACATATGTTAATATGTACACACACGCACACACACACACACACATATTATAAAAAAGAAAACCACCAGAGTGCTCAATTATAAGGAAAATCTCAAAATAAGAGCGTATTTATATATATTGTTGTATTTTGTTTACAGAAAGATGTTAGACTAGACAAGTCATTGGTACCGTCGGGTTCAAACACGATAATTAGGACCGTTTTAGATATCCTATCAAGCTCTCTTCAGACATGAGTATTAGCTGAAGAGAGCTTTATATCGTTATCTAAAACGGTCCTAATTACTGGGCTTGAAACCGACGGTACCATTGACTTGTCTCATTTAAATCTTTATGTAAACAGTATATGTATATATATGGGGGTGGAGAGGGCTCCCGTAAGCCGTGGTGAAGGCAGCCTTTCTAGGAGAAGCAAATCTCTGATTTAAAAAACCATAAAGCGGAAGACCATTACCCGCATGAAGCTGGTCTGCAGTTTAATTTGTTGCTGGCTATCTTGCTCTTGCTTGTTGCTGGATCTCAACATTTTGAACCGAGAGAGAGAGACTTAGCTGTCGTACAAAGCTAAGATACTGTAACATCATATTTGTATAGATACTCCCTCAGGCATTTGGGCTCATGGATTTTAAATGTCTGAGGGAGTGGCACTCGTCTGACAAGACGTTGCAATCATATATATATATATATATATATATATATGTAACTAAACATATATATATGTATATATGTATATATATACATACATATATATGTGTGTGTGTGTGTGTGTGTGTGTGTGTCATTTACTGTCATATGCTACTGGTACCATGTAACGCAGTACTAACTGCCTCATGGTCTGGTCACCGGTGACTAAACTGGTTCCCCCACCAGACTTGTTTGGTGAGGAGGGTGGTAGTCTCTTTGAAGGATTAAAAACAAAAAATTTCAAAGGGCGAATGAACCTTTTTCGGGGTCAACGGCCAACTAGCACCGTGTTTGTTTATGTGCATGTATGTGTGTGCTGGGTGGAGAGGGCTCCCGTAAGCCGTGGTGAAGGCAACCTTTCTAGGAGAAGTAAATCTCTGATTTAAAAAACCATAAAGCGGAAGACCAGTACCCGCATTAAGCTGGTCTGCAGTTTAACTTGTTGCTGGCTATATTGCTCTTGCTTGTTGCTGGATCTCAAAGTTTATACTCTGTAACATCATCTGTGTACAGATACTCCCTCAGGCATCTGTTTATAAAAATGGTCCTGTGGCGATGGAAGTCATTTTGGGGCTCATGGATTTTAAGTGTCTGAGAGAGTGGCACTCGTCTGACAAGACGTTGCCATCATCATGATGTATGTATAGTTCTTCGGCATGTACATCTCTCTCTCTCTTTCTCTCTCTCTCTCTCTCTCTCTCTCTCTCTCTCTCTATCTGTATATATATATCAATTAAATGACAAAAGTCTATATTGACATTTACAATTCTTGACAGTATCTGTTTCGTCGGATTTTCCTCCTGTCAAAAACGCACTTTATTTCCTTTTGATGGATTGATTGTTGTAATTTCTTCTAATGAGTTAAGGGCAAAATAGATTCACGAATAATTAGATGATTGAGTTTGCGCAACTTAACAGATACTGTCAAGAATTGTAAATGTCAACTGAATTAAAGGAATAAATTATAAGATGGTCAACATCATGAACTTTGGAATATAGTCGTCCGTCATTTATTCATTATATTGCTCTGTAATTACACTGAGTTTCTTAAATAAGGATTGGTATATATTATAAGGATTGATATATATTATTTATATATATATATATATATATATAAATAATTATTCCACTGAGATATATTATATATATATATATATATATATATATATATATAATTATCGATATTTTCATTTCCTCTGTACGTCAATTACTATGAGCCATAGATCTCCATACAAAAACACTGATATAAACGCATGCTATTAGAAATATATATATATATATATATATATATATATATATATATATAAATATATATATATATATATATATATATATATATATATATTTCTAATATCATGCGTTTATCATGCGTTTATATCAGTGTTTTTGTATGGAGATCTATGGCTCATAATAATATATATATATATATATATATATATATATATATATATATATATATATAGCGAGAGAGAGAGACAGAGAAAGAGAGAGATGAGAGAGAGCGAAATAGATAGATAGATATATAGATAGATAGGAGAACATCAGAAGACTAAAGAAGATGCGAGGAAACATAATAGGGATGCAACGTCTAGCGTGGGATAATCAGGAACGAAATTTATATATCTATAAAAGTGGGCGTGTCTGTGTGTCTGTGTGTGTACATCTCCCTCCGCAATAATTTTGTCAATTTTAAGTCTACAGACTCGAAATTTGACATAGAGGGTACTGAGATTTGGTGAAATCGGGGTGATCCGTTGTCGGCCAGAAATTTTGCTGTATAGGAGTTAAAGTTCAATGATTTGACTTTTGAGAACTCTACAAACTTCTCCGAGAATTTTGGGTCTTAACACTTGAAATTTTAGATATAGGTTCATTGGACATGGATGTAACTTAATAACTTATTTGAGCCCAAAACAATAAATTTTAAGGGGTCATAATAGGAGTCAAATTTTTTTAAAAAATGACCGTTTTTTTTTTTTTTTTTTTTTTTGCTCAACATGAACTTCAAAAAACCCGGGCAACGCCGGGCATAGATGCTAGTAAATCAATAAAATTAAAGATGGTGTTGGGGGAGTGGGTTAGGGTTAGGGTTAGTTGTATCGAATTCTAAAATAAAAGAGGAACTTTATATATAGATTTTCTATCATAGTCGCATCCCCATTATGTTACCTAGCATCTTCTCTACTCTTCTGATGAGAAGCATTAGGCTTCGAAATGTCTTGGCATAAGGAGTCCCTTCTATCCCCCAACTACATATTATCATTTCCTTATTGAATAAATGAACAAATCTATATTTACCAATATTTAGTTTTTGTGACTTCATTTCCCATTATTTTTCCTATATAAGCTCAAATGAACTTTATATTATCCCGATATCCTCTTTTAGAATTGAGCATACTCTTTCATTCTAACTCACTAAGCTATATACATATACATAATACGTTTATGAATAAAAGCAAAATGTTCCAAATATCACACAATAAAAAATTGGATGACACACAGATCAATTAGCATACATTTACATAGCACTGTGATATATGTAGAACCTACACAAATAAATGATGTCAGTCAGTATATGAAATGTGTGTATATTATATATATATATATATATATATATATATATATATATATATATGCGTATATATATATTTGTCTTTACATAACGTCAATAACATATATATATGCGTATATGTATATATATATATATATATATATATATTTATCTTTACATAACGTCAATAATATATATATATATATAATTCCTCTTAATTTTTTTCATCCCTAATGAAACTTACGCTAGACGCCGCATCTCCCCTATGCTACCTAGCACCTTCTCTACTCTTCTGATGAGAAGCATTAGGCTTCGAAATGCCCTGGCATAAAGAGTCCCTTCTATCCCCCAAATTTTGCCTGTATTCCATTATTCAATAAATGATCAATTCTATATCTACCAATATATAGTTTTGTGTCTTCATTTCATACTCTTGTTGTCCTATTGTATAAGCTCCAATAATTATTGTTGAGCTTGGCTTTATCCGGATAAGTCTCCTTTTGTGGAATTGATCTCTCTGTTTTCCTTTTACATTAAGCTATATATATATATATATATATATATATATATATATATATATATATATATATATATATATATATATATATATATATATAACGGCTAAATACAGACCAAAAAGCATAATGAATTTAAAAACTAAAAAATGAAAATAAAGGTTAGCTAACCAGGTTTCGTTCCTCACTTATCAAAGCTAAATCGAGGAAAATACGATTTAAAACAAGCAAAAAACTCAGGAAAATGGCGGTGGTAGGAAAAAAACAGAAATAAACGGGGGGGAAATTACATAGAAACTAAATTAAGTCCAAGAAGGTTTTCTTTTTGCTTGCAAAGAGAAGGTCTCAATGATTTAATAAAAAAATAATAAAAATGTATGTGTCAGGTTATGTCATATGCTACTCGTACCATGAAACCCAGTACTACCTGCCTCATGGTCTGGTCACCGGCGACTAAACTGGTTCTCCCACTAGACCTGTTTGGTGAGGAGGGCAGCTAGTCTCCCGGAAGGATTAAAAACAAGACCTTCCAAAGGGCGAATGAACACTTTTTCGGGGTAAACGGCCAACTAGTACCGTGTGTGTTTGTGTGTATGTATCTGTGTGCGGGGGTGGAGAGGGCTCCCGTAAGCCGTGGTGAAGGCAACCTTTCTAGGAGAAGCAAATCTCTGATTTAAAAAACCATAAAGCGGGAGACCAGTACCCGCATTAAGCTGGTCTGCAGTTTAACTTGTTACTGGCTATCTTGTTGCTGGATCTCAACATTTTGAACCGAGAGAGAGACTTGGCTGTCGTACAAAGCTAAGACTCTGTAACATCATATTTGTATAGATACTCCCTCTGGCATTTGGGCTCATGGACTTTAAGTATCTGAGAGAATGGCACTCGTCTGACAAGACGTTTCAATCATCATCATACATGTGTATATATATATATATATATATATATATATATATAAATTGGTCTAGAGTGTGAGGTGTGCGGGAGGTTGTCTGAGCAGAGCTTGGCTAATAAGCCACCAGACTTCTCATCAGCGCAGTGGGCAACAAAACAGTCTTGTGTTGCCAGATCTTACCTGTATCAACTACGGGCGGACGTGCAAAACAGTAGGCGGTTTGGAGCGGCATTTGAATATACATAGAGGTGACAATCAAGAACATGCTGCAATGACGCACATGTCTGCACTATGTGTGCTAAAGAATGCCAATATTTGGCAGAGCCTTAAAGCCACCTTCGTGTGGCGCACTACTGATTTGTTTTCATGTTTCTGTATATACATTTTTTATAAAGTAATGGCAATCTTCGAAAACGAATTTACTGCCATCATATATAAATATGTATATGCATATACTGCATGTTGTATTTACGTGTATTCCTTTTGATGTATATAAATATGTACGGATAAAAAATCAATACAAAAAGTATGTAGATGTCAATTAATATATGAAATGTTGTTTTTCTGGCAATAAGCGCTTCTGCCATGCTCACACTAACAGATTTATGCTTGAAAGTAGTTTGTACTCGTTCGAAAATTTCGTAATCAGTTATTCATTAATGCCGAGAAAGCAGAGATAACAGGGAGAGTTCGTTATTTATAGCCGTGTTGTAGAAAAGCTTACCGGAAAATTTATAGGAAGAAAAATTAAATACGGACGGTGCCTTCTGAGAAGCTGCTCCTAATGTAGGGAATTTCCCGGTTCTGTTGAGTATAGGAGGAAGAGAAAACGCTTAGCGAGTGATAATCGTGAAAAACAATTTGCATGGTGGAATAATTCAAAAAAACAAATAAAAAATAAAAATATGATAATAATAAAATCGTTCATCAAATTCCTCTGTATTTGTTTACAATATCACGTCAGCTGATATTTTGGCTTGGCGATGAATGATATGGAAATATCAATTCTAATTAATGTTTAATTTTAAAATATGCAAACGAAACAATAATTTGCAGCGATCTTAAACGGTACCTCTTCTTTTATCGTAAATTGAACTCATTAATACGACAAATAAGATAGAATATGAGGTACAGCCGGGTTTGAACAGGGGGTGCAATCGATCTGAAATCAAAGGCTCTTCCACTAAGCTATATCTCTACATTGTAAATATGATATTTTTTTTTTACATAGGCATTTTTAAAGATAAAATAATTTGCTGAAATTTCATTATCTTCCTTGCCAGTGTAACGTAAAACATTCCCCTGTAAAAATTAATCCTTTTATCTGTAAGAGAGAAAAGCTATTTTTAAGATCGGATATTTTTCGATTTTCGATATTATCAGATGCATTTCTGTACAAAAATCATCTAAGAACACTGCCAGATATATAAAATAAATTTGTGTACAATTTGATAAAAATTGGCTCAGCCGTTTCGGAACATATGAGGACAGAAGTCACGTGCATTGAGTGATTTTATATAATAATAAAGATAGAGCTATTACTTAATGCGCAACGCATAAAAGTTGTTAGTTTTAATCTATTAAAAGATAAATACGTGGAGGTTAAAAGCTCAACATGGAATCACGACCATGGTAGGTTAAAGTGTATTGATAATAGGAAAAAGGGTTGATATGCCGGTGAAAAGAGAAGTAAAACAAGCAATAATTGGTTCTCTGCTCCGGCGTTGGAAATCCACCAAAACTACGGAATTTCTCTAAGTCAAACGAAAAAAGCACCCACGTATCTGATCCGTTAAAATGCACTTTTATCCTAGAGATAGATTAGATGCTAGAAAATAGCGTTCGCGTAAATACGGTTCAAAGATCGACGTTTTTTTTTTTGCCAGGAATCCTATCATAGAAAAATCCGAAGATCCTATTCAGAAGGATTACTCTTATCTTCTTTTCCGTATCCGTGTCTTTGTGTGCAAATGACAGGTGGGGACGAGGGTGTCCAGTGCCTCTGACAAAATGCGAGTTGTGTGTTTCAATATGTGGATCAAATTTTCGCTTATCAGGGTGTGTTTTAATCAATATACACCCGCTCGTCGTGTAGCTTAGAGAGGCCTGCGTACATTCTCTCCTCCGACTCGGGTGTTTACGTAACAGAGCGCGGATGGGCGCGTGTAAGATAATCAGAAGCAGCCGAGGGATAGCTGACTAAAACATCAGTTTGAGCGGCATAAGAGATTCAAGGAAGGAAGGAGGAAGGAAAGAAGGGAGTCTGTGAAGTGTTAATGAGAACCATTAAGAAAACAAGCTAATGCGCCCAAGTTATATGGATATATATTTTTTATTTTTGAAATCGCAACTTTATAACATATAAAAATCGATAGAACATTAACTCTATAATAATATATACGGAATCTGCAAGATTTAAAATATCATATTTAAGCGCACTTTATTTATTAAAGGGAGTCTGTGAAGGGTTGATGAGAAGCATTAAGAAAACCATAGTTGTTTGGGCAAATAAATAATTTCATGGATAAGCACCGTTGTATGTCTATAGAGACAATAAGTGCACAGTTTTATTTGAGTGTGGGAACTGTATGCACAATTATTCTGCGAGGAACTGAAGATGAGGAAGGTTTGCGTTAATGTACCAGTCACCAACTCCATCTTTGTCACAGATTATTTGACGAGGATGTTGCTGGTAAATCAACTGCGCCAAGTGAGAATTATCTGAAGATGGCGGTTTCAATCCTACCCAAAGTTCAGCGTAAAGGGACACGTTCTGATATTATTGTAGGTATTTTGTTAAACCTGCAAAAATTATTTATCTAAGCTAGCACGAACACCCGGCAAAGCCCGGTCGTAAAGTACGCTTAAATATGATATTTTAATTCTTGGCCTACTTGGCCAAAAACGTGGTGAGACGAAAACAATTATGGAAGGCAGTAATTGCAGTGTATGCAGTCAGGAGATGAAGAGTTCGTATCTCGTCGCGGTTATCACCTGACTAAGGCCTGTGGAATAGTTGGCCGAAACGTCGTGAAACAACTAAGAAAAGATGAGGATAATAGTCCGCAATAAATAAAAATTACGCTTTTAATAGAATATTTTTTTTTTCAAGTCGGTTTCTATTTAACCCATAATTGAGACCGTAACAGATACTACCACTCCTGATGAGAGTGCACCTGGGAGGAATGGCAATAAAAGGATTGCTTTACACTCCCCAAAGCCTGTAAGCTGGGACCTCTCCATCGGATATAGTTTAAGGTCATATCCATGACCTAAGTGTTTGGAAATTGCGGAAAAAATTGCTTGAAAATTACAGTAAATTTAATAGAGCTATAGCTGGCAGCGAATGTGTTTAGACTCATTTCTGGATTGCGTCTAAGAGAAAGATGAACATTGCGTAACTCTCCCAAGAAATATATCGCTCCTCCTCTCTAAAAGAAATATAAGAATTGTGCATCCATCACCCTACCATCCTCGCTATATGTGTTAAGAAGAAATACCTCTCCACCTCTAATCCATCGTACATAGCTCTTATATAGGTAGAGAATTGCATCAGTAGTGAGATGTCTACTGGATCGATAGAAGGATCCAACCATTTTCCCAGCAACCTTGGCAACAGATTTGATGTACATGTTTCAATTCAGATCAAGAGTAAGTGTCAACAAAACCTCGAAGACTCCGTGGAAATCTTCATGTGAGAGCGTGCCAATGACCCTCATGACAGCGTCTTTCATCTCCCTAATTGTCTATAAGGTATAAGATCGATAGAAGGATCCCACCATTTTTCCAGACGCCTTCACAACAGATTTGATGCGTGTGTTTCATTTCAGATCAGAAGTAAATGTCAAACCAAGAAGCTTGTCAAAACATGAGGCCTCCCCAAGACGAGAGTCATTCATTTAAATTGATGCTAGTTGGGGATCAGCGCGTTGATGATGGAAAGATAGAAAGAAGAAATGCCTCTCCACCTCATCATTGTTATAAATATGTCCCTCGTATCCCCTTAATGAAACCCCCTGCAACACCACCCGTACGTACGTACGCTAAAGGTACTACAGTATTCTATAATATAAATCTCACCTATCTGTTTAAATGTATGTATGTATGTATGTCTGCCTAAAACTTTCGACAGAGGCGTCGGAGATCGGCATCGTTTTGAAGCTAGACCTTTCGGACGACAAATACCGAAAAATTGACTAAAAGCAATAATTTCTTTCACTCTCAACTGGGCACTTTGCGATTGACCAGCCTTAATTTAAACCTTCGCCACTTCTGGTGTTGCGATAGGCGCAACAGCAAAGACGTCACGTTTTTTAAATTTTTTTTGACGTTTCTTTCCTCCTTCACAGTACGGGTTCGAGCCTGTCTGCCTACTGCCACTTTTTTTTCTTTTTGCTCAACAGACACCTCCAACCACCCGAAAAGGCCGGCCAACCAGGCTATTTAATATATAAATTATGTTCATTACTTCGGCTTCTATTTTTATCTTGAACAAGTTGGACCTGTAAAAATTCCACTGGGACTCATTCATATGTAATATCTTGATGTTGGCTTTCTGTGGATTTTCAGTTTAAAAGGACACGCTCTGATATTATTGTAGATATTTTGTTAAAACTGCAAAAGTATTTATCTAAGCTAGCACAGACACCCGGCAAAGCCCGGTCGTAAAGTACGCTTAAATATGATATTTTAATTCTTGCAGATTTCGTATATATTATTATAGAGTTAATGTTCTATCGATTTTTATATGATATAAAGTTGAGATTTAAAATATAAAATATATATATCCATATAACTTGGGTGCATCAGCTTGAATCGAAACGAAAATTATAAACTTATGAATATAAATATATATATATATGTATATATATATATATATATATATATATATATATATATATATACATATGGGTGTGTGTGTGTGTGTGTAGAAATATATTTTCTTATAATATATATCAATCCTTATTTAAGAATTGTATAAGTCAACTGAATTAAAGGAATAAATCATAAGATGGTCAACATCATGACTTTTTTGTCATTTATTCTCTGTCTGTCTGTCACTGTCTGTCTGTCTCTCTCTCTATCTCTCTCTATTTTTTTTTTTTACACAGTGATCACCACTTATCAAGGCCCGGAAGCCACTAAGGGATAAGGGTTATTGCAAGTACATTACGTTAGTGTGGAGATTTGATGAAGTGTTTACTTAAGGGGGCGATTCATTAGGAATTTGTTAACATTGGACTTGAAGACATCCAAGTTGTAGTCCGTTGGGAAGCAGGCAGACGGAACAGAGTTCCACAGGCGTGCAGTTCTAAGAAAGAAGCTTTGTTCATGGAATCCACGTTTTGATTTAGACACAGATAAAGAGTGGGGGAAATTTTTCACAGTTGATTCGGCTAGACGGGTGCTTTTCGTGAAAGATTGGCGAGGGGGGACTATCTCTCTCTCTCTCTCTATATATATATATATATGTATATATATGTATATATATATATATGTATATATATATATATATAATTTTAGTTCCTTCGACTAAAATCGAAACCGAAACCAAACCTTATAAAAATTTCTTGATAAAATTATTTATAAATAAATTTTTAAAAAAATAGATGCCTTAAGTGTTATCAGCTATAATCCAAACCGAAACCATGAATTATGAAGAACTTTTGGTAAAATTATTCATAACAAGAAATAGAAGTACATAACAATTAAATGACCCGGATGTAAGCGTGACACAAAAAATAACAGACACGCTATCGTATTATCTCTTCTCTTATATATATATATATATATATATATATATATATATATATATATATATATTATATAAATATATATATATAAATAAAATGAACTCATTTTTTCCCGTCGGATTTTGACATTAATAGGATTAAAAATCAAGATATTTCATGCAAATATAATATGCACAAACGGCAGAACAATATCTGAGGTGTGTTATAGGCTTATTATTTCTCAAATTCCTCGATAATCTTAGATTTCTATACTTTTTCTGCTGAGAAGTCACGGCCAAAATCGGTTAAGATCAATGGAAGTGGTAAAATATTTTCTCTAATAAATTCCTCCTCCCCCTGCCAACACTTAACACCGTTTGGGGATCGTTCACAAGGAACAGTTGAGAAGAGAACACCGGTTTGGCTTCGTAGTTCTTTCATGTGAAGTTATTTAAAATCACTAAACTAAGCTGCAGTGCTCTGTGGCGTAGTGGTTAGCGTGCTGGACAATTCACATTATATTTTCACGTTCGCGCCGACCTACCGTAGTCGTTTTTTTTTTGTTTGTTTTTTTCCTAAACAATTGGAATGGACTTTTCTTGGTGGCCGAACTGTTAACGTTGCAGGTGTTTTTTTTTTGTTTTTTCCCACGTTATTTTCCTACTTTTACTCATGACTCCGGGTTTGATCCTTCCTACTTACCTACCATAACATTTTTTAAAACTCCCCCCGTCCCGGAAACAAACACTCGGGCAACGCCGGGTACCCCCGCTAGTTATATATAGATTCTTATTGAGATGAGTAATTCGTATTATTTATCCATTTATTTATTGCAAAGTATTATCCTCATCTTTTTCGGCAGGTGGTTTTACTGCAACGGGATAGAAACGCTGAATCTCTTAACAGCTCCTCAACAATTACTGACTTCCATAGTTGTTGTCATCTATTCTATCCTGTCACGGTAAAACCACCTGAAGAAGTCCAGAATAATAGTTGACCGAAACGTCGTGAAAACAACATCTAGAAGATGAGGATAATAACCTACAATAAATAAATTGATAAATAATAATAAATATTAGGTACAATATGATAATCAATAGATAATTGGCTCTGTAATAATAAATACAAATGCTTCATGGATTAAAATGTATTTAAGCGCATTTTACGACAGGACGACGCTGCGCGCTCCCGCTAGTACCCAATAAAATCTAACTATAAATATGGCGAGTACGTCACGAAACGTTTGTGAGAAATAGAAGAGGGACATTAAGAAATTGCCTAAAAGAATGAAAATACGAGCTCATTTTAGACAGAAAAAAGAAAGCAGGGAGAAATGGGATAGAGAGGGGCGTGTGTGTGAGAGAGAGAGACAGAGAGATATAGGGAGAGAGAGAAAGAAATATAGAGGGGGGGGGGACTAAAGTCATGTAAAAATGGTTTGATTGGTTGGAAATATAGAACACACTTCGTTTCAATTAATTCCTATCCTCGAGTGTAGCTTATCCTTGACAAGTGGTGATATCTTTTCAATATAAAAAGAAAATAGGGAAAATATTAAGAAAGAAAGATAGCAAGACAAAAAAATAGAGCTAAAGAAATAAACAGCAAAAGAAAGAGGTAGAGAGAAAGAGAGAGAGAAAGAGAGAGAGAGAGAAAGAGAGAGAGAAAGGGAGAGAGAGAGAAAGAGAGAGAGAGAAAGAGAGAGAGAGAGAGCGCACAGGAGAGCATGAGAGTTCGAACGTTCTCCCAGTTAAAAAAAAAAAAATTAAAAGAAAAATGGCGGAAAAGGTTAGAAAACGTTTGAACGAAATAAAACCGCTTTAATTTCCTTTTCATTTTGTTTTTTGTTTTTTTTTCGTTTGCGTTCGTTCGTGACTTTCTTGTCTCGTCCGAACCAATCGTTGGCGCTAATTCCGAATTCAATTGCAATATGTAAATTAGGGAGAAAAGGATTTTAAAATCTAATTAGAAAGGATTCAGTCAGGTCTCCGGGAAGAGATGGAGCATCGGGGTAGGCGAAAATTGATGGGTGTGGCAAAAATTAAGAGGTGGGTGGGGGATACAAGTGTCCGCAGAATGTTAATCCAAAATGGCTATTTACACTTTCTGAATTTTTGAGATGAGGATTGGTTATTCGTATTATTTGGATTCTTCGGACTACTGTTCTCATCTTGAGTTTTATTTTTACAACGTTTCGGCCGATGTAACTTTCGAGATTCTTCAGGTGTGTCATGTCAAACTCGTGGCGTAGTGGATAGAGTGCTTGGTGACATTCAGTTGTAAATTACACTTTCCTGGAGGTTGAAGGTTCAATTAGTGGGTCCGACATTCAGAATACAATTGCGAATTGCTTCGGACTTCTACCGGGTTATGACTGACGGAGCGATTAAATAAATGGAACCGTTAAAAATTCTATATAGATTCTCGAGTTTAACAGAAAGATTCCCGAGATCGACAAGATACACACGGAGAAGGACAAAGATTACATCGATCGGAACGCTTTTCTTATTTCTATTAATTGCCAACATCCAAAGTACTATCATCAGGGGCGAGGTTATTAAATGAGAATCGAATTAATTAATTCGCGACTACAAAACCTAATATCT
The DNA here is from genome assembly GCF_053919585.1 of Euprymna scolopes. NCBI lineage: Eukaryota > Metazoa > Mollusca > Cephalopoda > Sepiida > Sepiolidae > Euprymna > Euprymna scolopes. The sequence continues at coordinate 6,249,614 of NC_136521.1, read as the reverse complement.
TAGGCACTTAGTGTGTGTGTGTGTGTGTGTGTGTGTGTGTGTGTGTGTGTGTGTGTGTGTGTGTGTGTGTGTGTGCCGTTATGAAGTGTCATCTTCCTTTCTTTCCCGCAACAAGAACGACCCGTTTCACCGGCTGGTGACTTGCAATGAAAAGTGGGTTCTTTATGACAGCCGTTGATGCTCAGCTAAGTTGTTAGATGTCAACGAAGCTCCACGACACTTCCCGAAGCCAGAGTTAACCAAAAGAAGGGCATGTTGACTGTTTGATGGTCACCATCCATTACGTCTTTTGAATACAGACGAAACCGTTACGGTGGAGAAGTCCGGTCAACAAATAGATAAAATGAATGAGAAACTTCGACAACACCACCGAACATTAGTCAACAGAAACGTCCCAATTCTCCTCCACAACAATGCCTGACCGCACTTTGCTAAACCGAGCCGGTAGAAGTTGAATTAATTGGGCTACAAAACTCTGCCTCATCCACCATACTCTCCAGATCTCTCACCTGTTGAATACTACTTTTTTTAAAGCATTTCGAAAACTTTCCGCGTGAAGAATGCTTTTAAAAAGTGATATCAAAAACGCCTTCAGCTATTTCGTCGCTACCAGAACGCAAGATTCTTACATTACTGGCATATAATACATTTTTTTTTGCGTTGCAAAAGTATGTTGTCTATCATCGTGCTTACTTCTATCATCAAATTTTTGTTATGTTCATAGGAATTTAAAACTTAAAAATCGCAAAAACTTTCTTGTCAACCTGATATTTAGATAACAAAGATTAACATTTTTTAAATCTTATTTTTTTAAAAATGAAAACGTAACGTAACTCTTTAATACTAGACAATAGCAAAAAAAAAACAGCATAACCGAAACGTTGTGCCTTAAATTAAGAAAATTAAAAAGTTTCGATTGTTCTGCGTGTAACATGTGTAACGAAGCAATGTGCTCTTATTGTAACAGAGGACCAACGAACGCGTTAATCAGCAGCAGCAGCTGAATTTAAAGCACTATGCAAATTTGCAAGGGTGTAGGAGATAACGTCACAGAAAGAAGAAGAAGAAGAAGAAGAAGAAGAGAAAATAAAAATAGACTTTGTTGTCAAAGGAAAAACTTCGAGAAAAAAAAAAGGCGTGAGTTATATTTTGAAAAACGGTGAAGTGCGTTGTTGGAAATTATTGGAATAAATGCTTTTTCGTGTTCACCTAAAAAATGCTGAGTCGTATTTTTATGTATTTTCTTGTTTTTTTTTTTTTGTGTGTGCCTGCGACGGTACCAGATAATGTGTGGGTCCGAGTGGTTGAAATGTAATGACACGGTTAAAGTGTAACAGCCACGTTTCTTTTTACACAGGAGTCACCACTTATCAAGGCCTGGAGGCCACTCGAGGATAAGGGGTCAATGGGTATACATTAGTCAATGTAATTATAGCGTAGAAACATCAGTAGTGGGAATTTTGTAAATTGGATTACTTAGGGGAGCGCGGTTCATCAAGAACTTGTTTACATTCGACTTGAAGACAATCAAATTGTAGTCAGCTGGAAAGCAGGCAATCGGAAGAGAGTTCCACAGGCATGCAGTTGTAAGAAAGAAGCTTGGTTCATGGAATCTACGTTTAGGTTTAGGCACAGATAAAGAGTGGGGGGAATTATTGATAGTGTTTTCAGCTAGACGAGTGTTTCTCGTGAAAGTTTGACGAGGGGGGGGGGCATAGATTGAAGGTCAGATGAGCACTTGCCATGAAAATAACAATAAAGCAAAGACGGACTCTCAACGTCTCTTCTGAAGGAAAGAGGTTGCAGGGAAGAGAAAAGGGCATCCCCCACTAAGCTATGAAGTCTCTTTTGAACTCTGTTACTGCAGCTCCTACCCAGATGAGGCAACAGTACTCCATTCGTATGCGTATCGACCAAACACTGGTTGTGATGTATTAGTTTTTGACCACTGTTTATATCTCTGTTTATTGTAAATCGAATACAATAATGCTTTAATAATTTTTATCATAACGATATATAAAAGTTGCAATGATACGTATGCAATAAATGCCAATGGTTGAAAATGTTCCTTTCTACAAACCAGTCTTATAAAAATCCGTTTTTTTTAATGGTAACAGATTAAAGTTGATGTCAGTGAACGAATTACATCAAATCTGTTACCAACGTCTCTGGGAAAATGGTTGGATCATTCTACCGCTCCAGAAGTTATCTTATGCATAACTCAATCTACTCATGGCTAAGAAAAAACTATGCCCTACAATAGAATACTTTTCCTACATCTGGAGAGGAGCATTCTGGCGTATTCTCTCCTGCGTTTACAGAGTTCCAAATCGGCTTCGAGATCTAGTAAGCGATGCCCTTTTCTCCTTACTTTTCCACAGCACTAAAACTGTAGAAGCTAAGAAAATATAGAAAAAATTGTACGCGTGAGCACGTGGAACATAACATCAGCAGCGAAGTATCGGAAACATACGAAGAGATTAGCTGTAGCAGCAGCAGAAGTAGAAAAAACGTGCATATGCAAATTAGGAAGTGTGTTCGAGAAGAGGAAAGAAAAAAAGAGGAAAAATGCAACATGCCCGAGAGAGAAAAAAACAGTCGGCGTCAGAGAGAATGAACGTGTAAAGCGAAGGCGAAAAATGTCTGGCGGCAGCCGGCGTGCGGTTGGAAGAAGTAGAAACGCGCCTCAGGCTAAAATGGACATATAACAGCGATGGGCATTTTTTTTAAGTGGTGCCGAAAATTACGGTGACAAAATTCTTTTTATGAAAAAAAAATAAATAAAATACCGACCCGGATTTTTATTTATTTAATTGCTTTATCTGTTTCCCCGTTTGCGAGGTAAAGACCACGTTACAGCTACTGTGCCAATACCGCTCGAGAACGCGTATGGTCTGGCACAACCTACAGTGGGTGCAATAAGTATCAGATAGAAAGCAAAAAATTGATTTATTTTTATTACATGAAAAAAAAAAAAAATAACAAAATGCTATTCTAATGTATTTTCTATAATAAATATAAATCTCGTAGCAAAAATCATACAAAAATACATTAGAATCGTACTTTTTTTTATTGTTTTTGTTTTCGTGTAATAAAAATAAATTTACTGTTTGCAGTGAGTGATATTTTAAAACACGGTGAAGTGCGTTGTTGGAAATTATTGGAATAAATGCTTTTCGTATTCACCTAAGAATTGCTGAGTCGTATTTTTATGTATTTTCTTGTTTTGTTTTTTTGTGTGTGTGTGCCTGCGACGACACCAGACAATGTGTGGGTCCGAGTGGTTGAAATCTAATGACACGATTAAAGTGTGACAGCCACGTTTCTTTTTACACAGGAATCACCACTTATCAAGGCCTGGAGGCCACTCGAGGATAAGGGTCAATGGGTATACATTAGTCAATGTAATTATAGCGTAGAAACATTAGTGGGAAATTGTTTGTTTGTGCCTACGACGGATACTTATCTAGGCCCCTCCCCACCGTAAAACACTCGCAACACCCTCACTCTCTATCCTTATCTAAAACTAAATAAAAAATTCCATAACCAGAGTTTATTTCCTAGAAATGTCCGTCGGTGGAACATAATAGCGTGAGACTGCTTCCCAGCTGGCTATAACATGGCAATTTTCAATTTTAATGTAAATAAGTGCAAGTTAAGCCATCTACTTAAATCATTAAGCCCTACCCAATTTCAACCATTACTGCTCATGGCTAACCATATAGCTAACACTCATTAATCTTTACCATGGACTGGCTTCCGGGCTTTGATAAGTGGTTACTCTCACCCCAAGTAAAAATAAACTTTTTTATCTATGGAACATAATATCGTTTCCCATCAGATCACCGAAGTTAAGCAACGTTGAGCCTGGTCATTACTAAAATGGGTGACCAATTTGGAAATTCCTGGTGCTGTATGTAGGAGGGCGTCGACATTTTCTTGCAAGATGTGCAAAAAACTAACATCGTCATCTCCCTTAACCGGGATGTACATGCGACTGGGGAACGCTTGTGAATTCCATACTCCCATGGAACTTCCACCTTCGGAGGAAGCCAGTTAAACCCAAATAGGGATAATGCCGTTTTACACTCGCAGACACCTAATACCGTGAGGCTTCTTCCCAGCTAACTATAACATGATAAACCATTGAGCCCTACCTATGTTCCACCATTACTGATCATGTTGTTTTACCATCTAGCAAACACTTATTAACCTTTATCCTGGCCTTCCGGCTTTTGTAACTAGGTGTTCGCACCCTAAGTAAAATAAATCTTCGTTTAATATTGAATTATGCGCAACTGTTCTGTCATACCCTGTATTCGTTTCCTCTTTACTTCGTGGAAATGGTTTTCCAACAAATTCATGTTCGGCCGACCAATTTGTCAGAACCGTCGCCAATGACGCCACTTGGCTTCCAGCAATTCTATAACCTTTTCCTATTTCCTCTCGTCCACCGCTAGCTTGCCGTTAAATAACGCGTTCTTCTGCAAGGTTTCCAATCCGAAATCTCCTTTCATCGATGACGGGTCAACGGTTATCAGGATTAAAGAGCTGTCTTGTCTCTATTGTCGGCGAACGTTTAGTCGGTTCAAACTTGGTACTTCGATTTTCGGAGATAACGTGGAGATGATTTACCTGCGGATCGATACAGTCGAGCTCTTATCTGATCACAGAGAGATCGTAGACAAGATTTAAATGCATTTATGCTGGTTATTAGCAAGGGGGGGTAGTGTTTCAGTTAGGGTAACCAAAGAGTATCGTTTACTACAATCTTTACACATCCTTGACAAAGATACCAGGTCACACAACGATGTCCTTAGAGAATTTGAATCTTTATTATAACTATTCCTATTTTTAGATCAATCGAACGACTGTTCTCATCTTGGTTATTATTTTTACAACATTTCAGGAACTTTATCTGTGTATATATATATATATATATATATATATATATATATATATATATATACATATATATATACATATATATATATATTGATATGTAGTTTGCTTGAAGCATTGTGTGGGATAGGTATGTAAAAGAGATTTAGAAGGCTGTCACAATGCGAGGAATGAATTATAGTCGCTGTTGGTAAGAGGAGACGAGAACAAGTGGCAATTTACAAATCAATAAGCACATATATATACATATATATTTTATATATATATATATATATATATATATATATATATATATATATTCAGTTGTATGGTAAAATTTTCCCTTTTCAAATGGTGTGCGTAACAGGTCGATTCAAAGCATGTATAGTATAGTGTATATATATATATATATATATATATATATATATATATATATATATATATATATATATATATATATATACTACTAGATACATAAAGTACATTTGTGTGAAATTTCATAAAGATCCGTTCACCGGTTTTGGAGTCCGTATGGAACTATCTCTTACACATACGCGTGCGCGGACACACACACACATATATATATGTGTGTGTGTTTGTGTCTGTGTGTGTGTATGTGTGTGTGTGTGTAAGAGAGAGATAGTTCCATATTGACTGCAAAACGCCTGGACGGAAGAAAGATTTAAAGAAATTTCACACAAATACACTTTATGTATCTGGTAGTGTTATTAGATAGGTCCGTGTATCGGAATTCTTTTGCTAAGTATTGTTAATCGATAACAACAAAAAAAATGAGATGGAAAGAAGGACCCGGCGATTTTGACCAAAGTTGACACCTTATGCAGCCTAACATTACAACTGCATTTGAAAAGGTTTTTTATCACACAAGCAGAAAGGTCCGACATGTAAAATCAACAGCAGGTTCTTTGATATGACATGGTCGCGTTCAATATGAATGTTTTTGTTCAAAGCACAAATGAATCATTTCGACTTTTCCATTTTCGAACGAGCCACTATCATACCAAAGAAACTACTTAAAATAAACAAATATTTATTCATTAAAAGTTTCGATTTTTCGGCTTATAATATAGCACTCGTTAAAAACAATACAATATATTTTTCTGTTTTTTTTTTTTTCTTACGTGCCATGATGTCGTTTTGGCAGAGCTTGTTTGTCGAAGGTAGTGATTGTCTATTGTCAGACCAGTGGTAAGCGGCGTTCATGCACAAATGGGTAGTATTAGTATTATATATATATATATATATATATATATATATATATATATATATATAATAAGGTGATTGATAATTTATAATTCAAATTAAAATTTTAAATTAAAAATCTGTTTCATAAGAAGGAACACAACAAAACCAATAAATTGTACGATCGTTTCGGAAACGATGTTTTTATTGTGATAGACATTAAGTCATGGACAATAATTTTAACATATAGTTTTTTTTTAAACGACGGGTACTTTTGCTAGTATAATATAAAACTGAACGCCTGCGTGTGTGTCTAGTCACGATTAGGCTCCTATATGGTTGACTATTATAGAAAACTGATCATATATAATGATAGAAGATGTATCGAAACACAGGAATGGGTATGTTTGATCTGGCATAATGATGATTCATTAAATTTGTGGGGTCTCCGTACGCGTCTGGTCCACAAAGTATGGAAATAAAAAAATTAAAAATTAAAGAAAAAACGTTTACAAGTGTTTTTGATATAGATGTACATAAGAATACTTCGTTAAGTATGTTTTAACTTAAATAGGGATGGTATAATAAAATTGCGGGGTCTGTGTTCGCACCTAGCCTCCATAGAATGGAAATAGGCACAAACTTTAATTAAGAATTTTTATATCTATCTGCGTAAGTATACTTTTATAATTATGTTTCAGTTTGAAGAAATATGGTATAATAAAATTATGGGGTGTTCGTTCGCACCTGACCTCCATAGAATGGAAATATGTCACAAAGTTTAACAAGGTTTTTTAATATAGATCCACAGAATATTGTGATAAGTGTTTCAGTGTGAACAGGTATGGTATAATAAATTATGGGGTTTATCTATATTATTTTTAATTTCATCATATTTTCCTTTGGTTTTGATACCCACAAATTCAAAGCTATCTCTTTACAACCCTTCCATTTCATAACCTATCATGCTTTAATAAATCAGAGTCCATTTTCTGTAGGCTGTTTTTGAACCCAGTCAAGCCAAGCCATCAAAATGATGTATTTTTATGAAAATTGAATACATACTTTCTCGTTTATGAACACGAGGAACAGGTCTATCCATTCGGCTACTTATTGTTTTGATATCCAAGAGATGTTGCAAGGAGCATGGTTTACAGCTGTCCATTCCGCTGGCTTGGTGAATTATTTTTCCTCCTATTTTGGATGGCAAAAAAACGGTATTTGTTCAACGGTGACTCTTGTGAGGGAATTTACTCGAAACTGGACTGGCTCAGCTGAGTTCAATCTAGTGAGATTATCAGTAGGAAGTGACAACTAGAAAGGAATTTGGAAGGAATTTACAGATGGTACACGTGTTTGCTTGTGGGGAATTGGGATCGCACTTGGCTGCTAGTCGGAAAGGGTAGAAGAGGGATGGGGATGTGTCTGTATGGGTGACGGAGTGGGTTGGGCTGAACCGAGGGAGCTTATCATATGTAATAGTTTATGTACATTTGAATGTTTTAATGTAAATACTACTGTGATAAAGGGGTTAGTGTTAATCTAATAGTGGAGTCCAACTGTGCTGATTTTTAAATTATTTCTTATTTGGGGGGGGCTAGCCAATGGGGGTTAGGGGTGGTGATTAGATGGTTCTAAACTTAGGTTTAAGGTCTTTGACCCTGGGAGGGGGTTGTCTAGGCTATTTTTTCATTAGGCTTAGGTTTTAGATTGGTTAGGTTATATTCTGGTCGCACCGTGTGCTAATTGGTGGTTTGGTTCTAATTTAACAGGTGGTATTAAGTGTACGGTTTTACGGGGATAGGGTTTGTTAGGCAAAGTGGTCTGAGGGATTATGCTTAAAGTAGATATATTAGTAATTATGCCTTGCGAAGATGCAGGCGATTCTAGGTCTGTTATTTATTTAATGTCATGTAATGGTTATGTATTCAGAAGGTGTGCTAATATTTTAGATTAAAAAGTTGAAGATTTTTATGGCGATTTTTTTCAGATAGCGATTGCTTATCGGTGGTTGTAAAAAAAGAAAATTTGGTTGTCCGATAGCCCTTTACTAGTAGAAACGGTTAGTGAGGGATATTGTTACGTTTAATGGACAGCGAAGAATGCAATAAGCTAGTTCCTGTCCGGTGGTGCATTTTCGGTGGGGTTATTTGCATTTACGCACTTGAACTTTCTCTTGTGCCTAAACTGAAAATTATCTCTGGTTTTGAATTGAGGATGTTTAATTTATTAGATGCCGTTATAATCTCGGCCGCCTCTGCGTTACATAGAAGGCAGTATTTAGAGCCTGTGCTGTATGATTTAGATTTTCTTAGTATTTTCCATTTTAATGTAAAGTCTATTTTGTTTTATTTTAAATTCCTAACTAGGTTAGATAGGATAGTTTTTGTTTTAGGGTTCCTCTTAGAAAATGATTGTAAATGGTTCGCAATTCTGGCCTTTATCGGGAAGGAGGATAATCCTATGTTAGTATGTATTATAGGGCTTGTGCGCGGTGTATCTAAAGATTCTTCATTTATCTGAGGGTGGCCTAAGTTTCTATTTTCAGGTTCTGTAGAGCATATACCTATCTGCTATGTGGTCAGGTGTTCAGTTTGTGTACTATTACTTGTTGGGTTATGCGGATCCTCTCTGGTGTAACTGATACTATGGGTTTGGGCTGTCAGGTTATTAGTTTTCGTATTAGACGGGAGTTCTGTTACTGTACATTAATATATGACGTCTGAGTGGACACAGTCATTCTCCAATGGGCAACTATTTGGGTCGTAACAATTGCAGTTCGGTTGGGCTAGACTAGGGTTACCATTAATTATTTTCTGCGCTGATTCTATTTTCCTATTATTAGTGCTTATAATAGTTTGTGCTACATTAGGCATAGTTGAGAAGGATAATTTAGTAGAGTTTTTATTTAGGATCGTGCTGTATATGTGAGGATGCTTAAAAGAATATTCTACTTATTTAAAGAATTATTTTGGGATATTAGTTTGGACGTTATTATTATATGGGAGGTTGGACAAAATATTGGACTTTCTTCTGATCCGATTTTTTGAGGGTGTCTTCTCATCTTGTATAAGCTTTTCGTTGTTAGGAGTATTTGACATATGATACTTATGTTTCGATCTTGCTTTATTATTTTGCTTATATCCTTAGTCAACTTGTGGGTAACTATGCCTAAGGGGATGGATAGTTTTTTAGCATTATTCGTATCGTACTTAACTGTGTCTTTGTACCCTGAATACGCGCCTGGTCCACAAAGTATGGAAATAATTTTTTTTTTAAGATAACGTTTACAAGTGTTTTTGATATAGATGTACATAATAATACTTTGATAAGTATTTTTAGCTTAAATAGGCATGGTATAATAAAACTGTGGGGTCTGCGTTCACACCTGGCCTCCATAGAACGGATATAGGCACAAACATTAATAAAGACTTTTCATATCTATATGCGTAAGTATACTTTGATAATTATGTTTCAGTTTGAAGAAATATGGTATAATAAAATTATGGGGTGTTCGTTCGCGCCTGACCTCCATAGAATGGAAATATGTCACAAAGTTTAACAAGGTTTTTTAATATAGATCCACAGAATATTGTGATAAGTGTTTCAGTGTGAACAGGTATGATATAATAAATTATGGGGTTTATATATTTGTTTTTTACTTTCATAATATCTTGCTTTGGTTTGATACCCCCAAATTCGAAGATATCTCTTTAAAATCTTCCTTTTCATAACCTATCATACTTTCATAAATCAGAGTCCATTTTCTGTAGGCTGTTTTTGAACCCAGTCACCGATGGGTACTTTTACTAGTATATATATATATATATATATATATATATATATATATATATATATTTATATATATATATATATATATATGTATATATATATTGACTCTGAGTCTTTATCATTACGAAAGGAAGCTAGAATACAGATTCTACTGAACTTATCGATTAGTTCCTCCCCAGCCTCCTATCGCCAACATTAATTCTTATATCGTATCCGTCCAATGAATTACCAAGGCTACAGAAGCTACAAATCGAAGTGACGCCGCCGGTTTCGTACGATCTCCAGTTCACAGCATTTCTAGTGCGACTATCAAGTAAACAGCGCAATGCTATCTAGGCTGAAGAATTCCCAAGACTCGGGACGGGGGATGGTAAGAGTCCACGGATCATCCTTACTTCACTGCCCTCGTGGGAAATGGTAACCCATAGCACTGATTGAATCGCCATCACATATCTCAAAGATAGATTGAAATTACCAAGACCAGAAATAGAAATACAACATTTTTAGATACGTGTTGGCTTTTCACTAAGATATTTTTGCCGTAGGTAAATCGTGATTAGTTTTTTAATGTGTCTAGGCGATCCCTAAGAGAGGTATTTTCCGTAGGTGCGTGTCACGCTTAATTTTATGAGATGTGTCTAGAATAGTGAAGGTTCCAGTGTTTTCCCCGATTCCATTATACTTACTGGTTCTGTTCTAAATCTCCTATTCTGATACAATGACCAAATCTATTTTGAATTCTCGATTATCATAAAGTTATCGATTCTTTACTAAATTTCCAATTCCGATAAAATCACTAATACTGTCTTATATTCCCGATTCGGATTCTATTCTAAATTTTCGATTCCAATGCAATCATCGATTCTGTTTTATTTTTCTGATTCCGATTGTATTAGATCTTCTGTTCTAAATTCATGTTTTTTTTTATTGAAATTGGTTATTCTGTTCACAATTCACAATTCCGATAAAATTATCGATTAATAAATAAATTCTCAATTCCGAAACAATTAGTTATTCTGTTCCAAATCTCAGATTCCGGTAGAATTACTAACTTATTTCTAAATTCCCAATTCTGATAAAGGTATCACATCTTTCACAATTCAATTATTGATTTTGTTCAAAATTGTAGATTACGAAAAAAATAATGATTTTTTTGTCAAATTCCCGATTCCGAAATTTAACGATTCTGTTTTACATTACACATTCCGAAACATTTCAGTTGTTTCACTTTGATACATGATAGAAGGCTTCTATCGCTCTTGGGATTTGTACACAATTGAACAAATAGTAGGTGGTCTGCAACAATAAACGGCAAACCGGTTTTTATCAAACGGAATGGAATCACGAGGGCAACAGTTTTATCATTCCACCATATACATTTAATCGATTTACGCCTGCAAAGTTTTAATTTTGCAATTTTTATACTTAGATTTTGTATGTTTACTAGCTAAAAATGCATCGAATGTCTTCAAAGTTTCGAATCATCTATATATTAAGTTTCAAATCTGTACCCCAAAATTGACAAAGTAGTTTTATAGAAACCGTTCCGCACACACAGATAAGGTCACTTTAATATACCGTATATTTCGACGTGAAAGACAATAGTCAAATTTTAAAAAATCATCTTTATAATAACCAATATTTCATAAAATACTGGATGTTGCAACTTCTAGCCTAGGCTAAACAAACATGGTTTCGTGATTTAGCAGTCGCTTTATCCAACCGATATATGATAACTTTATTAAAATTTGCTCCCGTTTGTAATTGGTCTTATCTGACGGTCGCCTTATATATATATATATATATATATATATATATATATATATATATATATATATATATATATACATATATATATATACATATATATACATATATATACATATATATATACACATATATACATATATATACATATATATATACATATATACATATATATATGTATATATATGTATATATATGTATATATATGTATATATATATATATATATATATATATATATATATATATATATATATATATATTAGATGTACAATCAAAGAAAGAAAATAATAGAAATCAGTAAAGAAAACGGTACGAAAATAAATGAAGACGAATACGAAAGAAAAATAAACAAAAGAGAAAGATGAAAATTATATATATATATATAAATAAAATGAACTCATTTTTCCCCTCGGATTTTGACCTTAATAGGATTAAAAATCAAGATATTTCATGCAAATATAATATGCACAAACGGCAGAACAATATCTGAGGTGTGTTATAGGCTTATTATTTCTCAAATTCCTCGATAATCTTAGATTTCTATAGTTTTTCTGCTGAGAAGTCACGGCCAAAATCGGTTAAGATCAATGGAAGTGGTAAAATATTTTCTCTCTAATAAATTCCTCCTCCCCCTGCCACCACTTAACACCGTTTGGGGATCGTTCACAAGGAACAGTTGAGAAGAGAACACCGGTTTGGCTTCGTAGTTCTTTCATGTGAAGTTATTTAAAATCACTAAACTAAGCTGCAATGCTCTGTGGCGTAGTGGTTAGCGTGCTGGACAATTCACATTATATTTTCACGTTCGCGCCGACCTACCGTAGTCGTTTTTTTTTTTTTCCTAAACAACTGGAATAGACTTTTCTTGGTGGCCGAACTGTTAACGTTGCAGATCTTTTTTTTTTTTTTTTTCACACTTTATTTTCCTACTTTTACTTATGACTCCGGGTTTGATCCTTCCTACTTACCTACCATAACATTTTTTAACCCCCCCCGTCCCGGAAACAAACACTCGGGCAACGCCGGGTACCCCCGCTAGTATATAATAATAGGATGGGTTTAAGGATAATATATAATAATAGGATGGGTTTAAGGAATAGAAGAGAGGAAGAAAGATATAAGATTAATATGCATGTTTTTAATAAGAAAATACAACGGAATACAAAGAACTGAGCAAAGATTGAAAGAAGAGAAAGACAAAAGAAAACAACGCATGAAAACGAAAGTGACAAGATTAAACAGAGGAATCGCAAAAACAAGACACGAGAGAAACAAGAAAACGGAAAAGTAGGAAAAATAACTAACAAGAAAATAAAGAAAATAAGGAGATCACGAGAAAAATGGTATCAAAGAAAAGTCGAAAGCGAAAAAGTTGAATAGAGAAATTGAAAAGAAAGTTCACCGCTAACAACTGTGTGTACAGTTCCCACACAGATACCAAACTATGTTCGTATTGTTTTCAGAGACACACGAGTCTCTTTCTAAATGAAATTCTTTATTTGGCCAATCAACTCTGGTGTTCTGACTTGTTTACTCCTCCCCCATCTCTAATAATCCAACACAGATTCCCTGCCTTTGTTGAATCTCTTATGCAACTAAAAAAAACGGATGCTGTTAAATTCACTGGCTGTAACAATCAGGATTTAGTAGGGTGTATTCCAGTTACTTCTCTAGCTGTTACTTTGGACCTTAAACCATACAAATTGGTTGGTCATTCCATAAAATGTATAGCAAGAACATACTGAATTTTCAAAAGTCCACGATAATTTTAAATGCCTGGATAAGCAGTCTTGAAACTTATTAAAGGCGTCTACGATCGTTTCGGAAACGATGTTTTTATTGAAATAGACAATATGTCCTGAACAATAATTTGATAAAAAGATTTTTGTATACTTATATACAAATCTCCTCATCAGCAGAAAAAGTGGTGGTGTGTGTGTGTGTGGGGGGGGGTTAAAGACACCAAACTAAACTAGCATTTTTGTATTAAGTTAGATGGTTTTTTTTTCGTCCGTCTTTAAAGCTTGTTATTATTTTCATTCTTTGGCATGTTGTTAAAAGTTCTCTCTCTCTCTCTCTCTCTCTCTCTCTCTCTCTTTCTACATATATATATATATATATATATATATATATACATACATATATATATATATATATATATATATATATATATATATATATATATATATACTTGCGTGTTGCTCGGTAGTAAGATACGCATAAATATGATATTTTAATTCATACAGATAACATATTAATTACTATAAAGATAATTCTCTGTCGAGTATAATATTCAACCTAATATATATTAGAGAGAATAGAACTAACTATATATATATATATATATATATATATATATATATATATATATATATAACTACTTAATTTACTCACATAAAATTAATATACGAAAATATAGATTTATGCGTAAACTTTAAGTATTTACTTCAAAAGTGCTCAATACGTAGGTAGAGCTAGTTAGTAATTTATAAAATATATATGGCGATTAAGCTACACTGAATATTCCGCGTTTCATCCACTCTAGGACGCTTCAGGCTTATGCGCATAAGCCTGAAGAATCATAGAGTGGATGAAACGCGGAATATTCAGTGTAGCTTAATCGCCATATATATTTTATAAATTACTATATATATATATATCGACAATCGAGTTTAAATTTTCTTCCATTTTTTAACGCGCATCTTATTTTTCTTTTAATAATGTTATTGGAATACATTTTTTCTTGTACCCATTTGTGAATTACATTTTTGGTCAACGTCAAGTTTCTTTGCAACTCCTCAAAAAACTTTTAAATGAGGACTTTTATAGCTTTTCGGGGTTTTTATTTTTCAAGGTGGTCACCACTTATCAAGAACCGGAAGCCACTCGGGGATAAGGGTTATTGTGTGTACAGTACGTTAACGTTGAGATTTGATAAAGTGTCAACTTAAGGGGCATGTTCATCAGGAAATTGTTTATGTTGGACTTGTAGACATCCATGTTGTAGTCAGGTGGGAAACAGGGAGACGGAACAGAGTTCCACAGGCGTGCACTTCTAAAAAAGAAACTTTGTTCATGGAATCTACGTTTTGGTTTTGGCATAGATACAGAGCGGGGAAAATGTTTGGCAGTGGTTTCAGCTAGACGGGTGTTTTTCGGGAAAGATCGGCGAGGGGAGACCAGGGATTGGAGCTCAGACGAGCACCTGCCATGGAAGTAACGCTAAAACAAAGGCTCGCAACGTCTTTCCTGTGGTGCTGAAAACGAATATCACATTTAAATTTGGGGCATGATATGAAGAAATTACTTTTTCAAAACCGTGGGGATCACTGTCCTATATAAATTTGACGTAAAATGAGCACCCACTTTCTGGCCAACTAATAATTTTACATATCATAAAACAAATTTAAATGTGATTTTCGTTTTTAACACCCCCGAAAACCGGCGCTGTTTTTTTTTTTTTTTTTAACTAAATGATTCGTTCATTTTTTTATAAGTTAGGATGCTAATAATACCGTCAGTAAACTTACACGAGCGTTTTTTTTTTAGGTGGGTATTCAGTTATAGAACTTGTATAGTTTTTAACAGGTGCTTCTGTAGTTGAATTAACCGTTTTACCGTAAGTAACGTGCCGATATTAACCATTAAACAATTAAAGCAGAATCGTTTAATATTTCACATAAATTCTGTTTACATTAGGGGGGTCCATAGCCCCTAAATGTAAACAACATCTTTGTGAAATGTTTAACTGCTGAAGCACCTGTTAACGACTATACAAGTTGTATAATGAAAAAAAAGTATGTTTTTGTAAACTTACTGACAGCATAATTAGCGTCCTAAATTATGTGATTAAAAAATGAACGAATCTTATTAAAAAAAAAAACAGCGCCGGTTTTCGGAGATGCTGAAAACGAATATCAGTTTAATTTGTTTTGATATGAAGAAATTACTACGTGACCAGAAGGTGGGTGCTCATTTTGTGTTAAATTTATATAGGAAAGTGATCCCCACTTTTTGAAAACAATTTCTTCATATAATGAAAACTCATAATCTGTCCCAAATTTAAATGTGATATTCGTTTTCAGCATCACCGAAAACCCTTAAAAAATGTTTTTTGAGAAGTTGGAAACAAACTTGACATGGACCGATTCTTTTGTTCGAGAAAAGGTTCAAAGGTAAGTCATATAAACAGTTTTTTTGTAAAGTTTTTTTTTTTTTCAAGAAAAATTGAAAAAAAATTATCTTTGTTTTTTGTGGTGTTATTTTTATTTTTATTTATTTATTTTTTTCCCTCAAGGAAAAAGCTGAAAACTAGAAAAATTGAAACAAAACTGGGTGGGATAGATTTTTTTTTTCATATTAAAACAGGGATTTTTGTTGTTTCCTCAGACCGTTGTTTTATTAATGGAGTGTGTGCGTAAATCGTATTCCGCATTCACGCTGGAGGTCTTTTTGTGTTGCTCGCTCAAACGCCCAAAATGGCAATTGTAGGCCTAGACTTGGCAAAAAAAGGTACAAGTCCGGATGATGTAAAGGTTCGGCATGTGGTACCTTGACACCTCCAGACATAGCCATCGCTTACCTTTCCTTGTCCACAAGTTTTCGTCCGTGCGAGTAATTTTTTTTCCTGACAAAAGTCGAGGACTCCAGTTGGTGTTTCCAGCTGCTCACTTAGGGCTGTAAAATTCATTTTTTGTGTGTGTTTTTCTGACGTTAAAGTACGAAATGGTGTGCTTTTTTTTACTAATTTCTTTTCTTTTCTTCCTCTTCCAAATTGTCGTCTGCTGCTTTGAATTTTCAACTCGCGCGGACGCGCGTCACGTTGAAAACCATCGCGCTACATTGTCATTGGTTAAGCTTTATGTTTCATAAGACGACTTAATTTTCTCGGCGACGCTCGGCTTACTCCGGCTGTTAACGTCATGTTCCGGAGAAAGCCGGGCGTGCGCTGAGTTACGTCTGGATCACTCTTTGCATGAGTACAAACCTTTTTTTATTAATTATTGTTGAGTTATCCGGGTTTTTTTCATTGTGTTTAGTAGTTTTACGCCGATATAATTCATCGTTCTGTTTATAATTGTTTATTTTTGATCAAAAAAATTA
Source organism: Euprymna scolopes (assembly GCF_053919585.1). NCBI lineage: Eukaryota > Metazoa > Mollusca > Cephalopoda > Sepiida > Sepiolidae > Euprymna > Euprymna scolopes. The sequence continues at coordinate 6,232,867 of NC_136521.1, read as the reverse complement.
CAGCCATTGAACTATAAGTGGTTTGTTTGCCATACTTATAGGTAAATGTGCACTGAGCAGATAGCATAATACTTAAAGATGAATTCAAATTTTAATATATCTTTTAAGTTAAACGTGAAAAAAAACAATTGGGACGCTGAAAACGTACACAGTAAAATAATACGTTGAAAAATGCTCTTATTTACTAAAAATAAAACACCAAAAAGAGCCAAACGAGCCAAAAAGAAAAATGACCCCAGGCCTCCTTTCACTTTCTTATGATTGGACAAATAATTATTTTTATGATAAAAAAGACATTTTTTTTTCGTTTTTTGACACAAACCGATTTTTTTCTTCTGACCCCAAATCTGATAATCAACCCCATCGCAAATTTACTGTTTGCATGGTATGAACTCCTGGACCCTGGGACTTTTTGAACAAATGTTAGTTTCAATAAAGCGGGGGATCACTTTTCTATGATAATTTAACCTAACCCACACGGTGACTCCCCCCCGAAAAAAAACATTTTGTTGATATGGGGGCGGGGAGATGTCGGCGAATGTTGGGGCGTTGTTGTAATTTTACTCTCTAGAAATATTTCTTGTGAAGGTGTGTTTTACAATGAGCATAAATAAAAGACAAGGCCAGACTTTTCAAACCATTGGCGTAGACTTGATATCAGACTGCTTCAGTCACGGTATGTTCTACGTCTCCATCAGGACAGGAAGTTCAGAAAAAACTCTACATTCGGGCTCCAAATCAAAGAAGCAGAAATGTAGTTAACCACGAGGCTCTTCAATGAAAAGTTCTACAAAAGGATGTGATGAAAAACTGATATGATCTGATTGTGATTTTTTTTCTTTTTTTTTTCATATTAAAACAGATATTTTTGTTGTTTCCCCAGCTTTATGTATTCAATGTGTTAGATAAGATTTAAGCATCGAGTTGAAATTTACTTCCCTCTTACGACATCCACTTACTGGAAAGGTGCCCATAAATCGCGTACCTAAGTGTGCAGAAAAGTCCCGTGCGATGCGCGGGTATCTTTGCTAGTATATATATATATATATATATATATATATATATATATATATATATATATATATATATAAAATATATATATATGTGTGTGTGTGTGTGTGTGTGTGTGTGTGTGTGTGTGTGTGACTGCGCATGCGCATGTCTCAATATTCACTTTAAACCCATAAGGTGTTATGTCATTGTTCTGCTTTCAGTGTATGAAGCGTTATAAGTGTCTATTTTATTTAAACATCTAGAAAGTCTTTTTAAAACCTTAGAGATATTAAACCAAACGCCATCTTACTTTTAGAAAAAAAACAAAAAAAACGAAGTTCTCTTTTTTTTATTTTTTATTTTTTTTTAGATTCGACATGTGTATCAAATGTCTGTGTGTCCTCTCGGGTGTTTATGAAATTGTCATGGGGCACCAAAAGAAAGGGCGGGGTGGGTGGGACTTTTATGTACATAATTCCTAACATTTTTGGGTATCTATATATTTTTCTTTTTAGTTCTTATCATCAATGTGACGCCGGCGAGGGTAGAGAAAAATAGCAGACATTTTTACCCTCCCATGAGTTCATTTGTTTCGCGTTCATGGCGCGAAAAAAAAAAGTAGGGTACGAAAATATTTTATTTCATCTGTCTGCTTAAAATAAAAGTCGAAAGGCGTAAAATTTAACGGTGCGAGTTGTAGAGTTTGCACATACAGGGTGACGTCTCCCTCACACCCAAATGGTTCCCAATTTTTGATGGGCCTTTTAATATTCTGTTTATAAGTTTATTCATTTTCTTTACTTTTTTCTTACAAAAGAAGTCACCACTTATCAAGGCCCCAAGGCGACTCGAGGATAAGTGTTAATAAGTCGATTGGACAATAGCGTAGTATTTTTTTTGTTGTTCCTTAATCCTTTGAAATAACGCCTCATATTTTTTTTTGCGGACGGTTATCCTCATCTTTATTGTTGTTGTTTCTCCACGTTTCAGCCAACTCATCTTCTGGCCTTCTTCAGGTGATTAATCACGACGGGATAGGAATGCTCAATATTGAAACTGTATCTTCAGTAATTACTCCCATCCATAGTTGTTGTCTCACCACATTTTGGCAAACTAATCCTCTGGCCTGCTTTGGGTAGGATTGAAACCGCTATCTTAAGACAATGATGTCCTGAAACCGTCGAGACTCAACGTTTCTATCCACTAGAAATGGGCGATCAAGATTTGATTTTATGGTTCACAAATCCAGCTTAGGCAGGATTGAAACCGCTATCTTCAGACAATTATGTCCTGAAACCGTCGAAAATCAACGTTTCTAGCCAACAGAGATGGGCAATCAAAATTTTATTTGGTATGTTGACTCATCTTCTTTCAATGGTTGCATTCAACTCATTCATTGTAGCTTGATTTGTTGTGTGAACTCTGTATTTAACATGCCCTTCACATCCCCGCCCACAAAAAAGGAGAAAAAGCCATTGAGGGTGGGGATCAAATCCGGTGAGCGTGGATAGTAATTTATAATTTCTCTTTCTCCGAAACTACAAAATAGTTTTAAAACTAACAAAAACCATAGAAAATAAACAAATAAACAAATTAAATAAACATGAATATACACAAACGATCACACATATATGTATGTATATATATATATGTATATATATATGTGTATATATGTATGTACACATATATGTATATTTATATGTAAACTAACAATTAAAAAAAAACACTAGCCTAGTTTTAAAACAGATCCTTTGTCCGATAAAATGCATGTCAATTGGCTGATAGGAAGGGGTGCGGTGGATACTAGAAAGCTGATTGGCTAACTAAATCCTCAATAGAAGAGTACCATATAAAAAGGATAAACAACCACAGAATTCGCGCATAAGCCTGAAGAATCCTAAAGTAGATGAAACGCCGAATATTCAGTGTAGCTTAATCGCCATATATATTTTATAAATTACTAACTAGCTCTACCTACGTATTGAGCACTTTTGAAGCAAATACTTAAGGTTTACGCATAAATCTATACTTTCATATATTAACTTTATTTGAGTAAATGAAGTAGTTACATATATATATATATATATATATATATATATATATATATATATATATATATATTCACACAGTGCACGTCGACACAACTGCAACGAATAAGGGGCTCTGATGAACGGCGAGTGTCCTGCGCCGTATAACTTAACCTCCACTGCTGTGTGGGGCAAGGTTCTTTTTACCAAAGGCTAAGGGTGAGGTAACCCATACAGAAACCTCCAGAGGAGCTTAGGTCCTGTCAGCTACGGCATACATGGCCACCGGCGTGTGGAGTATGCATTGGTGCCCAGCAGCCTTAGTCCCAGTCATGGATCAAATAGCATGGTGAGTGGAGAGGGCTCCCATAAGCCGTGGTGAAGGCAACCTCTCTAGGAGAAGGAAACCCCTGATATAAAACCTGCGACGACTGTTGCTTTCAGTGATGTTGACTTGCTCTTCTTTTTGGTTCAATGTGGCAGTTGTTTAAAGAGTGGGATTTTCTAAGTGCAAAGTCTTTGCTCACTATAAAACGCGTCAAGCACAGACATTACTTGATATGCAATGGAATACACACTTTGCAACCAGTGTGTATCTCGATAACAAAAAGGCTGGCTGTAGCCTGAAACGGCAAATGGACATTCAATGAGGACTGATCCAGATATGGGCGTGAATAGCCATAAAGGCTCTGGAACTTCCAGGGTTGTGCCTGATAGGCTGGTAGGTCTTCAGGGCACCACGGCTTGGTTGGTTATTTTTGTTTTACGGCATATCAATCCTTTTCAGGTTATTTAATACACAAATCTAGTAATTTTGAAGAAAAATTTTTAATAGAATATATTTGTTGTTTTCAAGTCGGTTTCTATTTAAACCATAGTTGGGACCCTAACAGATACTACCACTCCAGGTTAGAGTGGACCTGGGAGCAATGGTAATCAAGGGGTGGCTCCACACTCCCCAAAGCCCGCAAGCTGGGGCCTCACCACTGGATATAGGTTAAAGTCATATCCAGGACCACAACGGCTTGGACCCGGTCATTAGTGGATGTGCTGGACTATAGAAGGTTCATAGAGGTGACCGCCTAGCACGTGCTCATGTCATTTGAGCCAGAGATATATTAAGTGATGGCAATACTCGGGAACGAGTTGCTGCCATCATATATATATGTGTATATATATATATATATATATATATATACATATATATATATATATATATATATATATATATATTTTGGGGTGGAGAGGGCTCCCGTAAGCCGTGGTGAAGGCAACCTTTCTAGAAGAAGCAAATCTCTGATTTAAAAAACCATAAAGCGGAAGACCAGTACCCGCATTAAGCTGGTCTGCAGTTTAATTTCTTGCTGGCGATCTTGCTCTTGCTTGTTGCTGGATCTCAACATTTTGAACCGAGAGAGAGACTTAGCTGTCGTACAAAGCTAAGACTCTGTAACATCATCTTTGTATAGATACTTCCTCAGGTATTTGGGCTCATGGATTTTCAATGTCTGAGAGAGTGGCACTTGTCTGACAAGACGTTGTAATCATCATCATATATATATATATATATTAACAGGACATTCATATATACACACACACACACACATATATATATATATATATATATATATATATATATATATATATATATATATATATACATATACATATGTATACACCAAGTTTACATATTTTTACGAGCATTTAAAATTGTCGTTGACTTTTGAAAATTCACTGTTATTGCTTCGGAGATGATTGGCCAATTTTCGGATTCCAGGCTCAAATGAACAGCTACGACAATACCTACAATACACCCTACTAAAGCCCGATTTTCACAGCTGGTGAATTTCAAAAATGCTATCTGACGTGAGGACACTTTAGAAGAACGATATGTAATAAACTTTGGTTTACACTTGCAAAAAGCTGCCAGAGGAACGTAAGAATGCTTCAGACTGCTGTTGAACCATCTTGCATGAATCGAGCATCAGTTTTTGAGTGACATAAGAGATTTAATTAACACAAGTAGTCTTTGGGGATTATGTGAGGTGATGAAAGATTAAATAAATCAGAAACAAGAATTGATTGGGAAAAATAAAGAATGTCATGGATGAGAACCGTCGTAGATCTATAGAGACAATAATGCATAATTTGATGTCGGCGTGGGACCTGTGACATACAATTATTCGCGATGAACTGAAGTTTGTCTCAAGGGTGTTCAGAGAAGATCACAGGCTATTTGACCAAATGGGCATATAGAACTTTATAGTCCAGACCTTGCTCGCTGTAATTTTTATTTATTCCCTAAGCTCAAGGAAAAACTTACAGGCTGTCGTTATGAGACAAGGGATGAGATGAAAGAGGCTGTGACGAGGTAAGAGGACTTCCATGAGCTTTTCTAGAAGTTGTAACGGTACAACAAATGCATTGCAGCCGGAGGAGATCACTTCGAAGGGGACTAGAGTTTCATGCATACAGTTTCAATAAAAGTGCCCATACGAAAACAGTCTGGAAACTTATTGAATGTACCGCGTATATATAATTATGAAGCTATGTTGACTTTGCTTGAAGATGGTCTTAATAAATATCTGAAATTTCCTTGGGACCATTCTTTCCTCTTTCTCACAATCGTAATGTTGCTAGTCCCATTAGTTTTCATAAAAAGTATTATTGAAAATGTTCTTAAGAATTATTTTCACTGTCCCTGCTTCCTTTGTGTCTGGCTGGTTTGTCTTCTCGGTCTTCATCAATTCTTTTTTGATACCTCGTCGTAATACAACTTCCTATATTGTTAGCTTCTTCCCAGTATTGAGAGGCTTTCGGAATTGTTTTCCTTCTGCCATATTGTTAGATACTAGCCAAGTAGAAGCAGTTAATTATCCGTGTATTAATCTATCTATCTATTTCTCCATCTATCTATTTATCCATATATTTACCTATCTATCTAGCGAGATAACAGAGATTTGAATGGTGACATGTTTGGACATGTATCAAACTTTGTGACCTGGTGATTTTGCACCGGAAGATGCGAATGCAGACTGAGCGTGACGTGTTACGTGTCACGTGTTCCGGTTTACGCAAGCATAGTTTGAGTTGGACCCGAGACGTCAAACAAGCAAGATTAATTAAGAGGGTCTCTCCATGAGGGACGTAAATAGAGAAACCACATGGCAAGTTTCACTCCAGTTCTGATGTGAGGACATGTCCAAGGAGTGAATAAAATATTTATAAAAAATACACTCATTCGTCTTTTTCTGTAAGCGTCTTTGTTACAACAGGTCCGGCTGTACCCAAGATGATTGACGAATCCCCAAGGAAGAGGCTAAAAGACAGAGGCGGCCAACATCGGACGTGTGTGTCGTAATGTTACGCGTGTTATATGTTCTGACACGCACATACAAAAACTAGATGGGTCACGGGTCGTTAAGATAGACATTTAAGTACGAGGATAGCAATCCGTTATATAACACAAACACAACGTCCATAGACATATGTACACCCGTTACTTAATTGATACTATACTTTACAATTTTGATATAACACAACAATATAACCTTGGATATTTTATGACTAATGTTAATCGGCATATCCTGTTTTCCCGCGTTTTATTTATTTATTTATTTTTTTTTTTTTTTGCTTTTTTTGCATCAAGTAGCTTCATGTTTTGCCTAAAGCAATTCCCTAAGAAAACAAATATAGGTACTCCTGCAGTATTTTACCCACCGATTTCACGATCTTAGCCGAGCGTTGATCGACATCCGTCGGAAAACGCCGGAACATGGCGAGCGGTACGATACTCTATCAGCCAATCAGGGCGCTTCAAACGAACGCGCAGCAGACGAATAATTTTCATTGGAATTACACACATAGCGTTTCATTTCAGTTATTTTATTGTTCAAAGTAAAAATACACAGCCTTTCATTTCAGCTATTTAATTTAGCGATAAAAAAAAAAAAACGGGATCTGTTGGAAACATATTTATGCGAATTTATGTGGAGACGAAAATTTGGACACAACCCTTTTGTCTCCATAATAAATCAAATCGCGGAAGGCTACCCGGTTTGGGAAGGAGCTTCTTTCCACATCCTCTGAAAACCCTTTGCTCCCTACTTTGCCTCTCTACAGTCAGTAGAAAATCTTCCAGTCGGAACTAAAGATAAACAGTAATTGTTGCCCCCCCCCTACAAACATTACTGAAAAAAAAAACATTGTTGTTACTGTTTAATAACGTTTTGTTAAAAAAAAAAAAAAAACATTGAAGTGTTTATTATTACTGTTGCTTACCCTCCCCCCCCAAAAAAAAAGCTATCGGAAAACAAAATGAACCAAAAAAAAAAAATATATTCAACAAAATAAATTTATTTTACTTTAAAAAAACTTACGGTAAGTGTTTGTGATTTATTTTATCCAAATTTTTTGTCTTAATTTTATCCATTTTTTTTTTGTGTGTGTGTGTGTAATATCTTTTCCTTGTAATGTTGTTGCTATTCACATACTTTTAGCGTTTTTGCACCGTAGCTCCGAATTCTCGGCTTTCGTCGGCGTTAACGCCGAAAGCGTTCGTCAACGCTCGGCTAAGATCGTGAAATCGGTGGGTAAAATACTGCAGGAGTACCCAAATATAAATAGTCATAAAGAAGTTCATTTGAAATGGAAGTAGGAAAACATATACTAGAAAAGAATTAGAAGTAAGAAAAAAAGGCAGATAAAGAAGTAAAAAAAATTGTTTTCTGCCAACGTGTTTCTTTACAACATCTATAATAAAAAACAATATCTTACTCTTTCACTAGTTTATTTTTTTTATTTATTTATTTGTGTGTTTATTTTTTATTATTTACGTTTTTATTTATTTATTTTTCATTTATTAATTTATTCATTTATTTATTTATTTATATATTTTTTTTTCTCTTGTGGGTTGAATGCATCTGTTGCGAAACGTCAGACAATAAGTCACGTATTATTCAAGTGCTCTGCCCTTTACACACCCAGCGAACTTACACCTTTTTTTTTTTTTTAAATATGCGTTCAGAATGAAATTTATTACCGGAACAGTAATAGAAACTCTTTTACTTGTAGACTTTTATATAATCCTGTCATTAGCCGTTTTTTTTTTTTTTTTTTTTTTTTTTTCAATGAAAAATTGATTTTCCTGTTTTTGTATATAAAAATGTTTATTATGTTCCTCTTTACAATGCCTCCCCACGGGACAGAGTTAGACACCAGGGTCGTTTTTTTAACGTGGAGAAAAGGAACAAAAATAAAAATTGTCCCAGTCGTGAAGGATTGTATATAAAATGTTGAGAAACATTCACGCATGTGGGGATATTTTAAATAGCTTAGGTCCACAGAGTGAATGAGGTATTATGGTGAGTGATAAATTGACTTAAGGAATAGACAAAATAGATGACCCCCGACCCCCGTTTCTTTCTCCCCTCCCCCATTCCCTTTTTGGCCTTATGCCACATTGTTCAAAGGACCCACCCCCCTCATTCTTTACAACATATTTTAATAAAGTATTTTATAAAAAAATGGGGGGGGGGTTCTTGACAATAGATAAAAAAAACTCCTGCTCATTAGCTGTTTTCAATTTTTAATTACTTCATTTTGTATTTCGAAGTCCGTTTTGAACTCTGTAAAGGCAGGAGAGGAGGATAGGAAGATAGGAGGTGCCAAGCAGTTTCTGGCCAAATATGGAAACAATACTCTATCCTAGAACATGCTTGGCTCTTATAAAGATAGAATATTGCATATATTGTACTGGAGCGATAGAATGATCTAACCATTCCAATCATGTAGAGTGTATCCTGCTCTTAAGTGTTTAACATCTTTTATGTGATAAAAAAGGCGCTGATTATGAACTACTAGCAGGGTAACTCGACGTTGCCTGGGATTGAATGATGATCAACGGACTTTTCATACTTTCAATACTTTTATTGTCATCAAAATTGCAGAATTTGTCAAATAAATAAATAAAAAGTAAAATGGCGTTGCTTAAAAATATGGTAAAACGACTGTAATTTTGATTCAGATTTGAGTACTAACGAGTTTTCAGAGAATCTCAGTAAAAACAGGTTAAGAAAAGATTTTAAAAAAAAATGTGCCACTTACACTCTAAAATTACAGAGCTTTATGTACTAATAAATAAAAACAAAATAAACTAGTGAATGAGTAAGATATTGTTTTTTATTATATATTTTGTAAAGAAACACGTTGGCAGAAAAAAAGAGTTTTATGTACTAACGAGTTTTCAGAGAATCTCAGTAAAAACAGGTTAAGAAAAGATAAAAAAAAAAAATGTGCCACTTGCACTCTAAAATTACAGAGCTTTACAAGTCGAAGTACGAGCGATAACCTTTGCCCCAAACTAGAAATATTAATCTCTTAACCAGAGTAATAGTTGTTTTTGCAAACTCTAATTGCTCTAATATATATATATATATATATATATATTGTGTATATTTAGGTAGCATATTCTCCTTTAAGCATATGTTGTTAAACAGCACAGCATTTTCTTGTTTGACAATTTTCCGTTTTATTTTTTCCAGTTTTCGAATAATCCTTCTTGTGTTATATGTAAAATGGTGTAAAAGTGTTCCGCAGTCTGCGAGCGCTTTCAGCGTTTCCGCCATCGTCAGGCTGGTTATATAAAAAGTCGTTTTAAAATTACGTCGAATGATAAGGTCGTGTTTTAAAATTACATCGTACTATAAGATCGTTTTTGGCTTATGTGGGCTATTTATATACAAAATTATTGGACAGTTTTTTTTTGTTTTGTTTTTATATATACATTAACAGAGGCATTTAAAATATTTTTGCTGGATTCATAATTTATATTGTTTATTTTGGGTTGTCTCACTTTTATATACAACGCCTCCAACACCTTCAGTCTCCTAACGTTAGAGTCTGTTTGTAAAATTTTGGTATTTTCTACCATGATGTTTCTAAATTGAGAATGCTGGCAGCCATGTTTTTTTTTAATGTTGCGCGATAGAGCTAGTATCGGAAAGATGAAGCGTTAGTCTACGGGACAACGTGTTGGTAGTATGACCAATGTAAGAGGAACAGTTAGAGATACACTCTTCTATTGGGCAATTATATATATATATGTGGGTGTGTGTGTGTGTGTGTGTGTGTGTGTGTGTGTCATCAAATTGGTGAAAGTAGTTTTTTAGATGAACTATGTATATTGTTTTAGTATCCGCACAATTAACTTTGATTACATGGTGTCTTAGATGTCTTATATCGACTTACAGCAAGTAAAAACAATTACGAATAATTTTTATTTGATTTAACGTAAAAAAAAAAGATTACAATACATCTAAAATATGAATGAAAATACAATGTTTACATAATTTTTTTTTTTTTTTTTTTTTCAAAAATAACATTTTCGCCTTGAATTGGGCGTTTTTCTATTAGTCGATGAATGGCGTTTTCGGATTTAAAAAAACAATCGGTCTAAAGATTTTTTTTTTGTCAATTCTAATAAATTACAATGGTAGCTAAGAAATTGTTCAGTCGAAAATACCTAAATATTACTTAATTATTAAAAAAAAAAAACTTTAATCGTGTTAGCATGTGAAAAATTGCCGATATCTTTTTAAAATCGAAACGGAAAATTACCTCCCTTTTGAACACTCCTGTGTCTTACAATCATTTTCATCAAATTTTTTTTTTATTTTCTGGAATAAATTATTTTCTAACTTATCGATTTTCGTAATTTCTGGATATAATCTTAAAAATACGAGGAATACGTAGATACCATTGTTTTCATATGGAATTCAGTTTTACGATTTCCGAAATTTCGACTTAATGGTGTAGAAGTTCAAGATGCTTATGCAAAGCTTTAG